>NC_135743.1:15619117-15932794 GCF_041903045.1 Epinephelus lanceolatus | reverse complement strand
GAACACATCCTATTTTGATCATGTAGCACAGGGTTCCCACGGATCTTTAAAAAGTCTTAAAAGGCACTTAAGTTATTCATCTAAAAATAAGGTCTTAATTAGATCTGAAATCCCTTAAATCATTGTTTCATAAGGCTGAAAAATGCTAAGACATCGTTTATCTTTTGCATTTTTGCATTTTTCTTTTATGTATTTTAAAATCTCAACATAATTGATAACATCTATTTTTTTTCTTTTTAATTTACCAATGAGTAGCGTTAATGTCACACAGATCAAGATATTGAAAATAACACAGGGTTCTCATACATTTTCATGGACAAAATTAATAAACTTTTCCATGACCCTTTAAGGACTCATTACAAAGTTTTTATTCTTGCCCCTCTTGCCCAATGTTTTTCAGTCTTATCAGATTAAAACTCTATTCAAACACAGTTTCAGCTAGCTGGCATACAGGAAAGGAGAGATGAACCAAGGGAAGCAAAGATGAAACGTATGTGATGGTTAACAAAATGATGTCACACAGACACATATTAAAGCTACCTTTACTGCATAGCTAAATAAAATGAATTTGCATTTTACGTAATTTTACATAATTTCATTATGCATAACAAAATTCAATGACTTTTCCAAGACTTTCAATGACTGACAATTCCATGACTCATCCAGACCTGGAAAATATGATTGTGAAATTCCATGACTTTTCCAGATATTCCATGACCGTGGGAACCGTGCCAACAACACTGATATTTTGTGTTTGGCTGGGATGCTCAGAGCAGAGGATCCACTGTCTGCTAGCTAGCTGTCTCTGTACCCTGAAGGACACGAGGAAGTGAAAATATAATAAATATTGGTCATTTAACCAAGATTTGACAGCAAGGCTGAAATCGGGGGTGTGATGTACTTTATGCAAAAAGTTTTTCACACTCTGCACAGTGGGAATCAAGGTAGTGGAATCCCACATGTAGAGTGACAAACACAAAATCACCAGGGAACTTTGGCAGCAACAATAAACACCAGGTATTTCCCAGTTGTGTTCTACAGTTGTCTCCTTCAAAAGACAAAAAAAGGCAGGTTTTATGTTATAAACATTTGAGCAAAAATGTAAAATACAAAACTTTTTGCTTAAGTATTCCCCCTCCATTAAGTCAGTATTTAGTAGATGCACCCTTGGCAGAAATCAAAGCTTTCAGTCTTCGTGATCTCTGTCAGCTTTGCACATCTGGACACTGCACTCTTTCTCCATTCCTCTGTATCTACATTTGACTGTTGTTTCAGAGCCTTTGCCATGTAGCTTTTGCTTTATGTTTGAGCCAAGTGGCTCACTGGAAAACAGAGAAGCATCCCCACAGTAGTATGCTATGTTCATGATGATTTACAGTCTAACATGATGTTTAGTTTGATGACCAAAAAGCTTAATTTTGATCATATCAGACAAGAGTTTGTTTCATTTTATAAAGTGGTTTTCTCTGTATTTTATATTTGGGATGAATGTTTTTGAGGCACTGTACATGCTGGTGGGCGCACATACTGTACATGTGCATGATTCACCAGATGGAACAAAGCAGAGAGGAAGTCAGGACATGAACTACAGTGTGAGATGTAACCTGTGTTGCTTTGTTTGCAGATTGAGACCCCTTCTGGGACTCTGGGGCCATTCTGTGGTAAAACGCCTCCCCCCTCTCCCGTCCTCACTTACTCACATCATGTCCAAATACACTTCACCTCTGATGGCTATGGCACCAACAAAGGTTTCACTCTCCACTTCAAGACCACAGGTACTGCAGCCTCCTCTCAATGGGAAAGAGTATTTGTTTCGATATTAGTTTGAAAATGATCACAATCGTTCTTTTCACGTGCTAATTGCAGAAAAGGTCTGTCAGGCGGTGGTGACCCCACACTCCACCCTGACTCCTCAGAAACCAGAATATTCTCCTGGCGAAACAGGGACAGTAACTTGTGAACTTGGC
Organism: Epinephelus lanceolatus; assembly: GCF_041903045.1. Taxonomy (NCBI): domain Eukaryota; kingdom Metazoa; phylum Chordata; class Actinopteri; order Perciformes; family Serranidae; genus Epinephelus; species Epinephelus lanceolatus. The sequence goes on along the minus strand of NC_135743.1, from coordinate 15,930,827 downwards.
TATGTTGCGAATACTGTGAGTGTACAGAGAACCAGAACCTTTTAATTAATTTACATTGATGTATTTAAGCCACAATTAAGCTAATTAAGTTCTCCTTTTGCAAAGTAGCAAGGCACCCAGACGCTGATATCAGAATACACGACCACATGCCAGATTACAGGAGTTTGGACTCCCACTTACGTCTGTGAACGTGAGTCTGACGCATTTGACCTGTTTCTAATTTGACTAATCTGAATGCCTTTTTTTTCCACACTATCGTTCACAATGTTTTTTTTCCATGTGTAGCTGTGGATTGTGGCTTCCCTGATATCCCAGAAGATGGCATCCTTGAGTTGGTGGACTCAGATGACCGGCAAACTCTGTATAAAGACCAGATCCACTTTAACTGCAGTTCAAAGTACTACACACTGGAAGGAGATGGTGATTATAGGAAGCTTTTACTTATCCCTTTTTTGATTCCTTTCTAAACTAGCTTTTAAGAAAACAAAGTTTCCTGGTTTCATTGATCTTTCGTTGTCAGCTTTGGTTATTTTTGCTTTTCATAGCCTGACACCCATTAACTGGTAATTAACTGGTTAATTTTTAGGGGGGAAAAAGGCTAAATGACGTGACGTGTACAAGAGGCCTTCTCTTTAAGTCTTGTGCTCCACTGACTCAGCCAGCTTTTACACCCCATTTCAAAACACTTAACATATAGAGGTTTTGAAATTTTAATAGTTAGCCTTGGCTGCTCTGTACTGTGTACCAGTCGGGTTGGGCAGGAGCTAGCTAGTGGCCCCACTCATTCGGAGATTACTGCCATGAAAACATGGTAGCCACCCTCAGGTCTCCACCCAGGTAGCCCATGTGGTTAAGCAGCACAATTATGAGCGGCACAATTGGCATTTTCAACCATGTTCACCACTAGCTGTGCTGACACTCCTAACGGTGCTAACAGAGCAAACAGTAATAACATAGTTAAATATTCTAAAGGGGTTTTTCTGGGGCGACCTGGGGGGAAACCAGAAAGTGGGCACAATGTCCAATGTCCACGGCAATGCTGTTGGGTTGGGATGGTGTTTTATTGTTAATCGTTAAATGAATGATGGCATTAGCTAGCTCACACTGACCCAGTTGGTGCACAGTACAGGAAACTGAAGAGTAGCTAAACTGACCTATAGACAAAAATGTGTAACGGGTGACAAATGTTCTTGGAGGTTAACTGATTAAGTGATGGATATCCTTATTTGTATCATCAATATGCTTTCATCAATATTTCAGACACGTACACTTGCAGTGCCAGTGGTGAATGGGTATCAGATGGTGGTAAGAAGGAGATGCCAAAATGCATTGAAGGTACGACTTTAAATTCTTCCTTATATTTTCTCCTTTTAGCAGCTTTTGAATCATATCAATCTATTGATGACTTTTTTGTGTATTTCAGTGTGTGGGAAGCCTGAAAAACTCTCTACAAGTGTAGGCAGAATTATGGGAGGTAAGGACGCAAAGATGGGACAGATACCATGGCAGCTTTTGATCAAAGAGCCGAGCAGAGGAGGGGCATCACTGATCAATGACCGATGGGCTGTCACAGCAGCTCATGTGGTTGAAAATATACAGGACACTGCTTTGCGCCTGTATGGTGGACTGATAGATGGAAAAAATGCAGATCAGTCACCTAGTGTTGTCATGGACAGTGAGAAGATCATTATTCATCCTGGCTACATTAAGGGCGCAGAAGAACCCACCAATTTCGACAATGATATCGCTCTTATCAGATTAGCTTCCAGGGTGGATTTGGGCCCAAACCTCCTTCCCATTTGTCTGCCAGAGCCAAACAGGGGCTTAGTGGAAGATGAACAAGGCACAGTGTCAGGCTGGGGGACAATGGGTCGCAGGGCTGCGTCTTCCACATTAAAGTACGCTCAGGTTGGGGTCAAATCCCTTACAGAGTGTCAGAATACACCTTTCACACCTAAAACTAACAAACGCATGATTTTCACCAATAACATGTTCTGTGCTGGAGGAGAAGGAACGGACAGCTGCGAGAAAGACAGCGGAGGTCCGTTTGTTACGCCTATGTTGGCTGAAGGCGTAGATCGTTATTATCTCACTGGCATTGTGTCCTGGGGAGCCCCCTGTCGGGAGAAGCAGTACAAGGGTTATTATACCAAGGTGGAGAATTATGTGGACTGGATTAAAAACACAATCAATACAATAGAAACATCTTAGGCAGAGGAAGGATGAAGGAGAAAATACTTGTCTACTAACCGTAATAACGTAATACATTTCAGGACTGATTCAGATCTCTAAAATAAAACTGTTAATGAAACTATTATAATCTTGTAATCAGCATTAAGATGTGATCACATTCATACTACACTTTTATATTAAAGGAATTTGCAAATCATCTGCAGAGAATGTGTTTTTTTTTAACCAATTTAATAATATACTGTGTTTTTTTGCCATCAGATACACACAGACATGTTTATGTCAGGGCCCCCCATACACTGGGATATTTAATCATTTCATAATTGATACAGTTGTCTAATTGCCTCTGACATGAATCCAGAACAAACTACATTTAAATCTATTATGGTGTGAAGCATAGAGCACCTTTTATGGAAAGACATTTCAGCTGTTTACCACACATTGTGACTAATAGTTCCTGGAGACAGGGGTGTAAATATAGAAAGTGCAGGTGGGGCAGTTGTACTGGGGCCCATGAGTGAGGGGGCCCATAGAGAGTGGGTCCTCAAGCTATATGTCAGGCAGAAAACAGGCCCTTGTGAGTAATTTAGATAGCCACCTTTAGAAAAGGAAAAATCACATTTAAAAATTAAAGATGGTGCCATTTGCTTTATATGCCTTTGAAAAGGCAAACTCAACTCCATCATGGTTTTCTTTTTTTTTCTTTTTGTAAAATAATCAATAGCAATCTATAACAAAATATGCAATAAAATATATGCATACTCTACATAATAATCTATGAATAATGTATAGATAAACAATTCAATTAAACAAATGATTGCTTATTTCTTTGGTATTTTTGTCCTATACATACTGTACATGCAATGATGATTTCTGGGTGATAAGTATGTTGGTGTTATCCAGTGTCAAGTCTCTTTTTGATCATGTGAGGATAAGATAATAGAGTAGTTAGTTAAGGCACATAACAAGTAACTAGCATGCCTTAATGCCCAACATAATGGCGTGCACTGGGGCCCGTTGTCAATACCTTACATCACATCACAACTATTATAGTGCTAATTTCAACCATGTCTCCAGGAGACATGGTTGAAATTAGCACTATAATACTGATAAACCATTTACTGAACTATTGATATACAGTGTATCACAGTGCAGCAAATGTATGGAAACAAAATGATTTTTATTAATATAAATAAATTATTTTGTTGTCCAAATGATAAACAAAGCAATTCAACAGTAACAGCTGTCTTAATAAGATATGTGGACTAAAAAAAGTAGAAGAGCTGTACGTGAAAAATACTCATAGAAAACCACAAACCAACATTTTTTTTATTACGCCCTATATCTATTTGTCTCATGATTTATTGTTATATTTATGTATGTCTTTCTATGTATTTCTCTGGCCAGATGATACTAAAGAGGAAGGACCGTAAGTTTAAGTCCTGTGTGATCAACCACAGTGACATTTTTTTAAATTTGATGTTGCTTTGTAGGCAGAAAGTAAAATGTGCTCACGTTACTCCTCTGCAGCAGCAATCAGCTGCCTTGATCAGCTGCTTCACCAACATGTCTGCCTCATAAGTGAACTGCAATGTCTTCTGCATTTGAGGATGCTGACAAAGTCTAATCGCCCCCTCTAGTGGTGAAATGACGTTCATGAGGCAGGGTTGAAATACAGTGGCTGGGAGCTGCTTATAACACAATCAGGCTAGCTTTCTTGTCTATTAGATAATAATCTAAAAATTTGAGTTTGCAATTTATCAGAGGTGTCTACTTCACAAGAGCTTTCTAATTTTCCATGTTAGAGGGATTATTTCCAGCATCGATCCTGTTTTTCTGCAATCCCAAATCAAGTGTTCATTTGATTTTGCCAAGACAAACAAGGCATATTCCTGGCATTAACGCAGTGAGTTGCTAAACACAGGAAAGACTTTGTGACTTTAATGTTTCACCTGAATGTGAGACATTTGCTCCTACAGCAGCAGCTCTGTTCACTCATGGATACAGCATTTAATCCAAAGATGGGGTGGACTCACTGTATCGTCTTGTAAGTTTGGATGGAACTTTAAACCCATTTGTATATTGTACTTTATTAGTTTTTGTCATGAATGTCTAGCTTGATTTTGAAAATTTACTGTGTAAACATGCCATCATTGTGGAGCTGCTTCTTATATTAGCGTGTTACCTTCTGTCCAGTATTACAGATGAGCAGCATGTATAGGTTGACTGAGTGATCTGTCTCTCAGTATGCCGTATATAAAACCTCAACAACATTATATGGTTGCAACAGTTGTGTTGATTGCGTCACTGTGTTTGTTCTTTTTCTGTTTGCATCAACTTTGGACCAGCAGCTCAGATGACCCCCAAACTGATAAACAGATCGAATTGTCTCTGTCCCTTCATCTCTCCAGGTTTCTGTATGTGTCAGTGTGTGTGAGCTGGCGGCTGCCTGAACCTGAGCCTGTTATGCATGGGGCAGTCCAGTCCCCCAATTATCCCCAGCCTTACTCTCCCAACCTGCAGGAGCAGTGGGACCTCAGTGTGCCAGAGGGCTACCAGATCCGGCTCACCTTCACACACCTGGACATCGAAGCGTCTGCAGGCTGCTATTACGACTCCCTCACAGTCAGAGCCATATTTCAACACGTGAAATCCCAAACAAAAGACCAGTGTTGTAGTGTTTGAGTTCTTAACTTAAGTGTCACTTGAGTTTTGACAACTTGACTCAGGCTTGAATATTGATGACCTACTGTAGTACCCTTTCTCTGCCAACTACGTAGTCCTACATACATCGGCACGTTTTGCTGTTGTTGCCAAAATGTGCTGTGGTGTATCTCAGAATAACAAAGTGCATCATGGGTATTGTAAAAGGCCCTTTGTTTTTCTCATTGCAGTGGTCTCTTGTTGGTAGTAATCTCATGAGGAAGCAGCCCCATGTTATTTGTTTAGGCTTTTTTGGAGGCATGTCTTGATTGGCTATCATAGGAGTCAAAATAGCTAATTTCCCGACTGATATGAGACAGAGTTGCCAACTCGTTATGTTCTGTTTCCATCTTCAGTCTGACTTTGCATCCACTCTAACCAATAATAGTTGGGGAGGGAGATTCGATTTTCCCTTACTGCTCTCTAAAGACCAACATATCTTCCATGCCAACATATCTGTTTTGCTTGGGTTTTAAGAGTGGAAATGAGTAACCTAAAAACAAACTATAATGTCAATATTGAGAAGACATGTTGATTTAGAACAGCCCCGCTAGCACTGTCTATCTTGACAATAGTGCTCGCCTATGTTGTTATTACTCCTCATTAGTCCTGGTGCACAGCTTGGCAATCCTTACAAAAGCTTTGACAATGGCATTAGTTCCACTTTTGGTACCGATTGGTTGTTTTTTATTTTAAGTGAGAATCCGATCTTTCATGTAATGATGCCAGAAGAATCAGTCAACTCAAATTTGGCAGAGTTGGCTAATTAAAAGGCAAGCTTATTTCCCTTTAGGTATATCTAATGGAACCACCTTTTGTTTGGCACTTTCTGGGGATGAATATTTCTTCCTTTTTCCCAGAAAAGATGTGACAGTTGTAAACTTCTATGTTGTTTTTGTTGAAATATACTAGAGTTTACCACATTGGTTAAACTCAAATGCCACTTAGATGTAATGCAATGAGCCCGAAACACAACATTGGGATTTTATCATCTGATAAAGTTATGAAGATATGACAAATTAGCTGTGCTTTTGGCCACCAGATACATGTTAGTCCAATATTCACTTTACTTTTAGCTCGGTTTTGATCTCCACCAGCTCTTGATGGAAGTATTTGCCTCTTAAGCAGCTTGGGTTCATTAGTCACTAACAGTTTGTGCCATTTGGTGCTAAGTTGGATTTGTTAGCTCACAATGGGTTGCCAGAGCTGCTGAAACCTATGCTGATGCCATTAAGGCCCAGACGCACCAAACTGACATCATAGAACTAGTGGCGACAAGGCCAGTATCTGGATGTCATTTATGTCTTGGCCAAAACATTGTTCTTGGACACACTGCAGAGACTACAGGCAACGGCCAACTAGTACATACCTTTCACCCGTGTGAGAGGAAATTACTTTTCATACCAATAGGCAGTGATAGTCTATAATCGTCATTAAAAAAAAATGAAAACTGGATCACCAACAGGACGGGCTAAAGACACTAGCCAGCTAGTTAGCACATTAACAACACAACCCGAGCTGAATAGCCAATCAGAGGGATTTCTCTCTCTCTGATGGGCTCTGTTGGCCCCACTGTTGATTCAATATACTGACTCGGCCGAAAAGCCACCAACTAGGGCCAACTGCAAAAAATAGGGCAACACACGCTCACCATTGGCTTGGTGTATCAGGGCCCTTAAACCAAAACAATGAGTCGAAAGATGCTGAAAAACCTTCGTGGAGCTGAGGGGAACTGCAGAGTCAGCGGATAATTCTCTGTGGGTGTGTCAACAGGACAACCCCTTAGTATTATGCCTAGCCATTTCATCAATTGTTAATATAAAAATATTGATTAGAGCAGCTTTAAGCAATAGAAAAACTTGAGACTCAGACTTTAATCCAAACAAAGAAGATTTGGGAAGTGACTTTTGCTCAAGGTTCGGTGACTCAGCTGCAACACTGCAATAGATTTGGCTTCTGATGAGTGCTGCATGGTGTATTAAATCATTCTCACACTCTTCCTCACCATGATACAGATTTGACCCCTTATGTGATCCCTCAGGTTCTCTATGATGCAAAGATCCTGGGGAAGTTTTGTGGCCATGAGAACTCGGCTGATGGGCATCACCCAGGCACCCAGCCCATCTTGTCTCCAGGCAACACGCTCACCCTCATATTTCAGTCAGACGACAACAACCCAGAGCGCCACCAGAATGTGGGCTTCTCTGCTCAGTACCAGGCAATAGGTAGTACTCATCAATCTTCTGTCACTTCACTCTTCAGGACTGAACCACCTCCCACTAACTTAATGTCTCTCTCATTATCAGACAGAGATGAGTGCTCTGAGCCAGAACCTGACGATGGCTCAGGTCCACTCTGCTCTCAGATCTGCCTCAACACCCTTGGCTCGTACATCTGCTCTTGTCACCACGGCTATGAGCTTCGCCCAGACCAGACCAGCTGCGTGTGTGAGTATTGTGCAGATATATAGTGTACTTCCCATGTATACTTTAGAGGGGCCAGGATGTGTAGCAGGGGAGACAATGCTCAGTCAAACGGTTGTGATTACCACCCCAAACATCTGTTTCAGTCAAGACACTTGTGTCAATGAACTGCCCATTTATGACAACTAGTTACAGTATATAAATATATTTGGCAAAAAAGTCTTTGATCTTTGAGGGAGCTCTCTAAGAAACTGAGCAGCAAGTCTGCTAGAACAAATCCATGCTTAACAAATACATCCATGCCCATTAGATTTTAGTGAAATCAACAATATTAAAAGCCAATGGAGTCTAGTGGTGTTGACAAGAGCGTTTACTATGGATGTGAACCTCATACAACCCCACTTCTAACCTGAATGTTTCTTTTCTAATCACTCAGTATCCTGCGGCGGTGGTATATTTGATGAGCCAGAGGGATATCTGTTCAGTCCAGGATACCCAAACCCCCCACCTCATGCTGTGTCCTGTCAGTACATCATTTCTGTAGAAGCTGGCTTCACTGTCTCTCTCAACTTCACTGACAACTTCCACATTGAGAGCGTGGACACCGAGCAAGGCCCAAACTGTCTCCATCACTGGTTAGAGGTAATGACAAGCAGCTATATATACTGTAGATGGAACAGGGCGCTAAAGAGATATAACGAGCTATGCACTACTTGTCCTTTAAAAGGTGACCATCCCAGAGAGAGAGCCCATCAAGCTGTGTGGTGGGAAGAGTCCAGGTCTGATAGCTACAAACTCCAGCACGGTCACACTGGACTACCATACTGATGATGAAGGCCAGAGTCGCGGCTGGAGCCTTGACTATAGCACAAACAGTGAGGGATAGAGGAATGACAGTTGAAATGAGTCGAGGAGGATTGTCGAAATTTTGTCACTAAATGAAATACATTTTCTACAATATTGTCTGATTGCAACTAACTATAGATTTTCAGTTGATATTACATGTCTGCTTGTCTGTGGTGTTTCCAGGAGTGAAGTGTCCTATTCCTGGTGATGTAGCTATGGGCAGGGTCACTCCCATATTGACTGAGTATTTCTACAGAGACTACATCTTTGTGCGCTGTGACCAAGGATACAAGCTGATGATGGTTAGATGAACTGCTAACTTAATAAATCAGCTTCTTTATTTGTCACTGTGAGCAATATGAAAACAAATATTACGCTGATGTTTTATCGGTTCTCATCTTTTCTCTGTCAGGATGGTGAGGAGATTACCAGTTTCTCTACCATGTGCCAAAACAATGGACAGTGGCACCTCCCTCTACCAGAATGCCACAGTATGTTTTCTTTTGACTCAAGAAAATTGTAAAATTAATGGAAACTATATTGTGATTCAACCCCAAATGATGTCTGCTTGATCATTTCCTGCGTCTCACTGGCAAAATAATAACATGTCCTTGTTTTGTTCATCTGCAGTAATTGATTGTGGAGAACCTGAACCTCTGCTGAATGGAGGATGGGCCTTCCTGTCTGGCTTTGACAATCAGTACCTTTCTGTTGTTCAGTATTACTGTAATGGACCCTTTTACACTCTACTTGGTGGCATTAATGGTAAGATATCAACATTTTGTATTCTGTGATGTATAGCTTTATGTTTTTCCCACATTTCCTACCAGACATTGGTTTCCATTAAGTGCAGATGGATTTTTCCGTTGCATTCCCCCTCACTAATGATGTACATTTTGCAATAGGTCTTGCAAACTTGGTGTTTAACATGATGAATACACAATGTCAGCAATATTTAAGAGTGTGCTAATAAATGAAAACCAGTGGAAACCTGGACATATACTGAACAAAAATTTAAACACAATACTTTTGTTTTTGCTCCCATTTTTTTACAGGTTTGGGTTAAAGATCTTAAAGTTTTTTCAAACACACTATAAATATTTCTCTCAAATTTTGGTTGCAAATTTGTTTAAATCCCCATTAGTGAGCACTTCTCCTTTTCCAAGATAATCCATCCACCTGACAGGATGCTGATTAAACAGCATCATTACTACAAATGTGTGCCCTGGGGTGGTTGCAATAAGAACAGGGATGCAGGGATGTCCATTAGAACTGTTACCTTTGAATTGAATGCTCATTTCAGTACCAAAAGCTGTCTCCAGTACTGTTTTGGCAGTGAATTTGGCAGTACATCCAACTGGCCTCTTGATATGCCACATCTGTCATGAGGATGGATTATCTTGGAAAAGGAGAAGTGCTCACCGACACGGATTTGAACAAATCTGTGACCAAAATTTTGCCAAAAATATGTTGAGTGCATGAAAGAAGTCTTAGATATTTAACCTAAACCTGTGAATATTGGGAGCAAAAAAAGTGTTCTGTTTAATTTTTTTGTTCAGTGTACATTTGATACAAAACATATTTGAAAAGAATTCAATGAACTCCTCAAATACCAACGCTTGATCACTGGCCTTACCATCAAACTATACTGCTCTAGGTACCCCTTTGGCGTCAGTTTTTGACACTCAAGGACACGTTGTGGATTACGCTTGTTACATGCATTGTGTCTTTTCAAAATAAACATTTGTTTTCATAAGATATGTACAGTTTCTGCTCGTTACATGCACATATTCTCTTTGCAAAATAAACTTAGAACATGAGAAAAACCCCCGAGTTATTAGGTGTTTTCTCAGGTTTAGGCAACAAAAGCATGTGGTTAGGTTTAGAAATAAACCCATCATGATTTGGCTTGAAATAAGTATGTTTGCTGCAAATGTAATATAACGTCATATGACATAAATCACATACGTCATCTGACATATGTCACTAGCGAAATATGCTACACATCCGAACGCACTACGTTATAAAAATAACTGCAGGACACAAACAGCAGCCACCTAGTCAAAGTCCAAAGTTTGTTTGACCCATTCACCTCCCCACTTCTGCCCACACTATGCGTACTTGCTCTTCATACTACGACAGTTGCTTAGAGCGTCAAAAATTGCTGCGTCCTAGTGCATCTGGTACTGCCACAAAATGGTGCCTCTTTGCGTCGGTATGTGACATGAGGGCCACTGACCAAGCATTGGTATTTGACTAGTTGGGAGTGAGACCGAGTTTAACAGTGATGTCACAGTGCACTGACACACCCGGGAGTGCATTTGTACATAACTGACTGATTTTTATTTCTTGATCTCTCTGCTCTGCAGTTATGTTCACCTGTGAGGCTGACAGAAAGTGGAGATCCAACAACGATATTGTTATCAGTCCAATATGCATACCAGGTATTGCTTTTTATTACAACAATAAAACACTGGAAAACCTAATTAATATCTAAATCTCTTTTCTCTCTTTTACTGAAACTCTTTTGTGAAACTTAATAAAAACATGTACATCTGTATCCCATCTAGTCTGTGGCCAGCCCACAAAACTCCTCACTGGCTATCAAAGGATTATTGGAGGGAGTGAAGCTCCAGAAAACACCATCCCCTGGCAAGTGATGCTGAGTGTTGATGGAGGAAGAGGAGGAGGCATGGTGATTGCAGACCGCTGGATTATGACTGCAGCTCATAATTTAGTTCATGATGGAAATCCAGTTTCAAAAGACACTGTACGGGTAAGTGGTCAATTTTAGGTGTTACTTACATGTCCATTGCCTCCATGTTTTTGAATTTCCATTTATTTTTTTCTATGTTGTTGATTTGCAGATTTACATGGGACTTACTGATGTTAAATCCCTGTTGGGCTCTCCTGTGTATGCTGCTTCAGTCCACATTCACCCTGAATACAACAACCCCAACTTGTTAGACTACAACAATGACATTGCCTTGATCAAACTTCAAGACCGGATCACATTCAACTCATCCATTATGCCAGTATGTTTGCCAGCAGAGGGTGCCACATACATGACTGGAGAGATGGGGTAAAGAAACAACTACTGGATTTAATTTCATAATGCTTTATAATTAAATTCTATGTGGTAACACTTTACTTAAAGGTCAGGTCTATAATGCATTATGAGCACATCCATAAGACATTATAACGCATTTATAAGGCTTTATAAACGTCGTTATAACTGTTTATAATCATGTATGACAACTTATAACAAAGAAAGTATTATAAGTGGTTACATAATGCATTATAAATTCAGCATTCATAACGCTTTATACTTCCATGCCAAAGTGACGACAGTGTTGAAAGAAGAATCTGAAGTACTGGCATTATTCCGTTTCAGAAATTAAGCATTTATTATATGTCAGAGCAGTTCTTTGAGTCTTTATAACTAGCTAAAGTTATGATAGTTATAATGTGCTATGTAACCCAGTACTTCAGATTCTTCTTTCAAACACTGTCGTAACTTTGGCATGGAAATATAAAGCATTATGAATGCTGAATTTATAATGCATTATGTAACCACTTATAATACTTTAAAAACCTTGTTATAAGTTGTCATACATGATTATTAACATTTGTAACAACGTTTATAAAGCCTTATGAATGTGTTATAATGTCTTATAAATGTGCTCATAATGCATTATAGACCTGACCTTAAGTAAAGTGTTACCAATGTATTTTATTATTTATTTATTTTCTCCTTGTTGTGCCAACTGTGAATCTTTTAAACAAGCGACTCAGGTTTCCTCTTTCTACTGGGCTCACCATAATTGTCTCTTCTTTGTTTTCTTTGTTTTTTTTCAGACTGGTGTCAGGCTTTGGCATTACAGAAACTGACACCAGACGGATTTTAACAAATAAGCTGAAATACGTGCAGGTCCCTGTGGTGGAGCAGGCCACATGCAGTAATTCAGTTGCTTTGTTGAAGAGGAATCGGGACAATGTACCAGATCTGACAAATAACATGTTCTGTGCTGGAGTCCCTGAAGGTAAGAAGGACTCCTGCCAGGGTGACAGTGGAGGCCCCTTCGCCCTGAGACATGACGGTCGGTTCTGGGCTGCTGGGATCGTCAGCTGGGGGGTTGACTGCGGAAAGCAAGGAACATATGGAGTCTACACCAGAGTCGCTAACTATGTAGGCTGGATCAACACGACTATGCAGGAGAATTAAAATTTACAGTAATTCATTACAATATGATGTGAAGATGTTGAAGAAACAAAACATCTACATCAAAATAAAAAGGGAACACACTTTTCCCTAAATATACTCTTTCTGCATATTGTGTCTACTATGAATTAAGGTAATGTTCCAATGTACGGTAAAATGATCAAGTGCAATCATGATTAGAACCATTTAAAAATCTCTCTAAAATTATGAAATAAATGTAATACTGTTATAAAGTCACTGCAAATTTCCTAAAAGTGTATTTTTGAATAAAGTGACATCATACATACTCAAATTTGCCTTTTCGTGTTTGTATTTCAGATAAATCGTCCACTTAATGTTGAAAACATCAATCTTTAGTTGGAGCTTGGCTGTTATGCTTTCCATCAAATATAGACTCCTCAATCTTTCCCTCCATTGTTGGACAGTTGGTGGCTTTATATTTCTCCATATAACTGTGATCATTTTTTTGCAATCTACAGCAACACCCAGACACCAAGATATGTCTGGTTTTTAGTGTCTATATCATCTGGAGTGTCTCACTGGCTCTAGAGGCAGGTCTTCCCCTATGATTTGCTTAATCTCCACCTTAATGTTTATTCAATTTGGGACAATCCCATGGTTGCAATTTGTCCACATTGTCTCCAGCATAATTCAGAGGTGTTGCTGTATCTTGCCAACATGAGAGCAGTCTTAAATAATCTCATTCTAGTCTTTCATTCAAACTTCCTCCAGGTAGGGCGACTTGTTAGCTTGTGACCCTCTCTGCATGTCTTCTCCAACACATTTGTATTTTTAATATTCATTTCTAATTCCCATTTCTGTTTTGTTTCCATAGTGTTTCCTGTTATGTATTCTTGAAGACCTCTGTTTAAGTGGGCAATCAGATTCTTTTTAATCACTCCCTATCATTGTTAATTAACGTGAACTATGTCTTTATACTGTGAGTACTAGTTACTTCATGTCTTTTCATGAACTCACAAAAGAGATTCTTTTTGGTCTTTACTGTACTGTGCACTGTGCTTATACCCTGGAACCTTGTACTGTACAAAAAACAGTTTTATACCTCATTCTTCTGGTTGCGTTAGTCAGAGTTACTGAGCCCTGTTTTTCACCACTTCATACCTGTATTTATTTTGCCAAAACAAACAAATCCTGAAGGTTAAATTCCATTGCAAAGTACTGGAAACCACAGCCTGTGTCACATTAATGGTTCGTCTGAGCATGAGACATTTTGCTTAAAACTTAAGTCACACAGAGATTCACTAATTGTAGACATGGCATGGACCTACTGTGTTATATGGTAAGCTTAGTGAAATCTTCTCACCTTTATGTTTTAGTGTATGTTTTAGTGTTTTTTTCTTTGTCATGGATTTCTCTCTTGAAAAAATGCAGTATAAACATAATATAAGAGGTGGCTAGTGAATGGAAGGAGAGACTACAGGATGGCTGGGGCCCTACTGTGTGGAGTTTGCATGTTCCTTATGTATTGGGGTGGGTTTACTCTGCAGTTCTCTGGCTTCTTCCCACAGCCTAGAGACATGCAGGTTAACTTAGCCGTTTACTACATAACAGGGACTGTAAATGATTGTTAGTGTTGTGTTATACCATTGCTACTGTTCAGACAGCACTGCCTGATGCTGTTGTGTTACACGTCACAACGGTCTCATCTCTTTTCCATTAACACCAGCATGCTATGTAAAGTCATACAATGGGGTGGCATAATCACAATAGATAGTTGGACATACTATAAGTTTGGCACTACACCACAGCACTGTCTATAAGCAGGTTTTTAAGGTTGATTATATGTGATACATTTATCAAAGTACACTAGAAAAAACTGCAGCAATAGGTTACTTTTTGGTTGCAAAAGTTTAAATATACTGTGTCACTTTGTTTGTTCTTTTTCTGTTTGCATTAACTTTGGACTTACAGTTTAGTTCAACTCTTTCTATTGATGCACAATTCCAGGTTTCTGTGTTTGTGTCTGTCTGTAATACATGGGGAACTCCAGTCCCCTCAGTATCCTCAGCCTTACCCTCCCAACCTGCTGAAGAAATGGAACCTCAGTGTTCCAGAGGGATACCAGATCCAGCTTTCCATAACACATCTGGATATTAAAGCTTCTCCAGGCTGCATTCAAGATTCACTGACGGTCAGTGATATTGAAACCTTCTCTGTTCACTTTAACTTGAGTGTTAATGACCTGCACAACTTACAGTCTTGAAATGGAAACAGGAACTCCATGCATGCCTTTTTTATGAACTACAAATCATTGCAGGCCAATTCTTATTGTGTATCTGTCTGGTCATCCTGACTGATGTACAGTAAACTTGATGGTGGGGAAGGGCCAACTCAAAGTTGCCGTTTGGACTTGTTGAGAATTTGAGTCTCAGGTCAGAATTGGACTTTTTATGCAGTGAGGACTTGACTCAGACTTGATGTCTGGTGCCTCAAATGGGCTGTTAAACTATATTAACATCTTGTCCTCATGCACAAACACTGAAATTCAATTCTGCGTAGAGCAAGACTATATAACATTTGAAAGAAGAAATGACAGATTCTTCCTTTGACAAACGAGGAGTTTAAATCTTAAGCAATAAAACGTATCATGGCCTAGGGCCTTCCACCCAACTACTTTTGCTCTGGCTTTTTTGTGCAGCCACTCCAAGCACTTCTAGTTGAAAATCTCTGAACTTTTCAGAAAGGCGCTGGTGTCGTCACCGCTGCTCTTTGCGACTTTCTAGCTATGTGATATGACTGTCAGAATCATCATGACAAAGACAAAACAGTCAATTTGTGACAGTTGACTGGCTGGGCACTGAATGTTGCTGGTGAGTGCTTTTGTCACTGTAGCTACAAATTGTTAGCTTGTTGTCAACCCTCTGTTAATGTAGCATAATATTAGTGACCTAGCTAATGTTAATGTCAAGATACTATTGCCACAGAAACAAAACCCACACGTAGCCCCTCTGGGAGCATTTCTTTAAGGAAGCGCTTGGATGAAGTGTTCCCCAGTGCCCTGCTACTGCCAAAGAAAAATAGAAAAAGGAAAATGCTTTTTGGGCACAGGCCCTCAATTGGTCTGGGATGACCACTAGCATATGGTGGCTAATGGTAGCCAGTGTTAGCAAACTCTAGGTAAATATTGTTGTATAGGGGAGGGGAAGTAACTTCCTTGACTTTTTGATTTTCCTCCACTTGTGGTACTGTAGTACAACATGTTAGCTAAATGCCCTACAATAGATTAGCATTCAGTGTTACTGTCACTTCAGCAAATAATCTAGCCTTAACTGACCTTAAATGGAACTGCGCTGGTTGCGGAAGTCCTAATCGTGATCTGTGGTCTCACAATGTCCATTTTACTCTTTACACATTCAGGTTCTCCATAATGGAAAGGTCTTATGGAAGTTTTGTGGCCAGGAAAATTCAGCTGATCACCCAGGTAAAGAGGCGATGCGCTTTCCAGGCAACAGACTGACTCTCATATTCCAAACAAGTAACTCCACTCCAGAGCTCCAACAGCATATTGGCTTCTCTGCTAACTCCAAGGCAATAGGTAGGACTTTTCTGGTCACTTCCATCTTCCCTACTTAAGATTTGACATACAGTACAGGCCAAAAGTTTGGACACACCTTCTCATTCAATGCGTTTTCTTTATTTTCATGACTATTTACATTGTAGATTCTCACTGAAGGCATCAAAACTATGAATGAACACATGTGGAGTTATGTACTTAACAAAAAAAGGTGAAATAACTGAAAACATGTTTTATATTCTAGTTTCTTCAAAATAGCCACCCTTTGCTCTGATTACTGCTTTGCACACTCTTGGCATTCTCTCCATGAGCTTCAAGAGGTAATCACCTGAAATGGTTTTCCAACAGTCTTGAAGGAGTTCCCAGAGGTGTTTAGCACTTGTTGGCCCCTTTGCCTTCACTCTGCGGTCCAGCTCACCCCAAACCATCTGGATTGGGTTCAGGTCCGGTGACTGTGGAGGCCAGGTCATCTGCCGCAGCACTCCATCACTCTCCTTCTTGGTCAAATAGCCCTTACACAGCCTGGAGGTGTGTTTGGGGTCATTGTCCTGTTGAAAAATAAATGATCGTCCAACTAAACGCAAACCGGATGGGATGGCATGTCGCTGCAGGATGCTGTGGTAGCCATGCTGGTTCAGTGTGCCTTCAATTTTGAATAAATCCCCAACAGTGTCACCAGCAAAACACCCCCACACCATCACACCTCCTCCTCCATGCTTCACAGTGGGAACCAGGCATGTGGAATCCATCCGTTCACCTTTTCTGCGTCTCACAAAGACACGGCGGTTGGAACCAAAGATCTCAAATTTGGACTCATCAGACCAAAGTACAGATTTCCACTGGTCTAATGTCCATTCCTTGTGTTTCTTGGCCCAAACAAATCTCTTCTGCTTGTTGCCTCTCCTTAGCAGTGGTTTCCTAGCAGCTATTTGACCATGAAGGCCTGATTGGCGCAGTCTCCTCTTAACAGTTGTTCTAGAGATGGGTCTGCTGCTAGAACTCTGTGTGGCATTCATCTGGTCTCTGATCTGAGCTGCTGTTAACTTGCGATTTCTGAGGCTGGTGACTCGGATGAACTTATCCTCAGAAGCAGAGGTGACTCTTGGTCTTCCTTTCCTGGGTCGGTCCTCATGTGTGCCAGTTTGGTTGTAGCGCTTGATGGTTTTTGCGACTCCACTTGGGGACACATTTAAAGTTTTTGCAATTTTCCGGACTGACTGACCTTCATTTCTTAAAGTAATGATGGCCACTGGTTTTTCTTTAGTTAGCTGATTGGTTCTTGCCATAATATGAATTTTAACAGTTGTCCAATAGGGCTGTCGGCTGTGTATTAACCTGACTTCTGCACAACACAACTGATGGTCCCAACCCCATTGATAAAGCAAGAAATTCCACTAATTAACCCTGATAAGGCACACCTGTGAAGTGGAAACCATTTCAGGTGACTACCTCTTGAAGCTCATGGAGAGAATGCCAAGAGTGTGCAAAGCAGTAATCAGAGCAAAGGGTGGCTATTTTGAAGAAACTAGAATATAAAACATGTTTTCAGTTATTTCACCTTTTTTTGTTAAGTACATAACTCCACATGTGTTCATTCTTAGTTTTGATGCCTTCAGTGAGAATCTACAATGTAAATAGTCATGAAAATAAAGAAAACGCATTGAATGAGAAGGTGTGTCCAAACTTTTGGCCTGTACTGTATTTAAACTAATATAAATGCATATTAATTCAACTTTAGGTTAGGTTCTTCTTTAATGACCTTCTCAATATCAGACATAGATGAGTGCTCACAATCCGATCCTGGAGATGGATCAGGTCCACTCTGCTCTCAGATCTGCGTCAACACCCTCGGTTCTTACCGCTGCTCCTGCCACCATGGATACAAACTTCATTCAGACCAACGCACATGTTTGAGTAAGTACTGTATACAGTAAGTGCATGCCTCATTGTATACGCTACTGTATATACTTTACATGTGTGTCATAATGTGAAGCTCAGTGATTACATCCATCCATCCATTTTCTGCCACTGATCCGGGCCTGGATCACAGCGACAGCAGGCTAAGCAAGGTGCTTCAGATGTCCCTCTCCCCAGCAATGTTTTCCAGCTCCCCATGGGAATCCTGAGGTATTCCCAAGCCAAATAAGGTATATAATTTCTTCAGCGTGTTCTGGGTCTACCTCAGGGTCTCTAACCATTTGGACTTGCCAGTAAAACCTCAAAGTAAGGAGTCAGCAATGACCTCTAGCTCACCAGGTAGAATGTGCACCCCACATAAGCTGAGTGCTTTGTAGCGGCCCAGGTTCAACTCCAACCCTTAGCCCTTTGCAACATGTCACCCCCACCTTTTCCTCTCCCTTTCCTCTCTATCTACAGCTGTCCTATCAATAAAGGTGAAAATGCCCAATAAAATAATGTTAAAAATGAAAGGAGTCTATGAAGCATCCTGAACCACCTCAACTGGCTCATTTCAATGCGAAGGGGCACCTGCTATACTCTAAGCTCCCTCTGGAGGTCTGAGCTTCTTACCCTTTCTCTAGGGATGAGCCCAGCCACCCTGAGGAGGACACTCATTTTTGCCACTCACCACACAAAGCTTATGGCCAAAGGTGAGGGTTGAAACATAATGGGAGATCTTTGCATTCAAGCTGAGCTTCGTCTTCACCACACACTGGTACACCACACCAGTGCACCTGTCAATCTCTATTCAACCCTCACCACTGAACAAGACCCTGTGATATTTGAAGTCCTTCACTGGGACAGCAACTCACTCCCAACTGGTAAAAGGCTTTTTGGCAGAGAGCTATGGCCTCAGACATGGAGGTGCTGTCTCTGAGCTCTGCTGCATCACACTTGACTGCTAACTGCTCCAGTACATGTTTAAGTTCACGGTCTGATGAAGCCACAGAACTGCATCATAAACAAGCAACAACGAGCAAAGAGGCAATTCTGAGGTCCCCAAATAGGATACTCTCCTCCCCATCTGCACCTTGACATCCTGTTGATAAAAATTCCAAACAAAATCTTTGACAAGGGGCAATCCTGGTGGAGCCCAACACTCAATGAAAATTAGTTTGACTTCTTGCCGAGAATGCATACACAGCTCTCACTTAGGTTATATAAGTACCAGATGGCAGAGAGCAACTGCCCTGGTACCCAATACTTCCACAGTACCCCCACAGGAAAGGACCATGGTAGTAAGCCATCCCCAAGTCCACAAAACAGATGTAAACTGAATGGGCAAACTCCCATTAACCCCCCAAAAACCCTGCAAGGGTGCGGACCTTGCCCGCTGTTACATGATCATGAAAGAATTTGCATTGCTCCTCCTAGATCTGGCCATCTTTACAAAACCCTGGAGTAAACTTTTCCAGAGAGGCTGAGCCGTGTGATACCCTGGTAATTGGAGCACACCCTCTGCCACCCCTTTCTAAGAATGAAAATCACCACCCTGGCTTGCCATTCTGCAGGTACTGTCCCCGACTTCCATATGTCAACCAAGACAACCCAACACTGTCGAGAGTCTTTAGCATCTCAGCGTGAATCCAATCCACAGTTAGTAGTTATAGTGTGGCATTAATGCTGACTAAATCTCTTCTTCTTGCTACAATAATACTTACCTTTGCCTTTTGTCCAGTTTCCTGTGGTGGTCATATATCAGACAAGCATGAGGGACATCTGGTCAGTCCAAGATACCCTCATCCCTCACCTCCTTTCTTGTCCTGCAAGTACATTATCACGGTGGAGCCCCGGTTTAATATCACTCTCAACTTTAGCGACAACTTCCACATAGATAACATGGACACTGAGCAAGGTCCCAGATGTCTACGTCACTGGTTGCAGGTATTGGCAAAGATTCTCCTTACAGCAAATGACTACTCTGTTACGGCTCAGTTTAAACCTTTTCTGCAACTCCTCCCCTCGTAGGTGACCATTCCAGGCAGAGAGCCCATGAAGCTGTGTGGTGGAAAGAGTCCAGGTCTGATAGCTACATATTCCAACACGGTCATACTGGACTACCACACTGATGTTGAGGGCCTGAGTCGTGGCTGGAGCCTGGACTACAGCACACATGGTGAGCAGCAAACAGAGAGAGACAACGTGTTTTGTTAATGTAACTACATCAGTGTGACTTGTGACCAAGCACACAAGCAGATGATGGTTTGATGCTTGTTCTTTAACTGGCAACATATTAATATGTCCTTGTTTTGTTCCTCTGCAGTAATTGATTGTGGAGAACCTGAACCTCTGCTTAATGGAGGGGTGACCTACCTGTCTGGCTATCAGAATCAGTACCAGTCTGTTTTTCAGTATCACTGTAATGAACCATTTTACACTCTTACTGGGGGCGTAAGTGGTGAGATATTTGTATATTACTAGAAAAATATCACTATTGAAAATTCAAATATCTGGTATGGTTTGACTAAAAATAATTTTCACTATCTTGTTCTCTCTGGTTTTCAGTTACTTTCACCTGTGAAGCAGACAGAAAGTGGAGATCCAACCACAACGATGTCATTCTAACCTGTATACCTGGTATTGAACCCTGTGGTATTTAATCAAAGTCACTTTTATTCAAACATGAAGTCTGCTTGAACCTTATTTATGTCTGTCCTATCCAGTCTGTGGCCAGCCCACAAAACTCATCACTGCCTATCAAAGGATTATTGGAGGCAGGGAAGCCCCACACGATAGCATCCCCTGGCAAGTGCTATTGACTATAAATGCAAAAAGAGGAGGAGGCATGGTGATTGCAGACCGCTGGATTATGACTGCAGCTCATGACCTAACACATGATGGAAAACCAGTATCACGCGAGACTGTACAGGTAAGTGGTTTACTGTGGTGTTATCTGCATGCCCATTGCCTCCACTGACTTTTATTTCCTTCTGTACTGTTGTTCGCAGATTTACATGGGGTATTCCGACGTGAAAACTATGTTGGGCTTTCGTGTGTTTGTTGCTTCAGTCCACATTCACCCTGAATACAACCTCAGCAGCTCAGACTACAACAATGACATTGCCTTGATCAAACTTCAAGACCCGCTCACATTCAACTCATCCATTATGCCAATATGTTTGCCAGCAGAGGGTGCCACATACATGACTGGAGAAATGGGGTAAAGAAACAACTGAGAATTCACATTGATTTACTTCAAAGCCATTCTCTAAACTTCATCATCTCATGTTGCCTTTTACTCTTCTTTTAGCCCTTTTCCCCTTGTTGTGCCAACATGTGAATCTTGCAGACTCTGAATTGCTGAGTTCACCATTACTGCCTCGTCTACTTTTTTCTTTATTTTCAGACTGGTGTCAGGCTTTGGCATTACGAAAATCTACCCCCCACGCCTGACAAATAGGCTAAAGTATGTTTACCTCCCTGTGGTGGATCAGAAGACATGCAGTAATTCACTCAGTAAGATCAGGAAGACAAGGGAAAATGTACCAAGACTGACAAATAACATGTTTTGTGCTGGAGTCCCTGAAGGTGGGAAGGACACCTGTCTAGGTGACGGTGGAGGCCCCTTCGCCCTGAGAGACGACGGACAGTTCTGGGCTGCTGGGATTGTCAGCTGGGGGGTTGACTGTGGACAGCAGGGCAGATACAGATTCTACACCAAAGCTGCAAACTATATGGACTGGATCAACAAGACTATGCAGGAGAAATGAAATTTAGAGTAATTTTAAACAATCTACAATAAAATGATAATAAAATCAATTTTGCTCTAAATATACTCTTTCTTCAGTGTTGATATGTATGGTGAGTGCCCTATGAGATAATAATAATGATAATAATAAAAGCTATGAATTAAGATATTCTTCTAGTTGCTCATAAAATGTTTAAATGCAAATTTGTACTTATCTTGATAAGAGCCATTTCTAAACTTCCTGAAATTTTAAATCTCCCAAAAGCATTGTTTTTCAATAAAGTTACTTAATATTTCTTTAGGAACTCACAAATACAGAAGGCTCTCCCTCCATTTACTTTTGTGGGTCTTTATTCGTAATTCTTCTAGTTTGATTAATTAAGGATCATAAGCCATTATTGGACTGGTTCTTCTACAGTTCAAACCAGCATTTATTTTTGCCAAGACAAACAAATCCTGGAGGTTAAATTCCATTGCAAAATACTTTAAACCACAGCCTGTGTAACATTAATGGTTCATTTGAGCACAAGACATTTTGCCTAAAACTGCAGTCACAAAGGGATAAACGTAGACATGGGATGGACCTACTGTGTTATATGGTAAGCTATGCTAACAGATGTCTTCATGTTCATGTTGCATTTTTTATTTTGTTTTTTATTTTTTCATACCATAAGTGTGTAACTACACTACAGCACTGTCTATGAGCAGTTTTTAAGCACTACTACTAAAGTACCATAAAGAAAACTAAAGCAACAGTATTTAGTTTCAAATGTTAAAAAATGTTGTTAACTGTGTTTGTTCTTTTTGTCTGCATCAACCTTGGACTAGCGCCTTCGTGCCATCTCTCTCTGTTTATGCACAATTCCAGGTGTCTGTGTTTGTCAGTGTCTGAGTGCTGGCAGCCGCCCAACTCTGAATCTGTAATGCAAGGGGAACTCCAGTCTCCTCAGTATCCCCGGCCTTACCCACCCAACCTGCTGACGCAATGGGACATCTGGGTACCTGAGGGCTACCAGATCCAGCTGTCACTAACACACCTGGATATTAAAGCTTCTTCAGGCTGCAATCAAGACTCTCTGACGGTCAGAGTCATATTGAAATCTAACATTATACAATATCCCAAGCAATAGATCACTGCTGATGACCTGCACATATTGAGGTATTGAAATGGAAGCAGGAACTCCAGAACTTTTTTTCTTTTACAAACTACAAATCATCACAGGGTGCTTCTTGTCGTGCATCAGTCTGGTCATCTTGATTGATAGTATAAGCATATGTGCTGACATAGCTGTAGGCTGTGAACATGCAGATTTTTATGTATTTTGAAACACAAATAGAAAAACAATTGACTGTTTAAGCAACTTATGTAACTTAAATAGCAAAGATGTATCACAAAACTTTCCCAGGTGTGAAACACAGACCATTCGTCTATTCTAAGTCCAGGAGTCATCCTGGTCAGATGCCTGAACCACCTCAACATGGCTTCTTTCAACATGAAGGAACAGCAGCTTCACTCCGAACTCCCTCCACTTGTATGAGCTCCTTGCCCTGTCTCTAAGGGTGAAACCAGTCACCCTGTGGAGGAAAACAGCAATCTCATTCTTTTAGGTTTGAGATTGACTGGTAAATCGAAAGTGTTTCTTTCCTGCTGCACCAATCCACGTATCTCATGCTCCATTTTGCCCTTAGCCATAATCAAAACCCTGAGATACTTAAACTTCTTCCCCTGGGGCAGCAACTCACTCCCAACCCCAAGGCAGCAATCCACCTTTTTTTGGAGAGAACCATGGCCTTAATCTTGGAGGTGCTGACTCTTTTCCTGACTGCTTCATACTGCTTCAGTGCGTATTGGAGGTCACTGTCCAATAAAACCAACAGAACCACATAATCTGCAAAGAGCAGAGTGGTAATCTTGAGGTCCCTGAACCAGACATTCTCCTCCCTGTGTGAGGCATTTGATAGTGGCTTTGGGATCTGGCCAGTATGCTTATTGTGTATTCTGTCTTGCACTAAGTTGCACCACACATGGGTATTTGTTTGAGGCTATTGGAACACTAGGATTTACGGGTGGCCGCAAGTGTGTTTTTAAATCTGGGATCTGTGAATCGCTCTGGCCCCTCCCCTGTCAACAATTTGCTTTGGGAGTACCTACCAGAAGCTACTGATCCCAACAACATAGCCGCCATGGTCACAGGGACACACAAAACCTTCCACCAACATACTGTAAGGTGGTGATTCTTTACTTCATAAATGACAACTTAAATTCTTTAGCAATGAAACACACCATTTCTCAATTCAGTGCTGAGAACTTTTGCTGCTATGGCCTTATTTTGTCTGGTATCACAAGCATCTGGGTGGCTGTCGGGTAACTTTAGGTGAATATTGAAGTGTAATGCGGATTACTGAGTCACCTCACTTACTTTATGATTCTTCTCCACTTGTGCTACTGTCACATTACACATGTACTGATTTATGGTCTCATACTTTTCAGGTTCTACATGAGCAAAAGGTCTTAGGGAAGTTTTGTGGCCAGGAAAATTCAGCTGATCACCCAGGCAAAGAGCCGATCCTTTCTCCAGGCAACACACTGACTCTCATATTTCAAACAAATGACTCCACTCCGGAGCTCCAACAGCACATCGGCTTCTCAGCTACCTACAAGGCAATAGGTAGGACTATTCTGGTCACTTCTATCACTCACAGCAAGAGGGATCCTGGTTCGAACCCAGGGGAGGGGGGTTCAAACCAGCCCTTCTCTTCGGAGTTTGCATGTTTTCCCCGTGTCAGCGTGGGTTTTCTCCGGGTTCTCCGGCTTCCTCCCACAGTCCAAAGACATGCAGGTTAACTGGTGACTCTAAATTGCCCGTAGGTTTGAATATGAGTGTGAATGGTTGTCTGTCTCTACTGTATGTGTCAGCTGTACTGTGTGTGATACTCTGGCGACCTGTCCAGGGTGTACCCTGCCTCTCGCCCAATGTCAGCTGGGATAGGCTCCAGCCCCCCTGCAGCCCCTAACGGGATAAGTGGTTAGAGAAAAATGAATGTATCTATTCCATGTTCTTTATTATGATTGAAATATTCAAACCTGCAACTCTTTGTTTGTTAATGCCTGCACCATTCCATCAAATGGAAATATAAAACAAAACCGAACAACAATAAAAAATGAAAGAAATGACCTTATGTTAGGTTTTCCCTTTAATGACCTTCTCATTATCAGACATAGATGAATGTTCACAATCAGACCCTGGAGATGGATCAGGTCCACTCTGCACTCAGATCTGCGTCAACACCCCTGGGTCTTACCACTGCTCCTGCTACACTGGTTACAAACTACATTTAGACCAGCATACATGTCTGTGTGAGTATCCCATACAGTGAATGCATGCCTGCACCTTATTGTTCGTCATGCTGTGGCATTAATGCTGCTGAGCCTGTGTAAAAGATAATCTTCATTTTGAGCAGAATTACTGATTTATATTTTCTTGCTACTATAATACTTGGTGTTGCCCATTGTTCAGCATCCTGTGGTGGTTGTATATACGACAAGTGTGAAGGACACCTGGCCAGTCCAGCATACCCTCACCCCTCACCTCCTCTTCTGTCCTGCAAGTACATCATCTCTGTGGAGCCCAGCTTGACTATCACTCTCAACTTCACTGACAACTTCCACATAGATAGCGTGGACACTGAGCAAGGTCCCAGGTGTCTTCATCACTGGCTGCAGGTATTGGCAAATGGTTTCCTTGAAACAACGGCAATAAAAAAGGCGACACTGCCTCGGTTTACATCAGTTAACTTTCTACTACTGCTCTCCTCGTAGGTGAGCACCCCAGGCAGAGAGCCCATGAAGCTGTGTGGTGGAAAGAGTCCAGGTCTGATAGCTACAAACTCTAACACTGTCAGACTGGACTACCACACTGATGCTGAAGGCCTGAGTCGTGGCTGGAGCCTGGACTACAGCACACATGGTGAGGGGTGAACAGAGAGAGACACGTGTTTTGTTAATGTAACTACATCTATGTGACTTGGGACCAAGGATACAAACTGATGATGGTGTGATGTTTTGTTCTTTAACTGGCAAAATATGGACATGTCCTTGTTTTGTTCATCTGCAGTAATTGATTGTGGAGAACCTGAACCTCTGCTGAATGGAGGGGTGACCTACCTGTCTGGCTCTCAGAATCAGTACCATTCTGTTGTTCAGTATCACTGCAATGAACCATTTTACACTCTCCCTGGGGGCAGAAATGGTGAGATATTTGTATATCATTAAAAAATATCAATTGATGAAATTTCTATATCTGATATGGCTTACCTAAAAAAAAAAAAAAGGTGCCATAATGTCACCTCTGGTTTTCAGTCACGTTCACCTGTGAAGCAGATGGAAAGTGGAGATCTAACCACAGCAATGTTACTCCAACATGTATATCTGGTACTGAAACCCTGTCATATCTAATCAGAGTCACTTTATCATAAACATGATATATATATGAACCTAATTTATGTCTGCCTCATCCAGTCTGTGGCCAGCCAACAAAACTCATCTCTACTTATCAGCGGACCATTGCAAGCAGTGAAGGTCCAGACAGCAAAATCCCCTGGCATGTGCTACTGAATATAGATGGAAGAACAGGAGGAGGCATGGTGATTGCAGACTGCTGGATTATGACTGCAGCTCATATCCTAACACATGACAGGAAACCAATATCAAAAGAAATTGTACAGGTAAGTGGTCTACCCAAGACCAGGTGTTATATGTGGTGTAGATCTGAATATGAGCCAGTTAATTTCCTGCATTTTGGTGACTTTTTATGTAAATAACCACAAAACTTACCTGACGGCTAATTAATAAGAGGCAGAGTTGTCTTTGTCAGGGTGAACACAAACGTCAGCCACCAGCAAACAATACTTTTTATTGGGAAGGACAAGTATCAGTGCCTTTAATACCTGTGCCTATGGTGACTGCTCTCCCATCTTTCCCTAGATGGCTTCATTTCACTGAACATTGAGAAGCCAGAACTGTAAATCCATTGTTATTATAGTCTATCGGACACAACACACAAAGCTGAATAAGCAATATCACTTGTATATTCAGTATAATATGCTTAAATATTGAAGTTTGCACATCTTTCAAAATTTGGCCCTGCATGTCAGGAGTTATTCAAAATTTATAGGATGTAGATGGACCAATAAATTGAAAGCTTTGCAAAATTCAGATATGGCCAAAGCCCCTGTGGTCCCATCCCTGGATCCACCCATAGCGCTACTACATGGGTGCTTTTGATTATGCTGTCTTATGCTTCCTCTTCCTCTCCTCCTGAGACCCAAAAACTTTTCCGTCTCCGCTACCACTGAGGAACTTCCAGTCCCCCAAAGCCCCCGTCTAGTGTATTTTGGCATTTTTATATTTCATATTTTTCTGTGTCATTTCTTGACAATGTTGAATAATCACACATAATGCAAAATATTTTTCGACAGATAACTTAATCATCTGCTGAAAGTTAAAAAAAAAAGTATGATATATGACTATACTTCATCTCACCAAGCTTGCACAGGTCACATCATTGTAAGCAGCTGGTCATCAATTTGTGGTGTTTTACCAACGTAGTGTGATTATTTTGAAAGAGACTGTATGTAAACCTTGAATTTCCTGTTAAAATTGAAGTGTATTTTGAAAGAAGACTGCATGTAACAGACAGAACTTGACACGGTGTCCCAAACATCAACAACCAACGCACCCAGGGTACCTTACACGTCGGATGTGGACGTGAAAAGTCCATGACCAAACGTCAATATGTGACAAGTTTGGAGTGAGAATGTGTTGAAGTGCACAACTTTTAGTCAAAAGGTTGAAAAATCCCAACAGAATGACAGAATGATGCTGGTGGGTGGTGCACCTCAAGCACAGCTCATAACTCCATTTCAAACAGCAGACCTTAGCAACACGTCAATTGGTACACCACAACAACCGACAGCTGCAGCAGGAGGCGATGATAAAGAAGAGAGCGAGTGAAAGAGAGAGGCAGCGTGTCGTGGTAATTGTTGTCTCATTTGTGGTCTAATAGGCAAGACAAATTTATTTACAGTATGTTCATCAGTGTCATTTTGCTGTTTTCCAAAATACTGTAACTGCAATCTCATTGCTTTGGTAATGGATTATTATTATGTCCAACTATTAAACACACCCCCATTCTGCTTTTAAGAAAAAGAGCGTTAACCATTAAACAGGAAGTAAGGCTGGCTGGAGGGCGGCTTTAATTGCACCTTGAGGAAGAGATGAGGAGCATAGAGAGAGGAAACTTTTGGATGTGGCATAATGTATAAATGCTGCACCTCCAGTGGTACAGTAACTGACGTTGGTTAGGACTGACGCTATGGCACCAAGGATTTCTCATTTGGCACCTTCGGCTCCTCTGTCCTTGCGCCTTTTCCTCGCATCTCTCTCTCACATCCTCACTGTGAGGAGCGAAGCTGTGAGTGAGGGAAGTGAGGAGACACGTTTGCATGATGAAAAGCACCCCAGCTGTTATCTGTGTGTTTGTTGCCTCCATGTTTTTGAATTAACATGTGTTTCCTTCTATGCTGTTGATTTGCAGATCTACATGGGACTTATTAATGCTAAAACCCTGCTGGGCTCTCCTGTGTCTGCTGCTTCAATCCACATTCACCCTGAATACAACAACCCTGACTTCTTAGACTACAACAGTGACATTGCCTTGATCAAACTGCAAGACCCGATCACATTCAACTCTTCGGTCATGCCAATATGTTTGCCAGCAGAGGGAGCCACATACGTCACTGACACCATAGGGTAAAGAATCTGCTGAGTTTTCATTTCATAATGCTGTAATCAGTTTGATATTATTCTATGTTCTTCAAAGTTATTTTGTGAACTCAAGAATTTTTTTGCTTTCTCTCTCTTGTTGCACCAACATGTGAATCTTGTCCAGCTCCTGAACTGGAGACTCTGATTTGCCTTTTTCTACGACATCACTGTCTCTTCTACATTTTCTTTCAGACTGGTGTCAGGCTTTACCATTACAGAGCCTGACAATCAACGGATTTTAACAAATAATCTGAAGTATGTGCACCTCCTTGTGGTGGAGCAGGAGACATGCAGTAATTCAGTAAATAAACTGAAGGAGACCATGGACAATGTACCAGATCTGACAAACAACATGTTCTGTGCTGGAGTCCCAGAAGGTGGGAAGGACTCCTGCCATGGTGACAGTGGAGGCCCCTTCGCCCTGAGAGATGATGGACGGTTCTGGGCTGCTGGGATTGTCAGCTGGGGGGTTGGCTGCCGAAATCAAGGAACATATGGAGTCTATACCAGAGTTGCTAACTATCTGGACTGGATTTACAAGACTATGCAGGAGAACTGAAAGTTACAATAAAAAAAACAGCTAATTTTACTATTTAACTAAATACACTCTTTGTGCAGTGTTAGCGTGCATTGACACAAAAAGCTATACAGTCTTGTTGACAATAAAATGATCAAGTGCAAATTTCTTCCTCTCAAAAACTGTGTTTTTCCTCATTCTGATGGTTCTGTTAGTCAGAGTTAATGAGCCATTATTGATCCTCTTGTCCTCCACTTCATGCCTGCATTTATTTTTGCCAAGGCAAACAAATCCTGGAGGTTAAATTCCATTGCAAAATATTTCAAACCACAGTCTGTGTCACATTAATGGTTCATCTGAGCATGAGACATTTCGCCTAAAGCTTCAGTCACACAGAGATAAACTAACTGCAGACATGAGATGGACCTACGCTGTTATATGGTAAGCTATGATAACAAATGTTTTCACCTTCATGTTGTAAGTTTTAGTGAATTTTTCATTTTGTTAATGTTTATTTTGGAGAAAAAAAAAAGCAGTATACATACTATAAGTGTTGATCTACACCACAGCACTGTCTACTGTACGAGCAGTTTTTTTAAGGTTGATTAAGTGATCAAATTTTCAATTTCGAAAACTATAGCAATACTATTTTCTTGCAATAATGACAAATGACTATCACTTTTTTGTTCTTTTACTGTTTGTATCAACCTTTGGACTCATACCTTCGTGCCTACGCTCTCTGTTTATGCACAATTCCAGGGTTCTGTGTTTGCGGGTGAGTGGGTGTTGGCAGCCGCTCAACTCTGAACCTGTAATGCAAGGGGAGGTCCAGTCCCCTCAGTATCCCCAGCCTTACCCTCCCAACCTGCTGAGGCAATGGGACCTTTTGGTTCCTGCAGGATACCAGATCCAGCTGTCACTAACACACCTGGATATCAAAGCTTCTTCAGGCTGCAATCAAGATTCTCTGACGGTCAGAGCTATGTCATTACACAGTTTTCAGAACAATGTATCAGTGTGTTCGCACTGTCCACAGCACAGATTTTAATAGTCTAATATTTATTATCTGACTTTGATCGCAGTGTTGATGACCTACAGAAAGTGAGATCTTGAACTGGAAACAGTGACTCCTAATTGATAAACAGTAAATCTGATGGTAGAGAGTGGCAATTATTTTAACTCAAAGTGGCTGTTTGGACTTGTGGGATGAGGGCTTAAGTCTCAGGTCAGACTTGGACACCTTTTCATGTCGTGAGGACTTTTCATGTTTGGTGCCCCCATTTACATACCGAGCAGGTCTCTCCCACGGAGTCTGCCATGTTGCTATACAGAAGCCCAGAACAGAACAACCAAACACTGGCTCTTGATACGGCCATTCACATTTTTGCATTTTTTTGTCAGTCACTGTAGTTGTCCTGTACACTTTGCACACAGGAGAAGTTTCAGGTGGCTATAATCTGAACCTCACTGCTAGATGCTAATAAATCCCACACACTAGACCTCTAAACATTTTAGCTAAAGGTAAAACAAGCCCTGACAGTTTGTCAGGGAGTGCTTTTTCATGATCTGTGGTCTTACAGTGTTTGTTTTGCTTTTATTCTTTTCAGGTTCTCTATGATGGAAAGGTCTTGGGGAAGTTTTGTGGCCAGGAAAATTCAACTGATCACCCAGGTAAAGAGCCGATCCTTTCTCCAGGAAACACACTGACTCTCATATTCAAAACAAGTGACTCCACTCCAGAGCTCCAACAGCACATCGGCTTCTCTGCTACTTACGAGACAATAGGTAGGACTTTTCTGGACACTTGTGTCTTCTCTACAATGCATCATATCCTTTAACCTCCAAGAGAAATTCCACAATAAAACTTAATTAACATGGTGCATTTCCAGGCATTTTGGTCAGTATGATTAATATAAATAAACATAACCTTTGAGCTGGAACTGGGAGCATCAAAACTTTTGAAGAATCAATAAGTAAACTCGCAATGGCTGCTGTCATCTTGTCCTAGGGGTTATTCAATTATCAAGCAGCTCCAAGATCTGTCTCTATACATAATGTTATAACAATAACAACAGGGTCTCGTGTCATTTAGCTTAAGATGAGACTTTTTCAAATAAGAGAGAAATGCTGTTTTGTTACTGTTACTACATCTATGTATCTTGTGACGGAGCATGCAGGCTGTGATGATGGTTTGATGTTTTTTCCTTTACTGGTAAAATGTTAACATGTTCTTGTTTTGTTCCTCTGCAGTAATTGATTGTGGAGAACCTGAACCTCTGCTGAATGGAGGGGTGACCTACCTGTCTGGCTATCAGAATCAGTACCATTCTGTTGTTCAGTATCACTGTAATGAACCATTTTACACCCTTACTGGGGGCAGAAATGGTGAGATAATTGTGTATTATTGGAAAAATATTATTAAATAGTATTTAAATTTTTGATGTAGCTTAATTGAAAATAAATGCCATTATCTTCTTCCCTCTGGTTTTCAGTCACTTTCACCTGTGAAGCAGACGGAAAGTGGACATCCAACCACAATGATGTCACTCTAACATGTATACCTGGTACTGACACTTTGTGAAACTTAATCTAGGATGCTTGAATTAAAACATGAACGTACTGTATGTGTCCGTGTGAACCTAATTTATGTCTGTCTCATCCAGTCTGTGGCCAGCCCACAAAACTCATCTCTACTTATCAGAGGGTCATGGGAGGCAGTAGGGCTCCAGACAATACCATCCCCTGGCAAGTGATGTTGAGTGCAGATGGACCAAGAGGAGGAGGCATGGTGATTGCAGACCGCTGGATTATGACTGCAGCTCATGCCCTATTAAAACATAATGGAAAACCACTTTCAAACAAGACTGTACAGGTAAGTGGGCTATTTTTGGTGTTATCTACATGCCCATTGCCTCCATGTTTTTGAATTGACATTTTTTTTTTCTGTGTTGTTGATTTGCAGATTTACATGGGACATACTGATATTGAAACCCTGTTGCGCTCTCCTGTGTATGCTGATTCAATCCATGTTCACCCTGAATACAACAGCTCCAACTTCAACAATGACATTGGCTTGATCAAACTTCAAGACCCGATCACATTCAACTCATCCATTATGCCAATATGTTTGCCAGCAGAGGGTGCCACATACATGACTGGAGAGATGGGGTAAAGAAACAACAAATAATTCTCATTTATAATGCTGTAATCCATTTCATATAATCTTATTTATTTACTTTATCTTTTTTCAACCACTTGATTATTTCTTCTTGCAATTTGCTCTTCTTCTTTTCCTTGTTGTGCCAATATGTGAATCTTGTTGAGCCTCTGTACGGGAGATTCTTTTTTGCTTATTCCTGTTTTCAATTTTTTTCAGACTGGTGTCAGGCTTTGGCCGTATGGGCCAAGGGACTCCAGTGGGTAAGCTGTGGTACGTGCAACTCCCTGTGGTGGATCAGGAGACATGCAGTAATTCAATCAGCTCACAAAGTCTGTCAGATAACATGTTTTGTGCTGGAGTTCCTGAAGGTGGGAAGGATGCCTGCGCCGGTGACGGTGGAGGCCCCTTCGCCCTGAGAGACAACAGACAGTTCTGGGCTGCTGGGATTGTCAGCTGGGGGGTTGGCTGCGGACGCCCAGGGAACTATGGATTTTATACCAAAGTTGCTAACTATATGGACTGGATCAACAAGACTATGCAGGAGAATTGAAATTTAGAGTAATTCATGATGTGATGTAAAGATGTTGATGAAACAAATCTCTAAACAAAGTCATACAATACAATACAAGAAAAAGAATTGCTTAAAATATCCTCTTTCTGCAGCGCTCATGCATGTTATGTAAAAAAAAATGAAAAAAAAATATTGAAATCTCTCAAAAGCATTTTTCAATAAAGTTATTTCATATTTATTTATGAAGTCACAAAAACAGTAGGCTCTCCCTCCATTGACTTTTTAGGGTCTTCACTGTACTTTGCACACAAACTCAGTTTTACTCGTCATTCTTCTAGTTTGGTTATTCAGAGTTATTGAGCCATTATTGATCCTGTTGTCCTCCACTTCATGCCTGCATTTATTTTTGCCAAGACAAACAAATCCTGGAGGTTAAATTCTATTGCAAAATATTTATACAGTCACATTAATGGTTCATCTGAGCATGAGACATTTCGCCTAAAGCTTCAGTCACACAGAGATAAACTAACTGCAGACATGAGACGGACCTACGGTGTTATATGGTAAGCTATGATAACAAATGTTTTCACCTTCATGTTGCAGGTTTTAGTGAATTTTTCTTTTCATGAATGTTTATCTTGAAAATACATTTCAGTATATACATACTGTAAGTGTTGAACTACACCACAGCACTGTCTGAGCTGCTTTTAAGGTTGATTAAATAATCAGTTTTTCAAAGTACAATATAGAAACCTATAGCAATACTATTTTCTTGCAAAAGTTAAAATGACTCTTACTGTGTTTGTTCTTTTTCTGTTTGTATCAACTTTGGACTGATACCTTTGTGCCAACGCTCTCTGTTTATGCACAAATACAGGTTTTTGTGTTTGTCAGTGACTGAGTGCTGGCAGCCGCCCGTCTCTGAGTCTGTAATACATGGGGAGGTCCAGTCCCCTCAGTATCCCCGGCCTTACCCTCCCAACCTGCTGAGGCAATGGGACCTCTGGGTTCCAGCAGGATACCAGATCCAGCTGTCAATAACACACCTGGATATTAAAGCTTCTTCAGGCTGTCCGCAAGACTCTCTGACGGTCAGAGCCTTATTATCATTATACAGTTTTAAAAACATCATATCAGTGTTTTTGCACTGTCCAGAACCCAAATTTAGTCTAATATTTATTACATCACCTTGACTTGAGTTAGAACCAGGGACTCCATCTTTTTTCATTTATCAACTACAAATCATTGCAGGGCAGTTCTTATTGTGTATTAGGCTGATCATTCTAATTGATAAACAGTA
Source organism: Epinephelus lanceolatus (assembly GCF_041903045.1). Taxonomy (NCBI): domain Eukaryota; kingdom Metazoa; phylum Chordata; class Actinopteri; order Perciformes; family Serranidae; genus Epinephelus; species Epinephelus lanceolatus. Next base: position 15,896,947 of record NC_135743.1, on the reverse strand, counting down.
AATCTGATGGTAAAGAATGGCAAAAATTTCAATTCAAACTGGCTGGACTTCTTTTATGCAGTGAGGACTTGACTCAGACTTGTTGTTTGGCGCCTCAAAGCTGTAACAGACTCCACTCAATGTGTACAAAGCATTTTACATCCTGTCCTCATGCACAGTTTTTTACAGTTTCTGTTAAAGCGAGACTATGTAACTTCTGAAAGACGAATCAACAGATGTATCCTTTTCCATATATCAATTTTTTGACATTTATCTAGGGCTAGGTCGTGGTGGCAGCATGCTAAAGCAAGGTAGTCCAGAGGTCCCTCTCCCCAGCAGCATTTTCCAGCTCCTCCTTGGGCTGTTGCTGTTCCCAAGACAGATGAAATATATAATCTCTCCAGCATGTTTTGAATTGGCCTGGGATCCCCTCCCAGTTGGACATGCCCAGAAAAGCTCCAAAAGAAGGCGCCAAAGAGACATCCCGACCAGATGCCCGAACTACCGTAGTGGGCTCGTTTTGACATAAAGGAGCAGCAGCTCTACTACCATCTCCGTACAAATGTTAGAGCTCTTAACCCTATCTCTAATGGTGAGCATAGCCACCCTATGGAGGGAAACTAATTTTGGCCGCTTGCATCCACAATCTCATCAATTCGGTCACTCCCCACAGCTCATGACAATAGGTGTTGGTTGGAGATGGAGCAGTAAATCAAAGGTTTTAACTTCCTGTTACACCAATCAATCTGTTAATCTCATGTGACATTTTACACTCATTTGTGAACAAAACCCTAAGATAGTTGAACTCCTGTCATTGGGACAGCAACTCACTTCTGATCTGCAAGAAGCAATGCACAGTTTTCCAGCAGGGAACCATGACCTAGGAATATGAGGTGCTGACTCTCTTCCCGCCTGCCTCACACTCAACTACAAATTGTCCCAGTGCATGCTAGAGGTTATGGTTTGATGAAGCCAGCAGAACCAGACTGCATGTCTGCAAAGAGCAGAGGAACAATTCTGAAGTCCCCGACATGCTGCAAAGACTACAGGCAACACCTAACCAGCACGTACTTTCTGTGCCTGCACCAGAGGGAATGACTCTCCACAACAGCAGTAGTCTGTTTTCCTCATTCAAAAAGAGAATCCAGAAGACCGTCTTGACGTTAGTTAGCCAGTTAGCACATTAGCAACACTATCCAATTTTGAAAGAATAGAGCACTGGTTCCCAACTGGTCCAGATTTTCCTCAGCCGTTAGTTCAAGGTCCACACAGTTTAATATACTCAGCTTCATACTGTTGTTGATCTAATCTGCTGTCTCTTTAAAGTAGCTGCCTGTTATTCCCTCACTTTATAGAGGAAAATAGCACTTCAAAATAAAAGGTCGGTGCCAGAAATTCTTCAAAATAAAGTGTGTTTTTTACAAACTTGACATGTTCATAAGTCACTTGTGGTCCATTCAGAATGGACCCACGACCCACCAGTTGGGAACCACTGGAACAGAGCATATTATATGAAACATTTCTGCTCAAGAGCTCATTGACTACTGTAAAAAAAATACCTTACGGAACAAGTTTGTTTCGATCTCACTCCCTGTTGACTTTAGCTTTTTGTTTACTTTCCTCACTTTAGTTTCTCCTCTTGAGTGCTGAGCTGAACTGCAAATCAGAGTGATTTCATTCACCGACTGGCCTCACTGTCCAACATGCTAAATCCACCAAAAAATAAGCCTATAGGGAATGACAAGGGGCAATGGTGTGGGACACACAGTACTGACTAGGGTGGCAGACGCTCACCAACAGCCTGACATTGATCAATGGCAAACCGTCAGCTTGGTGTGTCAGGGCCTTAAGGTATACAGTATTTTGCTGTGCAAGGCGCATTACTGAGTCTCTTCACTGACTTTATGACTGTTGTGCTAATGTCACATTAGTTAAGTGTTTAAGCTGAAGTCTGAGCAACTTGACAGTATGTAAAGGAGCGCCTCGTCATGATCTGTGGTCTTACAATAAATGTTTTACTCTTTACACTTTGCAGGTTTTCCATAATGAAAAGGTCTTGGGAAAGTTTTGTGGCCAGGAAAATTCAGCTGATCACCCAGGTAAAGTGCCAATCCTTTCTCCAGGCAACACACTGACTCTCATATTCAAAACAAGTGCCTCCACTCCAGAGCTCCAACAGCACATCGGCTTCTCAGCTACCTACAAGGCAATAGGTAGGACTTTTCTGTTCACGTCTATCTTCCCTACAATACTAAATGTCCCCTAAACCTTTAAGAGAAATTGCACCATTAAACACAACCAACGTGGTGCATTTCCATTTTTTTTGGTCAGTATGATTCATGTCAATGAACATAACAGCATCCCTTTGAGCTGGATCATCAAAACCTTCAAAGAACCAACCAGTGATGTCACTATGGCTGCTGTCATGGTGTCCTAGGAGTTGTTCAATCATTAAGCAGCTCTGAGATTTGTCTCTATAGATGACATTATGACAATGTTAATCTTGTTAATCAGCTTAAGACAAGACTTTTTCTAATTCACAAATTAAAGCTAAGACAAACAACAATAGAAATATACATAAATAACTTAAATGAAACTTCACGTTAGGTTTTCCCTTTAATGACCTTCTCATTATCAGACATAGATGAATGTTCACAATCAGACCCTGGAGATGGATCAGGTCCACTCTGCTCTCAGATCTGCATCAACAGCCCTGGGTCTTACCACTGCTCCTGCTATGATGGTTACAAACTTAATTTAGACCAGCATACATGTCTGTGTGAGTATCCTATACAGTAAATGCATACTTAATGTGTGTCAACCTTTGAAGCTCAGCAGTTACAGCATATGAGGGATACATTTTCACCCAGCTTTGTATCATAACAATGTGGGTAGTAGCCATGTGTAAATGAACTATGGTAAACTTCCCTCCATCTTAGGAGCACACAGATCTCCCCGCACATATCCCAACTTAAATCGACTGGATAACATGTAACGCATTATGTGGCCGATTTTACCCATCTTGGCTACTTTTGCTCAAACCACAGATGGTATTTCCACATTTTCATATTGCCTGCCAACATGGACACAAAGCAGATCGAGACACCCACCCATGCCTCTCTGTCTCTCAAACTCAGATCAAACTGTTAAACTCGGCAGTGCTGATCAAGTATAAACCAAGATTCTGCATTCTGCTGCTGCATATTTTATGGCACCATTTAGCCATAATACGAGATTGTTTGTTATCAGCTAGTTGTCATTCTGTCAAACGGACAAGCCCACTTTACGTCACCCACCAGCAGGAGCATTTTCTTGTCCAGTGCAGCACAGTGCTTTCTGGCAGTTTTCTTCCTCTTGAGCAAAAGGCAAATGCCACAGTCCTTTCCCTCTGTTTCCTCTGGTCACATAGCACCAATTTCAAAAGTATTTGTGTCTTTTAATTGCTTAGAAAGACCGGTTTTATAAAAAACAGACCATCTCCCCAGCGGTGAAATACTTCTTCAATACTGCTGAGTCAATGAAAAAAAATTATTTTCAATTTGAGGGGAATTACTGAATCTCATCTTCTTCCTACAGTATCCTGTGATGGTTGTATATTTGATAAGCATGAGGGACACCTGGCCAGTCCAGCATACCCTCACCCCTCACCTCCTCTTCTGTCCTGCAAGTACATCATCTCTGTGGAGCCCAGCTTCACAATCACTCTCAACTTCACTGACAACTTCCACATAGATAGCGTGGACACTGAGCAAGGTCCCAGGTGTCTTCATCACTGGCTGCAGGTATTGGCAAATGGTTTCCTTAAAACAAAGGCAATAAAAAAGGCGACTCTGCCTCAGTTTACATCAGTTAACTTTCTACTACTCCTCCCCTCGTAGGTGACCACTCGAGGCAGAGAGCCCATGAAACTGTGTGGTGGAAAGAGTCCAGGTCTGATAGCTACAAACTCTAACACTGTCAGACTGGACTACCACACTGATGCTGAAGGCCTGAGTCATGGCTGGAGCCTGGACTACAGCACACATGGTGAGGGGTGAACAGAGAGAGACACGTGTTTTGTTAATGTAACTACATCTATGTGACTTGGGACCAAGGATACAAACTGATGATGGTGTGATGTTTTGTTCATTAACTGGCAAAATATTAACATGTCCTTGTTTTGTTCCTCTGCAGTAATTCATTGTGGAGAACCTGAACCTCTGCTGAATGGAGGGGTGACCTACCTGTCTGGCTATCAGAATCAGTACCATTCTGTTGTTCAGTATCACTGCAATGAACCATTTTACACTCTACCTGGGGGCAGAAATGGTGAGATAATTGCGTATATTATTCCAAAAATATTATCAAAAGTATTTGAATTTTTGATATATCTCAACTGAAAATAAATGCCATTATCTTCTCCCCTCTGGTTTTCAGTTACTTTCACCTGTGAATCAGATGGAAAGTGGAGGTCAAACCACAAAGATGTCACTCTAACATGTATACCTGGTACTGAAACCTAGTCCAAGAGGCTTGGATTAAAACATGCATGTGCTGTATGTGTCCATGTGAACTCAACTAATGTCTGTCTCATCCAGTCTGCGGTCAGCCAACAAAACTCATCTCTACTTATCAGAGGATCATTGGAGGCAGTGAAGCTCCAGAAAACACCATCCCCTGGCAAGTGATGTTGAGTGTAGATGGAGGAAGAGCAGCAGGCATGGTGATTGCAGACCGCTGGATTATGACTGCAGCTCATTCCCTAACACGTGGCGGAAATCCAGTATCAAATGAGTATGTCAGGGTAAGTGGTCTATTTTAAGTGTTATCTACATGTCCATTGCCTCCATGTTTTTTAATTGACATTTATGTTATTGATTTGCAGATTTACATGGGACTTACTGATGTTAAAGCCCTGTTGCGCTCTCCTGTGTATGCTGATTCAATCCACATTCACCCTGAATACTACAACCCCAACGGCTTAGACTACAACAATGACATTGCCTTGATCAAAATGCCCCACCCAATCACATTCAACTCATCCATTATGCCAATATGTTTGCCAGCAGAGGGTGCCACATACATGACTGGAGAGATGGGGTAAAGAAACAGCTGCTGGGTTTCATTTCATAATGCTATATAATATAATCTGTTTTAGGCCTATATTGCTTTTAATTAATACAATCCCAAAATGCCAGTCAGTTCTTTTTTCCCACTTGTGCAAACATATAAATCATCAAGACAGGACACTCTGATTTGTTTTCTTATCTTGAGCTCATCGTAACTGTCTCTTTTCCATTTTTTTCAGACTGGTGTCAGGCTTTGGCATTAAAGGAACTAATAACCAACGGTTTTTATCAAGGAAGCTGAGATTCGTGCAACTGCCTGTGGTGGGTCAAGAGACATGCAGCAAATCAATCGCTTTGTTGAAGTGGACAAGGGACCATGTACCAAATGTGACCAGTAACATGCTCTGTGCTGGAGTCCCCGAGGGTGGGCAGGATGCCTGCGTGGGGGACGGTGGAGGCCCCTTCGCCCTGAGAGATAATGGATGGTTCTGGGCCGCTGGGATTGTCAGCTGGGGGGTTGACTGTGGGAAGCAGGGAACATATGGATTCTACACCAGAGTAGCAAACTACCTAGGCTGGATCAACAAGACCATACAGGAGAAATGAATCAGACATATTTCATCACCACATTAATAAAAATTGTTGTGCTGAACAAAACGAGACAAATACTGCCAAATAAAAACAAATGAGGAAGAATAACTTGGCTCATATAGTCCCTCCTTATCCAATTACAATAAAGTGATGAAGGTCAGGTACAGCACCTGAACAGTCAGATGAGTAGGGTGATTAAACTGAAAATTCTGTTTTGAAGACATTTTCCCCTTTGAATTAGAAAGAAAAATTTAAAGCAGCAGAAAACATGTAAGTTAATCTCTGAACAGCCAAATGTCACAGGCAGTAGTCTACCACTTGTATCAAAGGTCATCTATAGTCACACAATTCATTCATGGAGCAGAACAAGGTGTAAACATGACATTGACAAATTATCATCTTACCAAATCATGGCAAACTATAGCAAACGGCTTATTTACATATCCAGCAGACATGGAGCAATATTATCATTCATTAGGAGCCATGTTTGTGTCCACATGATCAATGTAAATCCAATATTTCCTTCTAACTCCACCAAATCCTGATGTAAATATCTGGCTCTTGAACCTGTTTGGGAGTGGACCAAAACAGTATGGATGTGGACTGTTAAAGCAAAACAATTGAGACACTAACATGTTTTGTAGAGCTGAAGGGGAACTGCAGAGTTCTGTGATACTTGTGTTTCTGTGGATTCATAACTACAACTGACCACACACGATTTCACTAAACCCAGGCCTTAAGTAGTTTCTGTGGGCCCCCTGTCCCTCTTCTCTTGATCCATGTCTCTCTCAAGCACTTTTTGAGTTCACACAGTTTGCTTTCTGTCCTTCTCTTTTCTTTTTTGGAACCCCGGGAAAGACATGACAGGGTACACTGGTGCTCCAGGAAAATAAGCACTTACTCACTCAGATCTAGATGCAATCAGAGATAAATCCTGGGTGGAGTTAATTGTTTTGTGCTTTCGAGGGGTGAGAGAGGCCTCAGAGAGCTCCCACTGTTTTTCAGCCAAATTCAGCCAATTTTAATTTAGTTAAAGCACTAATTGCTTATAAATAATTAATAAAAATAAATTAAAAAATGCAAACAAAATCAAACTTTTCATTCCAGGCTTTTCAAGGGCCTCACTCCCATTGAGCCCTGGATAAGCAGTCCCACTTTTGCCCCTACTACGACTCCCCTGCATACATATAGCCTATTATATTCCAAATTATATACAGATGCAAATGTATGTCTCCTTTTTGTAGCTGAATCACATTAAAAATCAAAAACAATCTTACCCAGGGATCTCAGTCAAACACAGACCCATGACCCGCTCTCTGCTGCTCTCTCATTGGACGATCCTGTCTGTCTTTACTTTCACTTTCTCTGCTCCACTGCTGCGTTCTGCGCATGCCCCACAGAGCAACACGAAGCGACAGGTCCTGTACTACCTCAAGACTTTACGACTACATTAGGTTATGTTTATCGCTATACAGCTACTTTACATTATGGATGAGATGAAGGAAAGGCTGTAAAGCTCCGAGTGCAGTGACACAGTCAGCTGTTGTTAGCGCTGAAATCAAAAGTGAAAGTATAGTCGTGCTTTTGGTTTCTCGGCAGTTTTTTTTACTTTATCTTGTTGTATTAGAGTTCAGCTGTGTTACAACAGTTTTAATTGATAAAAACACGGTACCGGACTCCATGATGATGATTGCAGTAATTTTATTTGGAGCCTTCCTGACGTGCGCTCATGGTAAGAGCATTAATCTTGACATATTGGTGCAGCAATAAATGAGGGACATAAATGTCAAAGTCAGTTGATTGTCAAGCTCAGTAATAATCTTTTTAGACTCGGACTATTCGTCTCACAGTGTCTGATAGAAGTTATTTTGGTAATCATTATATGAGTCACATTAAATACATGTAAGTGTGAAGGTGTGTGAACTTCTGGGAAGTTTCCTGGAAAGAACCATGTGATTGACTGTAAATATTTGTAAAGTGGGACTTTCACTTTTTGTACTTCTAATAAATTACATGAAATTAACTGCTGTTGTGGTCTAACTCAGAATATCAGATATCAATATCCATGGGTGTAGGTCTGTCAACATTTGGGGGTCCTCTGCCAGAAAATTTTGAGCACCAAACACTTTATTTCCTGCATTCTGGTCAATTTTTATGCACCAATTTCTGTTTTTTCCACATCATTTAATGGTGCAAATGTTTTTAATTTCGTCAAAATAGAAGTCCTCTGCTACTTTCATGTTTTTACTTGGGGGGCATAAATGCACATGTTTGAAATATTGAGGGGGGCGTGTCCCCTGTGCCCTCCTGAAACCTACACCTGTGTCCATATCATCAGTGCTGGTGCACAGCAGGTCAGCTAAACATGCAAAGATGTGAAAGTTGGGGAAAGGCAAGTTAACAGTTCAACATATAGGCTATGAAGAAAAAATATTTCAGTGGTAAATGAATAAATAAAATCAATGATGAATGGACATAATACTTGATTTAAATGGAGCTGTTTCTTAAAGAAATTTCATCTGGAAATCAACCATTACTCTTAGAATCAACATAGCTGGAAAAAAATGTAATAAATAAAAGTAGATCCATAAAATAAAGCCATACAATTATTTCTGTTTAATAGTCTTCTGGTATTTATTTACCTGATTATGTTAAAGAGTTAACCTCCATGTTACTGTGTAAAGTTAAAACATGTCACTTGTTATTTACAGATATGTTAAGATTTTCAAGAAGACTTGGTTTCTTTTTAATCTGCCCCTTGTTTCTCAGGTGACGGAGTCACAGATGTGGTACTTTCCTGCACCCTGGTGGAAGAGGGAGTGGGGCTGGGTGGAATGGGAGGTGGATCGCTTTTCAAACGGACTCCAGCCACTCTTGTCTTAAAAGACGTCTCAGTCCCTCCAGATGAATCACTTGAAACACTCACGCCGTTTGTCCCACCTTCAATCCCTGACCCAGATGCTATCCTGTTGGAAGCCAAAGGTTTTTAATGACTTCTCTACATATAAAGTTAGTGTTATGTTGCACAACCTTGTGTTGAACTTCTCGTTCTCTCATCTCTCTGTGGCAGTGTCTTCACCTGAGATCCCAAATGTACATGTGTTGCTCCATGCGGACTGCAACGATCAGGAGGTGATGTGTGAAATAAGCCGTTACACCCCTCGTGGATCCCAGGAAAGTTCAGATCCAGCTTATTTCATGGTGTCTCTAAATGTGGAGGGAGTTGAGTTCAGCACTGCGTTGATTCTGCAGACTCTGCCGGTGGAGAAGGACCTATCGACCATCATACAAAGCAAACTGGGTCTGCCTCTTAGCCAGTCAGGAACTCTTCTGACTGAGGGTGAGATCCAGAGTTTAATATCACATTTCATCTTTTCATTGAATCACTTCCATCAATAATATAATTCTCTCACTACTTTCTCTCTGCTGTTGCCTTTGCGTTCTGTCCTTCAGTGATATTCCTGGTGTTTTCCCACATTAAATCTGTGACTGCCGCCCTGAGAGGTGATGCTCTCCTCAACTGTGGCTTCAAGCAGCAGGACGTACCCTTAGCGCAGGAAGTGGGCGTTGAGTGGCGACTGCAGCACAGGGGAAAAGGGTGGAAAGTGCTTGACATGAAGACAAGCCTGGATGATGTAGAAGGGAGCACAGTGGGTAAGTGCTGTGTGTGAACAGGTATGCTTGACCTCCTCTGGTTTATGCAGCTTCTTTAGGAGGATTTAAACTCCGACTGCGACTTCTTGTGGCTCTGAGAGTGACAGCACTGATAGTGTTGATAAAAGTGCATTAGTGACTTAAGTGGCTTTGATGTTCATGAAAAAATAAATGAAAATAACCTGTAAATGCTAATTTTTAGTGAGGCTTTGGGGATGATGTTGGCAAATTTCACAATCACAAAATGAGTTTTGCTAAGTGGCTGTTTTGACATTGAACAGACATAAATCTCTTCACATATTTGGGGCGTGCAAACATGTTAGCCATTGGTATAAAACCAAGTTAATGCATCAGAAAAAAAATAAAAAGTGTGGTTTTAAACTTGTCTCATAAATTATCATGGTAGTACATCATGAAATTAGCTGTCAAACCACAAGACCTATTACACAGATGAGGTAACTAAGACGCAGAAATTTAATTGCAAAAAGACATATAACATGAGTACTAGGGCTGGCACGCTATCAGATTTTTTACTATACCACAATTGTGGCCAATTATTTTATCCCAATATCTATAGAAATTTTGAAAAATAATAATAATAATAATAATGCTATCAGTCAAATTCAACTTTTTTATTGTGTTTTATCTTGATTTTTTGTTTTGTTTTGGGGAGGTCGAGTGAGATTCTGTAACCATAACTGTACAAAGTCATATAAAAAGAACACTTCACAAATTATATTATAAACATTTAATATGTAGGATTGTTCTGTAAGACTTCAAACTTTAAGCTTTTAACAGCCACAGCTAAAAGCCAGAAAAAACTGCACTAAACATACAAAATAGAGAAGACAAGAATAGTACAGAATCGAAATATGTCCGAGAAATTTCTTTGTTTGTAAATACATTCAAAAGCTCTAGAACAAGTAATAAATTGGACCTTGAGTTAATATTGTTTTGTGAATTCCTGTTTGACTTTCTGTCCTCAGTGCATGCAGAAAGGAGGGGATCAAGCATGGAGGTGGCCCAGGTTGTTGGTGAGGGTAACGCCTCTGTGACGCTGAACAAGCTTAGAGTGATGGATGAGGGGACCTACATCTGTACTGTCAGTATCGGTCTTTTCCATGCCCAGCAGGTCATTCAACTCCACGTTATTCGTAAGTTTCACCCAAATCTCTCAATTCAGAAAAAAATCCACTGAATGTCTTTAAATTCTTCCTCTGTTTCTCTTTGTTTCAGAACCACCTCATGTTTCACTCTCAGAGGAGAAGTTGGTTTTGCAGACCAATTCACCCCAGATGTTGAGCTGCCACTGCACTAAATACTATCCACTGGATGCTCAGGTCTGTAGCTAGTATGTTCTTAGATGGGGCTGTTAACCAGTACGTGTTCTGTTTTCTCTCTTTCCTGCCAGTGAACAGCCTGGCAAGATATAAAATCTCAGGAAATTTGAGTTATTAATCTACTGATAACACCACAAAGCAAGAAGTTAAGTAACTGAGGGCAATGAGGAATATAAATTACCATAGGGAGAAGTCTGGAGAGTGCAGAAAGAGGAGGCTTATCTTAATGGTCCAATTAAGGCAAGGAAGCACACAGCTGCATCCAAACATGTCCGAGGTGTTGATAAACAAGATTCAATCAGCCTCAATCACCAACCGTTCACAGGAAGAAAATTTCCTGTTAAAACCCACTTACACAGTTTTCAGGAAGAATCTGATGGAATGCTATGCTATGACATTTTTAATTTAACATTAACATTGTAATGTAACATTGTAATGGTACACTATACTTTGACTTTTTAAATAACATTTTTAAGACATACAATACGGTCACCTTTTATTTTGACATTTTAATGGCATCAGAATCAGTAGTCATAGTATAGTATGTCAAAAACTGTGATTAAAAAAAGTCATAGTATAGCATGTCAAAAAATGTGATAAAAAAAGTCATAGTATAGTATGTCATAATTGACGCGATTTAAAAAAAGTCATAGTACAGTATATCAAAAATGTGATTAAAAAAGTCACAGTAAAGTATGTCATAAAAATATAATTAAAAAGTCAAAGTATAGTATGTAAAAAATTTGATTAAAAAGTCATAGTTTAGTATGTCATTATTCATGTGATTAAAAAAAGTCATAGTATCGTACATCAAAAAATGTGATAAGAAAAAGTCATAGTATAGTATGTGAAAAAATGTAATAAAAAAGTTACAGTATAGCATGTGAAAAAATGTGATTAAAAAAAGTCATAGTTTAGTATGTCATAATTCATGTAGTATCCCAAAAAAATGTGATTAAAAAAGGTCATAGTATAACATGTCAAAAAATGTGATTAAAAAAAAGTCATAACAAAGTATGTCATAATTAATGTGATTAAAAAAAGTCATAGTGTAGCATGTCAAAAATGTGATTAAAAAAGGTCACTGTATAGTATGTCAAAAAATGTGATTAAAAAAGTCATAGTATTGTATGTCAAAAAATGTGATTAAAAAAAGTCATAGTATAGTATGTCAAAAAATTGAATAAAAAATCATAGTATACTATGTCAAAAAATTTGATTATAGAAAGCCATAGTGTAGTATGTCAGAAAATGTGATTAAAAAAAGTCTTAGTATAGTATGTCGTCACAAATCATGAAAAAAAGTCGTAGTATAGCATGTCGTCACAAATCATGAAAAAAAAGTCATAGTATAGCATGTCGACCAAAATCATGACAAAAGTCGTAGTATAGCATGTCGTCACAAATCATGAAAAAAAAGTCATAGTACAGCATGTCGTCCAAAATCATGACAAAAGTCATAATATAGTATGTCGTCACAAATCATGAAAAAAAGTCATAGCATAGCATGTCGTCCCAAATCATGAAAAAAAGTCGTAGTATAGCATGTCGTCACAAATCATGAAAAAAAGTCATAGTATATAGCATGTCGTCCAAAATCATGAAAAAGTCGTAGTATAGCATGTCGTCCAAAATCATGAAAAAAGTCATAGTATAGCATGTCGTCCCAAATCATGAAAAAAGTCATAGTATAGCATGTCGACCCAAATCATGAAAAAAAGTCATAGTATATAGCATGTCGTCCCAAATCATGAAAAAAAGTCGTAGTATAGCATGTCGTCCCAAATCATGAAAAAAAGTCATAGTATATAGCATGTCGTCCAAAATCATGAAAAAAGTCATAGTATAGCATGTTGTCCCAAATCATGAAAAAAGTCATAGTATAGCATGTCGTCCCAAATCATGAAAAAAGTCATAGTATAGCATGTCGTCCCAAATCATGAAAAAAAGTCATAGTATAGCATGTCGACCAAAATCATGAAAAAAGTCATATATAGCATGTCGTCCAAAATCATGAAAAAAAGTCATCATATAGTATGTCGTCCAAAATCATGAAAAAAAGTCATAGTATAGCATGTCGTCCCAAATCATGAAAAAAACTCACAGAATAGCATGTTGTCACAAATCATGAAAAGAAGTCATAGTATAGCATGTTGTCCCAAATCATGAAAAAAAGTCATAGTATAGCATGTCGTCCCAAATCATGAAAAAAAAGTCATAGTATAGCATGTCGACCAAAATCATGACAAAAGTCGTAGTATAGCATGTCGTCACAAATCATGAAAAAAAAGTCATAGTACAGCATGTCGTCCAAAATCATGACAAAAGTCATAATATAGTATGTCGTCACAAATCATGAAAAAAAGTCATAGTATAGCATGTCGTCCCAAATCATGAAAAAAAGTCGTAGTATAGCATGTCGTCACAAATCATGAAAAAAAGTCATAGTATATAGCATGTCGTCCAAAATCATGAAAAAGTCGTAGTATAGCATGTCGTCCAAAATCATGAAAAAAGTCATAGTATAGCATGTCGTCCCAAATCATGAAAAAAGTCATAGTATAGCATGTCGACCCAAATCATGAAAAAAAGTCATAGTATATAGCATGTCGTCCCAAATCATGAAAAAAAGTCGTAGTATAGCATGTCGTCCCAAATCATGAAAAAAAGTCATAGTATATAGCATGTCGTCCAAAATCATGAAAAAAGTCATAGTATAGCATGTTGTCCCAAATCATGAAAAAAGTCATAGTATAGCATGTCGTCCCAAATCATGAAAAAAGTCATAGTATAGCATGTCGTCCCAAATCATGAAAAAAAGTCATAGTATAGCATGTCGACCAAAATCATGAAAAAAAGTCATAGTATAGCATGTCGTCCAAAATCATGAAAAAAGTCATATATAGCATGTCGTCCAAAATCATGAAAAAAAGTCATCGTATAGTATGTCGTCCAAAATCATGAAAAAAAGTCATAGTATAGCATGTCGTCCCAAATCATGAAAAAAACTCACAGAATAGCATGTTGTCACAAATCATGAAAAGAAGTCATAGTATAGCATGTTGTCCCAAATCATGAAAAAAAGTCATAGTATAGCATGTCGTCCCAAATCATGAAAAAAAGTCATAGTATAGTATGTCGTAATTAACGTGACTTAAAAGAGTCATAGCATAGTATGTCAAAAAATGTGATAAAAAAGTCATAGTATAGTATGTCATAAAACTTTGATCAAAAAAGTCATAGTATAGTATGTTATAAAACTGATCAAAAAAGTCATAGTATAGTATGTTATAAAACTGATCAAAAAAGTCATAGTATAGTATGTTATAAAAATGTGATAAAAAAGTCATAGTATAGTATGTTATAAAACTGATCAAAAAAGTCATAGTATAGTATGTTATAAAAATGTGATAAAAAAGTCATAGTCCATCCATCCATCTTCTAACTACTTCATCCTCTTGAGGGTCGCGGGGGGGCTGGAGCCTATCCCAGCTGACATTGGGCGAGAGGCAGGGTTCACCCTAGACAGGTCGCCAGACTATTGCAGGGCTGACACATTCACACCTACGGACAATTTAGAGTTATCAATTAACCTAATCCCCAATCTGCATGTCTTTGGACTGTGGGAGGAAGCCGGAGTGCCCGGAGAGAACCCACGCTGACACGGGGAGAACATGCAAATGCCGCACAGAAGGGCTCCCACACCCGGGATCGAACTGGGAACCCTCTTGCTGTGAGGCGACAGTGCTAACCACCACACCACCGTGCCGCCCCAAAAGTCATTGTATAGTATGTAAAAAAAAATGATTAAAAAAGTCATCGTGTAGTATGTCAAAAAAGTATTAAAAAAAAAAGTCATCGTGTAGTATGTCAAAAAAGTATTAAAAAAAAAAAAGTCATAGTATAGTATGTCAAAAAAGTCATAAAAAGTCATGGTATAGGATGTCAAAAAATTATAAAAAAAAGTCATAGTATAGTATGTCAAAAAATTATTAAAAAAAAAAAAGTCAGTATAGTATGTCAAAAAAAGTCATAAAAAAAGTCATAGTATGTCATAATAAATGTTATTAAAAAAGTCAAAGTTCAGTTTGTCAAAAAATTTGATAAAAACGTCATAGTATAGTATGTCAAAAAATGTGATAAAACGTCATTCACAGGTTATAATTCTCTTTTTTCTTGTGCCTTTCAGATGGAGTGGTTATCCCTCTCTCCTACAGACACAGAGCCTACAGTGCTTCCAGATCAGGGCTCTCTGTCTAGCCACCGACAGCATGGTGATGGGACTTATTCCCTGTCGTCTCACCTCACTCTACCCACCAGTGTCTCCCCTGGAACTAAACTCACCTGCAGGGTGTCCCACCCAGCCCTGGAGGCTCCTCTCTCTGTCAGCCTGGTGGTAGAAAGTCCACAACCAGGTATTAATGTGTGGCTGCTGATGTGATGCTGTTTAACTCTGGATTTTTAAAAGAGTAGTTTGACATTTTTACACGCTGCGTTAAATCCTGAGCTGTTCTCTGTGTGTTTCACTCTACAGGTTCCTATTGGTGGGTTCTGGGTTTCCTGATCGTCACTGTGCTTTTCTTCTACCAGCTCATGAGATAAGTTAGTCTGTACATGTTCTCATAGATACTCCTCCACACCTGGAACTGAGCCCTGAGAGATTTCCTGTGTCATTAGTGAGTCTTTAAGTTATTAATGATTTCATTAGAAGCCATCACTGGTTCACTCTTCCAGGCTTCTAGTGAACCAAAAGAATGCAATTTTGAGGAAAAACTGTATTTCAGTATCTTACTGTACTTGCTTTATACATTTGCTGTTGAGGTTTTTTTTGGTGGTGGCTACTTATGTTAAATGCATTAAGCCGCTGGAAGTTGCATTTCTGTAACCTGTAACATATTAAATCTTAAATCCCATCCTGTACTTTACTTTACAGTGGATAATTTATGTCACACATAAAATACCCACTGCGGTTTCATTATTTCTTTCACACTGACTTACTGACCTCTGTTTTGCCTGTCTAGTGCTTGTTTTCAAAGTAAGCAGGAATGTCCACTTGGACTGAACGACTCAACGCCATAACTCGTGAATTTATGTGCTAAGTGTGACAAAATTTCACACAAATGTCTAATAGGATGAAATGATGAAGTAATGACAGTTTATATCCAAAAGTTCAACTTCGCTGTGACATCATAACTTTCTGCACAAAAACTTTTCTTGCCATCACTCAACACTGTAACTCAGAAACAGATGGGGGAGACATTTGGTCAGATACTAGACTAGTGACACTAGTCTTTCATGTCCACCTTGAAACTGTGCTGATTGTATAGATCCTCTGTGCTGTCAGGTTGGAGTTGTGTGTAAAGCATCCACGTTTTGCCCAAAAATACCCTTAATACCTTCTCCTGAATTCCTTTAATGTCTCTGCTACATATATTATATGAGTCTGGACTGACATGGATATATAAGCATTAGCCTGATTGACTGGCAGAGGCTCACAACTGTGAGACGATAATTCTAGTTTACTTAAGAGGGTCAATTGAATTGTGCATGTGTAGGCAGTAGGCACTTTAAGATACTTTTCCAGTTTACCTGTCTGCACAAATTCTTTTATTGTAAATACTAAATCAGTGGCACTATGTTTTTTTTTAATTAGTTATACAGGGACTTAATTTTTTTTTTAATGCATTGTCTAAAGGAGCAAGGGAAGATCTTCAAGGAGGCGCATTCAAGCGTCTCCAGCTCGGACTGACTGGAAGTCCTGAGATTCTGAATTCGATGCTTGTCGAGGCTCAGTGAATTTTAAAATCTGCTGTCCAGAGGAGAGAGTGAAAGGCTCCATGAAACACAGTGGGAGTGTGAGGTGGAATTGCTCAGGCTGTTAAAGAGCTGCTTGGAGATCCTAAGGTTGAAGGTTTGATCCTTATCCAGGGCAGGTGAATGTTAATGTTGCTGTAGAAAATTCTAGACGTAGGATCAGTAGGAGTCAGTAGCCTTAACCACTGAGTTATCCTACTACTACGCATGTCCAGCTGTGTATGTGTGTATCTAAGATAGATATAGAGATGGATAGATATTTTACGACATACTACAGTGCCTATTTTTTGCCTATTATTATAATATACTGCCACATTTTTTAAACACCCAATGCTACGATTTTTTGTTCAACATACTACACTATGACTTTTTCTGTCGACATAATATACTGTTCCTTTCTCTTCATTTTTTTTCAACATACTGTCTTTTTTTCAATGTACAATACTGTTTTTCTCCAACATACTATACTTTGACTTCTTTTTGACATACTATTAGATATAATAGACTTCTTTTTCCACAAACAATACTATGATTTAATGTTTTTGTGGCAAACTATTTTATGAGTTTTTTCCAACATACTGTACTGTGACCGTTTTTAAACAAACTATGTTGGGTTTCACTGCACTCAAATGATTTGTTCATCTGTACAGCCATAAACTAGACATCATTTAAGCGTCCTAAAATGGCTGTTGTTGTCTCCATAGTTCATCAGAACAAAGAAAAGCCATGTGCACTCAACTGTATTATATTGAACAATATTATGAGGGTATTTTTTGCCACGACATTCTATGACATGACTATTTTTCAACATGCTTATATAGTATAGTGTGTCATTAATAAAAGTCATAGTATAGTGTGTCATAAATAAAAGTCATTGTAAAGTGTTTCATGAATAACAAACATCGTAGAGCGATCCCAAAGTTTCCAAAGATGCCAAATGCGTCAGGCTGAATGTGTGTATAACATTTTTGTAAAATTGCTAATCATATTAAGCACACGACTAGAATATTTCCATTTGATGGAGTGGTGCAGACATACAAAAACTGAGTCTCTGGTTTTTATATTCGCCTCATTGTAAACATAATTGCAACAAACTTTTACAGAGCATGGAAGAGGATGATTAGAGGAGAAGGAAGGAAATCTGCATGTTAAGGGGTTGTAGTTGCACTGTTTTCATTTGCTACTGTTTTTTTTAATATAGCTTGTAGTTTGTTTTTATGGCTATTTGCTGCTTGTTTTGTGTGTTTTATTGATATTGTTACTCCTTGTAATTTTTCCCAATGAAGGATTTTGTAACTCTGCAACATTGTTTGAGGTATTTGACATGATCAATATCAGTGCATATCTTGTAATACATCAGGAAATTGAATGAAGCTCTGTTGTGGACAAACAATCTGCATTGATAAGAAAGCTGGCATTACTTGAAGCAGATTAGATTGCAGAAAAACATCTTCTAACAAGGTCCAAATTGTCTCAATATGTCGGGAGAATAAAACAAAGGTCAGCACTCAGTTTTGTTGATGATTTCTTTATTGGCATCAGCAAAAGTGGTAAGCATGCATTTGTTTTTCGCAAATCCAGCTGCATCATCTTACTGCATTTTCAGGTTGTAAATCACAAAACATGTACTCTTGTATCTCTTGTGGTAATTACCTCATAATACTGTCGCACAATATCATCAGGTAATTATAACTAACTGCTACAATTATGCATCTTAATTTTATCAACTCTCAAAATAAGTCCCAAGAGAGGAAAATTAGATTTTCTTTATATCCAACAACCCCCCCAAAAAACCTTAAAGAATTTATAAACACATTTTTAGGGGCATTATCCGACACATGTGCACTATTCTATCCATACAATACTACATATTTTTAAACAGGTCACTATAGTAGCATTTGTTTGCAGTCTCTGAATAGTAGTATTTTTTTTTATCTCAAAAGCAAGTGAAATTAATCAAATTTGGCAAACTTTTGAGCATCGCTGCATTGCATAAGCAGTAATTATCAGATCATAAAGACATTATACACAGGTCCTTTAAACCACTAACAAAAGAAAATGTACAATCGGCAGTTAGATTCAGAAATGGCAGATACACAGATCACACAAAAAGGCAAAACTATGGACACGGTTTGCCATGCAAGTTAGAAAGAAACACCTCATTTTGCATTTACTGCAGGTGAGTCTGTTTTTATGTGAGTGAGGGGAGGGTTGGAGGGGTGGGGGCAGGTGGCTCTGGGTTTCTAAATCATGTCCTTTCTCCCATTTTCCTGCTTTTTAAATATCAGATCAACTTAAACAACAGTCAAACAAACGCTTTGTCTGCACAACTTCCAAAACAAGTTGGCATTTGTACCTGTTTTTTTTTTTATTTAGTGTTTTTAAATGTGACGTTACACATTCATCTGTCTATGGCTGTGACTCTGTCCACATCAGAGTTATGAGACCTTCCTCTGGGTCAGTTCATGTGTACAGTAGATTGTCTGTTAGTGGCTGCTTGCCTTGCTGTGCATATTATTCTGCCACTAAGCACAACACTACCACTATGACTCCACCTGTGGTACAAAAACCAGGTAAAATGAAGCATAGTTATATTCTATTAATAATTGCTTATCAGTCCAGAATTTGAAGTTAGTGTGGTTTATATAGGGAAACAATGCGAGCTACTTTTCCCTGAATCACTTCTTCCTTTCCTTATGCTCTCACACAGTCTCCCTTTCCCTTTTTGAATTTCTTCCTCTCATTGTCGGTTCTGAACGTTGCAGAAAGTTAGGGCGGGAAAGGAAACGAAAAAGTTACTCATAAAAGCCTGTCAGCTAAACTCGGAAAAAAGCTACTGGCTACAATGCTTTGGTTCACAAATACACACACGTACTACAGAAATGTTTCTAATATTAATCTAACCTTGTGACCTTGTGTTAGTAAGTAGCAATGACGGTAGCAGTTGTGAGAGGAGTGTGTTAGTTAGGCATGTCAGTATCAACTTACAAATGTAGGACTCTCAAAAAAGGTAATATGAACAAGCTTTGGCATATCTGGGGTAGAAAGGACTGCAAACTCTTGTTCAATCTCCCTGCACACATTCACATCCTGCATATTGTACATCTCTCCCCTCGTTGCTTCGTTCAGAGGCCTAAGCCCCGTGTGTTCCCATGTCACAAGAATATTCTCCCTCCCTCCCTCCTTCCCTTCCTTTCTCCCTCTTTCACTCCGCCTGCTGCGTCCTTCAATAATACATGAGGTGCAGAGACAGGAGGATGTGAGTGAGAATTTAAACAGTGGAAGAAAGCAACAAGAAGGGAGGGAGAGCAGGGACAAAGAGAGCGGAGACACCTATAAACACTACTGTCATGTATAAGTGCAAGATGGTTTGATTGATGGAAGACTGTGTGAAGAGAGGAAGGAGAGGACGGATAAAAGGGGAGGAGTGGCGCTTGGGTATCTTTTTTTTTTTCTCTTCCCTCTCATATCATTCTCAAGTCCGTATCAATCTGTACTGATGGGCTGAGCTCAGTGGAAGAAGTACACTGCGAATGAAGGAGAGGGGGAGAAGAAGTCATTAGTCTAATGGATCTGACATCACTTAAAACAAAACAAGGAGAGGGCAGTCAGCTGAGCTCTTCTTTTATATAGTGTTTACAAGTTTGTTTCTAATAAAAAGATGGTTAAATGAGTATTATAACTGGTATTTATCGTAAAAACAAGACATAAATAATGGTCAATCAAAGCAGAAGTATGCAGGCTAGACATGGGCATATATCGGTGCTGTCAACATGGGTGGATTATGACACAGTGGGGCCCTGGGCCTGTACACATAAAAGCCCCCACCCCCCCTCAGGACAGGTACAATACGCTATTGTTCTCCCCACAGACTTGAAGGACCCATATTGGATATAGTGCTTAGCACATCTAAAGTCCTATGGATAAACTTTGGGGATAGAAACACTAATTCAAAATGTAACATGATGGTGTCTTTCATGTGACATCTCCAAGGTAAATGTTTAGGCTATCCCTCCATTTTTTCTCTATTATTGACATGATAACTAAGCCCTTTGACAAAAGATGCAAAGTTAATAACAGCACCTTCACGCACAGGCTCTGGCTTGGGGGCCCACTGAGCCCTTGGGGCCCTGGGCCTGGTAGGCCAGTGCGGTAAAACACCCATGGCTGTTACTCTGTCTTATGGCTGGTCGATACAGGGATAATCAAATATCACCATATGTTTTAACCAAATATCTTAATGCTGACATTGTGACTATTTTGTAGGGTTGACTATTGGTGCTTACACAAAATATTTACACAGTGAGATTTTTTTTGGATAAATAATCATCCATGATGTGGATATAATGACTTAGTGGGTAAAGGCAAACACTAGAACAGCGAGAAGAGTCTGGTGAGTTCAGAAGCTTACATCACTGTAGTATACTGCACCCTTTAAAGGTCCAATGTGCAGGATTTAGTGGCATCTAGTGGTAAGGTTGCAGAACTGAAACTGCTAATGTTTGCCAAGCATGTAGGAGAACAACCATGGCTGGTGCTAAAACATGAATGGCGCTATCTAGAGTCAATGTTTGATTTGTCCGTTCTGGCTCACTGTAGAAACAACATGGTGGACTCTCTGGAAGAGGACCCTCTCTGTATGTATATATAAACACCTCATTCGAAGGTAATGAAAACACAACGATTCCTATTTTTTGGTGATTGTAAACTAATCAAAACATAGTTATAAATATAATATTCCATTTCTGCCGATAGGTACCAATAAATCCTTCATGCTGGACCTTTAAAACCAGGAAAGACAACACTTAAGACATTATAATATCTAAAATCTAAGATGATACCTACTCTCACATCATGATATCAATCATGAAATATCACCCTGCTCTACTCTAATTTCCTGTAAAAGTAACAGCACTACTATCTCAGCTATTGTACAGTGACAGAATAACACCATGCGAGCAGTTCCCATGAAAAGAGGATCCTTGAGAACCAATGTAAGTTTACAGAACGGCCAAAACAGAAAATAAATAAATAAATAAAAAAACCATACTCTGTCCTGACTTTGTTAATCAAATGTAATCTTTAATATTAAATGTCATTAACACATGGATGACTTTATCATTACCGAATACTTCTAAGTATTTGGGGCCAAGAGGGCATACTGTAAGTGCACTTACTAAATAATGTCAGTGTTGAGTCTTTTGGTTTTTGATGAATAACTCTGGATTGATTCAGAATTCACAATTACTCCATTGGCAGTAGAAAGAGCTCATCAGGAGCTTTATATCTGATATGAATACATAAACCTAATTTTTCTCCAATAACAACATTTGTGCCAATCCCAGTATCTGTTCCTCTGCTGTCAAGAGAAATACACTAAATGATCACATACTTTTTTTCTAATACTTTTATCTGTGCACAAAAGCCTATATATCACCTTATCTGACTGTCAACCAATAGATTAATCAGTATGTTTTATGAGTATCAAGAGGCTACTTACAGAATATTATTCCAACCACAATGACTCCAATGATTCCCATCATGATCATCATCTGAAAGAAGAAAACAATAACATTCACTATAATGTGACCTTTTTTTATACACACCGTAACTATGTGTGCAGTTCAAACACATCAAAACAATAAAACATTTAATACACTCGAGTGTTTCTGAGTCTGTTGTAAAAACTCTACAATAAGAGACTTCTTTCCCCCAAAGCATCTGCTCAGTCTTCCACATCAGCTCATTAACAGATTAGTGTGTGGAGAGCGGGATCCCCAGAACAGACTGTGTGTCCGCCTCAGTGCACCTCAGCATGTTTGATGCTTTCAAAGAAAAAAGCTGATCTCATTCACACTTCATTTTAATTCTATTCTAGATCTATATACATCTTAATGCACCACATACAAATAGGGATGTTGTTATTTCAGACTCAGGTTACATTGTGAGTTTCTTTTAGTAACAACAATCTGTTTAATGGAGCCGCACTAATGTGCCCACCTTGCAGTTCTTCCACCAGTACTTGTTCTTTAGCTTAGCTGCGCAGCTTTCAAACTGGGAGGCTCCGGCTTGGAGAGCGTCCGCTCTGTCATCCAGCTCTGAAAGCTTCTGGTCCCTTTCCAAAACCTTGTCCACATTCACCCGCATGATATCCACCACCTAGCCCACAGCGGCGAGGATGAGACAGCATTTGGCAGCAGTGGGGAGGAGAGACAAAGATGATGACAAGCATGATTAAAGCAAAGGAAGCTATATATCCTACATAAGAGTTTATAAGTAGTCCAAATCCATTGGCCTATTATATATTAAGAAGACCAAGACTTTCTAGAGAACATAAGAGAAACAGCAGATCATTTTAGATGCCTGTCTCTACAATATAAGTGCTGTGCATATACAGTAAGTCCAGACATTTAATTAGTAAGCCACTGATGAGGTTCCCTGCATTACTGCATCATACTGACGCATTGCACGTAACATCAAGCTGGAATCGTAATCTGGCGTGGTCCAGCTCACCTCCTCGACTTGGGCCTGTGTCTGCTGTAGCCTGCGGTTGCTGGTGGTGTTGGGTGGGGCGGGAGGTCCGCCGCCTGGAGCTCCATCTGCACCAGGGGCTCCTGGAGCACCGGGGGCTCCACCTGGGGGGGCAGCAGCAGCATCTGGGGCAGACCTGAGAAGAAGCACGAGGAGGAGGAAGAGGAATTGAAGTTGGAGTAAAAGAGGCCATTTGGTGATGTGATAACTGATGCATGTTTATGGCCCGGGGGGAGAACTAAAGGCTTAAAACAGAGATTAAAAAAAAGGCACAAATGCAGCTTATTTGCAGGTTCGAGAGGAGGGAAAAGCTGCCACATAGCAAAAGGAGAGAACTGCATATTGTGCAGGGGGAAGAGGCGATGTAGGGTGAATAATGCAGAAAATATGATGTGAAGGGTTGAGGATTTAAGAGATGCAGTGGGGTGAAAAAAAAATATATAGGCCACAGATGGGAAGCCAGAAACAGAAAGTCCTGGCTGAATAATGAGCGAGAGAAGAGGAGAAGTTCTTATGATGGATTACAGAGAGTTGGGTAGGACGGAGAAGGAAAAGGTAAAGCTGGAGAGTGGCTTGCGGAAAAGGGGAAAGGGTTAATCCAGCAGGGGGGAGAGGAGGTACAGGAGGTTTTAAACAGAGCAAACAAGCTCCTCAGGGGAGCAGCCACTGACTCAACATGAGGGACAGTTTGATATAAATCACAACCACTGCAGGACAAGAAATGAATTCAGCAGATGAAGAAGAAGAACGTCTTCACCTCATGAGGCATCAATCATTTGACATGCATGTTCCCAAACACAGAGCAGGTGATGACCTCAAACCCTTGGACCTAAAATACCCTGTCTAACAAATTATTACTATTAAATCCATGGTGTCAGATTATACATAAAACTGGCTTTATATCTAAGGCTTTACAGTGGCAGCAGTCAACCCCTGAATACATAATTTAGTATTGGTGTGACGGAAAATTTTCCTTGCGTCAGCAGAATCCATCAAGCTGAAAGAAATCAGTTCAGTTTCCGACCCCACCGTGCAAAACATGCAGTAATGTATATATAATTATCAAGAGCAGCTAAAGAGGTGTTTCTAATATTGCTGTAGTGAAAAGAGCGCAGCAGAAAAGCCGCATTAATACTCACATCTTCTATGCAGCTGTTTGAACTGACTCACGGGCAGCGGAGGAGGAGGAGGGGTGACGGGCTGTGAGGTGGAGAGGGAGGGTCTGAAGTACAACACGAGAAGAAGAAGAAAAAAAGCAGCAAGATCACAGGAAAAAACACAAGAGGAGAATTTATAGGCACTGGTCCAAACGAAAGTCCAAATTTTCAATTAGCAAAGTGATGAAAGTGCCGCGCGCACAGTAAACACAGGCGGAGGGTCTTTGCGCAGTGGAGCCGATCTTCTTCTAGCGATGCATTTATACTGCAAGTCGTCAGCAAAAGTACCGCAATATACCGAGACACGTAAACGGGCCGGGCGATAATTCACCGTGTGGCAGGAAGTGAAGGAGGACGACGCGAGCTCAAGAGAAAAGTACTTGCAAATGATAATCCATTGAGGAGAAATCCTCGGGTGTTTATATTCCTGCAGGGCTGCACGCAGCTCCTCCGAGTGATGCTGAGTCCTGGCAGAGCTGCTCCTGGATGCGGAGACGCAGCGCTGATTGGCTGGTTGTTGAGTTGCCTCTTCTATAAGCTACTGGCAAATGCGTGCAATTTCTAAATTAACGGGGAGGGAGGAAAAAAAAGTCCAGTCATGAGAAATCTGTTGTCTGTCTTTGATTTCTGTCGCCCCCCACCTCTCTCGGGCTTTCTGTCTGCGCGGACGGATGTGCGTCTTGTGGGAAGTAAAGTGCTGTGGCACTGTAGGCTACTGCAATAATGCGTCTCTCCTCCTGCCTTCTCCACTTGGACTCGTAACGACAGTGCGGTACCCCCTCCCCTCCCTCCTCTCTCTCCCTTCACACTTTGCAGTACTGCAGCTCTCTTTGTCGGATAGGGCGGCGGGACGACACTGCGGTACAGGGGATGCCTACAGAGTCCAGGGGCGGCTCTACACTTTTCTGACTGGGGTGGCCCATGTTGGACACCCACTTATGCAGGGGAGGCTTGAAGTAGCATTTAAACAGCATTAATTCACCATTTATGTCTCAACTGCTCATGTATTACAGTTTCTTATATTCCTGTGTTTGCATATTTTATTTTAAAGATAATGCAACCTAATCACAACACAACAAAGTGGCACCATGTAAATAAATTATTATTATTTTTTATGTTTTTATTATTTATATTATTGTTTAACTATATTCATGTTTTATGAATCATGTTTGTTCATACTGTGTTCTTGCTGTTTGTCCCCATCAGTTGTCTTATACTGTCCTGATATCCCCCTGAGACCTAAACTTCTGTGTGGTGTGCATTTTGTAATTTTCCCTAGCTATGTGGGATCAATAGGACCCAATAAGTATAAAAAAACTCAACACTATCAACAATAATAAGGACTCAATGTCCTCAAACAATATTATTATAAATGTATGTACGTATGTTGTTACTGCTGCTAAAATTTGTCAGATGTGGTAAATGGACCTCTACTTGTATAGTGCCTTTCCACTCATCTGACCACTCAAAGCGTTTTTTTTTTTAAGTACGAGTCACATTCACCCATTCACTCACACATTGATAGCCGAGGTTGCCATACAAGGTGCCACCTGCTACTCAGTTTTTAACACACTCACAGACCAATGGAACAGCCATCGGGAGCAATTTGGGGGTCAGTATCTTGCTCAAGGATATGTCGACATGCAGCCTGGAGGAGCTGGGGATCGAACCATTGTTCTTCCCATTAGTGGATGACCCGCTCTACCTCTGAGCCACAGATTTGTTGCAGTATCAAACTATAAACATTATTAATCATAAATTAACATTTTTCAACGGTAAAGTGTGGTCAGGTTTTGTCCACCTTTATGATGGGATCACCTGCAGACTGACTTGGCAGAGATGGCTGCCGTCAAAAAAAAAAAAAAAAAAAAAAGAGATGGCTGTCATCTTGTTTTTACAGGGCTTGGTGTATTGTGCTCTTCCTAACACTAGATGGCACAAAGTGTCCACAAACGAGGACAGCAGGTCTAAGTTAAGTAGAAGGGAAGTATAAGGTCAATTAAACCCAAAATGTGATGTGGGCACAGGGTCTCAGGAGGATATGTAATCTGTTGGCATTAAAATGTCTAAAACTGACTAGACCAATGTTATATGTTTTGTTCACACCAGGGAAAATTTACTGAGCATCAAGCTCCTCACAGCAATGCACTGACTTCATATTCAGTGGGCTAGAAGGATACAAATATATGATAACAACTGCAATAAAGTGATGAATAAAAGTACATAAAATAAATAAGTAGTAGCAATGTCTCAAGACTTATACATTGCTGTTAAACAAACATATCATCTAGCACACACTTGAAATGATCTAATGACACAGACATTTCTAATTTAAATACCTCTTGTAACTTGCTCCATTTATTTGGTGCTAAACAACTAAAAGCTAATTTACCAAGCTCAGTGCTAATCTGGGAAGTTTCAAGGGATAAAAATTCCTGTGAGCGTGTGATGAGATGGATTTGATTTTTAAAGGAGAAGTGAGATAGAAGAGTAGCTTTCCTACCAATGCCTTGTACACAAAATGGAGACAATGTTTTTGTCCTCAAACAGTGAGAGAAGACCACCTCACATTCTGATACAGGTCACAGTGGTGAGTTTTAAAACCATCCCCAGTAATAAAGCTTAAATAATTGTGGTCGACTGTATCAAGTGATTTTAGTGTGGATGAGCTGCATGCATGTACAAAATATCACCATAATCTAAGACTGATTATAGTAGACTGAATAATTGTCCTTCTATTTTCTAAAGAGAAGCATAAGTTGTCATGTCATGTCATGTCGTCATGTCATGCTATCAAATGTTTCCAGCAGAGCAAACATTGGCTCCAGCCCCTCCGTAATGTGCCAAAAGGCATTTGAAAAACACTAGTCATTAATGTGAAACTGCTTTATTCAGTGTTTTTATCAGTTTAAATCACCTGGTCCGTTTGTTTTGAAGAGGAAAAGATCTCTGCAGGTAATTCGGCTCCTGGTAAAAACCTCCTAAACAATAAACAGTGAAGAAATTCTAACCAGAAGAAACTGACTGCAATAACAGCATTGCTCCGTCTTTTGTTACGGTTTTGATTAAGGGACCCCTGGCAGCAGAACATTACATATTGTATGTTTGAAGGCTGTGTTTTTATTCACATTTTTGTTAATAAAATAAAATTTAATAAAGTGGTGGAAAGAATGCCCATCATAAATTTCATAGCCCGAGACGATGTCTTAAAATTGTTTGTTTTGTGAAACCCACAGACAAATTGACAAATTAACTTTAAGATGGAAAACAGCAAATCCTTATTTTTGAGAAGCTGGGACCAAAAGTCAAATGCCTCAAATGAATGATCAGCTATAGGAATAGTTTCCAGTTAACTTGACTAATCCTTCCAGCGCTAACTTCAGGTGGACAGGATCAGAATTCACTGGGGTCAGAGAGGAAACACCTGAACCACAGGCTTTTGTTGCATGATCCTATGCAATACTTTATTAGCAAGGGAAGGAAGAGTTGCATAAACAAGAAACTGAATCTGGAAGTTGTTTATCTCTCCCTCCCTCACAATACAGACTTGACATTTCTGAAAGGTTGCACATGCAGCACATCAAACATTCACTGCACCTCCTACATTCTAAAGATGTCAGAGTAACTACTGCGTGTGAGATCTGCTTTAACTTGAAATTACTGTGGTGCTGAGAGGAAATCAAAGAAAACTTAAGGGAAATCATCAAAACAATTACACTTACGTAAAGGAAAATTTTCATCTATTCTCTGTTCACTGTATGTTACGACAGCATTACACAAGTTCACAGAAACTGTTTTTCAGCCTTTTGACTTTTAAATCAAAGCATTTTTGTCACCTGTTGCAAACGTCTGTGTTGTAAATAGTTATTAGAGGCGTGAAGAGCTGTAAATATTCAGTATTACAGTCGCAGGTACATGTATCTTTTTCTTTCTATCTTTTTCAAAATGATTTTATGACCACTCAGATTTAATGCCTCTTTGCACAAAACATAGGTCCAAAAAGCTTTACAGTTTTGTATCAAAGAACTTGACTCACCTGCACAAAACCCTCACCTTAGCTCCATCCAACACTTTTGGGATGAACTGGAATGCCAACTGGGAGCCAGGCCTCATCACCCCACATCACAGCCTGGGCTTGCTGATGCTTCTGTGGCTGAGTGGGAGCAAATCTCTGCAGCTAGGCTGTAAAATCTTGCGGAAGGTCTTCCTGGAAGAGTTGCGGTTATCACAGCAGCACAGTGACGCCCATGCAAACTCAATATTTAGCTATTATTTTAATGGTTTCTTTCTTCTTGAGCTCCATTGCTGATCTTAGCTCTCTTCACACTGATGTTTTCATTTTAGAGCACTGTTGTAAAATGAAAACAATCTCTGTACACAGAAGCATTTTAGCACTATTTCAGAAATGACCTTCATCCACGCCAACACGCCTAAAGATACATATCACTCGACCAGTCATATACACTGGACATGTGCTTGCTGGCGTAAACAGGAAACAGACTGTCTACTCTGTGGCTGGTTGCTTAGTTCGAGAAAATATTGCAAACAAGGCAAAAAGTAAAACCAGAGACATTTTAGCTTGGACTGGCAGTGAGGTGGAATTGTTACTCAAAGAAACACCAGTATAAGGCGGTCAAGTCAGCCGAAAAAAAGAGATTAGGGGTTGTTACAAAGCAAATACTGGCACATGTAAGAGTGGTACAGGGGGCATTATCCATCACTGGAGGAAGCCAAGGCAATGGGAAAGGAGTTATCACACAAGAAAGATGAAATCACAGAAGTTGTGTAGATGTTGCTATAATGTTTTGGCATGTTGAGACTGACAAGACACAATCGAGAAGCAAACCTGAGTGTCTGCATCACTGTTTTCCAAAGTCTACACTTCCACGAATCCACACTAAAAAACAATCCCTGAGTTCTCAAACTAAAACAGGGTCAGCAGCATTTTCAAAGGTCTCTGTTTTAGGGGTTCAAAAACTAATGTGGACACTAAGCATAAATGTAGCAATAATGATGCGTTTAAAAACAAAAACATGTTAGTGTGGGTGTAGCCTTAGATTCTCAGGCAAGACCGCCATGTCATTTGTTTACAGCTATCGAGCAAAAGCAACCAGCTTGTTGCTGTCTGGGAGCTGAGGGAGCTTCTGTTGGTTAGAAGAAATAAAACAAATATTGTTTTTCCAGTCTTTTTTTGGCTTTTATATCTTAAATTTTGTGTTGGTCATAGGACCAAAAACAATCAAACAGAAGTACAGGAAGTATACTGCTCTGAATCACACAAAGCTTCTCCTCATATGAAAATGATAACTTAGAAAAAAAATGGCGACATACAGCACTTTGACAGCATGAAACACACAGCTAGTTTCCATCAGTCCTTATTGGCTGGTCACATGTATTTGCCAGTATGGTTTGTTCAACGTTAGCGGAATTTGCCATAGCGGTTGAAACGTTTGTAGAGATAACGGATCCTTTTCTCCAAGTTGTGTCTGTCCAGAGTCATCATTCTGTCGCCCACCATCTTCTTCTTTCTTATTAAGCGCTGCAGTTCGTTGCCTCTGAAAGCCTTCACCCAGCAGGGCGCCATGATGAGGTCTTTGGGATGAGCTTTGAAGTCCCCTGCAGAAATGAAGGGAGGAGATCAGTTTGTGCACAGTGTGTGTGAGATGAAGAGCAGAAAACAAAAGTAAAACTATAGGAAAAGTACAGCTGGTGAAGAATTGGGAAGTGGAATAGAGATCTAAACTCAGCAAAGATGAACCAGGGTGTTAATTTGGTTTTACATTTATTGTATACAGAATTTGTCTTTTAAGCAAACAGCAAGCAGTTAACTAATCACATTTAAGACAAATCTAGATCCACAGATGCAAAGTACATCCCACCAGTTTTATTACATGCCCTGACAATCATACAAAAACTGTTTTTCTTTAATAAAACCAACATAAACTGACAAATCCCAATGTCTCAAACTGAATTTAACTGATTAAGGACACTTACCTAAGATGCCTATGTTGTCATAAACCCCGAACATGCTCCTCTTCTCAGTCCACCTGTCCACCTTCTTCAGCTCTGGAATGGAATGCATCCTAATCTGATGGCACGTACCTGAAGAAAGCACACTGTTTCATGAAAATCTTTCTGCACATATATTATAGGCTTAGGCAATATCTATTTTTTCATACCTCCATACCTTTCTGAAATTTCACCAGTACATGACAGTATTTGTGCACGATGCTACCTTCCACCACAACCATCTCACACTAGTCTTGTTAGTCGTCTAGTTAGTTAGTCCACTGTTCCAACCATAGACTGTAAATGTAAAGATGGACACAAGACAGCTGCCCAGAAATTAAGCTGAAACACCTCAATTGCGCCCTGGCAGCCGGCTACAGTTCATAAAGCCCGCCCTCTCCATGGTATTGGATGGGACATGGGCCAAACTAAAAACTCATAGTATACATCAAATAAATTTTTCCCAAATAAGGTGTCTGTCATTTAAGGCAGTTTTGATCACGCTGCTGTTTGTTCCAGTATTCGTTTTTCTAATAAGTTTGGTTTTTATTAACTATGTAATGCTAGAAAACAGGGACTTAACAACTTGATTGACAACTGTGTGAGCCAATCAGTGTGCTCGTATTCAATACTGCTGCTCACAACTGGTCGGATGGGTGTATGTGCAGGAAACTTGATACTGTGGAGCTCGCTACTTTGCAGACTGGCTCCAAATGACGTCATCAGCGCAAGATAGCAGCGGCCGTATCTAGGATATTTTAGCTTCACTTCTGTACAGTGGGGGTAAGTGGAGACATGTCGTCTATCTTTATATACAGTAGATGGTTCAAACAATCACCAACTCTAGTTTGGTGGAAATAAACTCTTAATTCACCAAGTTAGATGTGAAAATATGCTGTTTTTCTACGCAGCCTCTATCCGTCATTGCACGCTGACTGTTTACCTGTCCTGTAATGTTAACCCTGCCACTTGCAGTCGCCATGTTTCACAGGTCAGCTGCGTGTTCTACAAGTAGAGACTGACCTCTGGAGGTGTGTGCTGTATGCTACTTAAAGGGAAATTTCGGTTTATTTCAACCTGTCTCCTATCGTCCTAAATTTGTTTCAAGTGACTAGTGACATAAAAATAATAGTTAGCATGTTAGCCGGGGCGCATAGTAGCGTCAGACCTGTTAAAACGTAAGTGAACGGGCAACTTTCAAGTGCAAAGTTAGTCCACTAAACAAGCTTTTTTCTCCCACAAAGACCGCCTCATATCGTTAGGATAAATGTCAGAGAACATAAAGAAAACGACATGTAAACGTGTTGTCTTACCTTACCAGTGTGGTGCCATGTTTGTTTACCATTTAGTTCTGCTTTCCAAAGCACGGCCGAAATATCACGAGAACAAGAAGCGATCTCATACCGTGCCTGAAATATCGTGAGAACAAGCAGCAACAACTGGAAGGCAGAACCGGACAGTAGCCTGAAAAGTTCATTCATTTATTTTATGAAAGATTTATAGAATAATGGCTGACTTTTTGCCAGACTTTGACTTTGTGTAGGAGGAATTTGATTTTGCAGAGTTTGATGGCCGCCCTTATTTATTTGAGCCAGAATACACTGACAAAGAGCTTCGTGAAATTGAAGAACGGAGGAGGGGAGAGAGAGAGGCGCAACAGGTAGAGGACGAGAGAGGAGGAATGGCTGCTGCAAGGCTGCGTAGCTCTGGAGATTGATGGTGTACCTGTGAATGCTGTGCCCCAGTGCCCACAGAAGAATGCCTCTGTTGCAAGGAATGGGACCAGTTGCAGCCTTATTTTCAAGGTCTGGATGTGACCGAGGACGAGACACCTCCACCTGGAGTAGTATTCAGCTGGGCTTTATCTAGAGCTTGCGAGATTTCAGGCACGGTATGAGATCGCTGCTTGTTCTCGCGATATTTCGGCCGCGCTTTGGAAAGCAGAGCTAAATGGTAAATAAACATGGCAGCACACCGGTAAGGTAAGACAACACGTTTACATGTCGTTTTCTATATGTTCTCTGACATTTATCCAAACGATATGAGGCGGTCTTTGTGGAAAAAAAGCTTGTTTAGTGGACTAACTTTGCACTTGAAGTATGCCCGTTCACTTACGTTTTAACAGGTCTGACGCTACTATGCGCCCCGGCTGTATCTAGGCTAACGGCTAACATGCTAACTATTGTTTTCAATATAGCAATATATCAATATAGCATCTCCATGAGTTTCAGAGAAAGATGAGCGTATACCCTGGTATACCTTAATAGCATGATACCGCCCAAGCCCAACACACCAAATTTAGATTTGAAAGATTAACTGATTAGTTGAGCAACATAAAATGATTCCAGAACAATGGATCAATCTTAAAGACATGTATTAAACAAAAATGCTTAATATCCACTGGATCCTGCTTCTCAAATGTGACATTTTGCTGCCTTTACTTTATAATGTCACTGTAAACTGTAAACATATAGGTTTTAGACAGCTGCTCAGATAACAAAAACAATTTTATAAAAGCATCACATTGGAACTCAGGAAACAATAGATTGTTTAAAAAAACAGTGGTTCTCAAAAGGTGCCATGCCAATCCAGGTGTGCCATGGGATTTGGTGATAACCACACATTATTATTGCAATATTCAACTGGGCTGATACAAA
This sequence comes from Epinephelus lanceolatus, assembly GCF_041903045.1. Classification (NCBI taxonomy): domain Eukaryota; kingdom Metazoa; phylum Chordata; class Actinopteri; order Perciformes; family Serranidae; genus Epinephelus; species Epinephelus lanceolatus. The sequence goes on along the minus strand of NC_135743.1, from coordinate 15,864,167 downwards.
AAGTAATGAATTAATTTTTTATTGACTGTATGAGTATGTTGTGTGCACCCATTTCCTAATAATGAGGGAAACTCTAGCTAAAAAATGTATTCTAATAAATCTAATTTTAAAAAAAACCTACACTGGGGACCTATTTGTCACCATTCCCACATGGGAATTGTTAGTGTGTGACACATCAAAAGCCCTGATTGACAGCCAATGTGAGGGATGACGAAAGAGAACAAAAGGACACGCACAACCTAGAAAAGACTTAGCCTAGGTGCTGGACCACAAAGAGGCACCAATGTAGAAAAAGTTTAGTCCACACACTATATACTGCTCCAAAGATTTAATGTGAATATCACCACATGTGACATTTCGGGCACAGGCCCTTCATCAGACACGAAACTGGTACAGAGACACACCTGCTTAAATCAATTTCAGGGATCACCTGACAGGTCATGTGATGTGGTAAACAAAAAAATAATAAAACATACACATATGTGATCATATCTAATCCCCAAAGTACAATACAAATGATCATCAATAATGCTAATAATCAATACACATCACTTCACATCAGTACACAACAATAATGATACTCACAATCAGCATGTGAAAGAGTAAGATCGAAACAACTTGAATATCACATGACAAAGAACATCAGGTATAAACCGTCATACTGTGATGTAATATCAAGAAGAAAAAAGAAAGTAGAAGAAATACCTGAAAGAAGAGGCGCCTCTGCTACTCTAAAAAGTAAAAAAAAGACCTGAGGCCCTTCCTGTGACACCTCCTTTTGACTGTTCTATGCGTTGTATGCTTGCTCTGTGTTTGATCCATTATTATGCTGATGTTGATGATGATGATGTTGACTCTTGTATTTTGATGATGATTACCTTGTGTTTGACATTAGCATTTGAGCTTGTGGTTGTTTGTGGGTTTTGGTACATGGCACCATTGCTCCAGGGGTGATGTTGACATGACTTTCTCTTATTTTCTCTACTTGTATATAGCTGTGGACACTTTGAAATGTCTTGATCTTCTATATCACTAATTTTAGAGAAGCAGAGGCGCCTCTTCTTTCAGGTATTTCTTCTACCTTTTTTCTTCTTGATATTACATCACAGTATGACGGTTTATACCTGTTGTTCTTCGTCATGTGATATTCAAGATGTTTCGATCTTACTCTTTCACTTTCTGATTGTGAGTATCATTATTGTTGTGTATTGATTATTAGCATTATTGATGATCATTTGTATTGTACTTTGGGGATTAGATATGATCATATATGTGTATGTTTTATTATTCTTTTAATTACCACATCACATGACCTGTCAGGTGATCCCTGACACTGATTTAAGCAGGTGTGTCTCTGTACCAGTTTCATGTCTGATGAAGGGTCTGTGCCCGAAACGTCACATGTGATGATATTCACATTAAATCTTTGGAGCTGTATCTAGTGTGCAGACTGAACTTTTTCTACATTGTGAGGGATGATAACATTTAAAAAGAGAAAGCTATGTGGGACAATTGATTGCGTTAATGTACGGAGCAAATTACAATAAAGCACCAGCAAAGACGACCTACCGATGAAAGAAAACTAGACTAGACTAGACAGTATCTCGAAAGCTGCCAGTCATATTTTTTCTTCTTTATATTGTCTTAAATCATGATAAGAGTGATAACACATGCTATAGAAGCTGTTGTGCACAGATGTAAATACAGGTGTGCCTTGAGATTTTGGCTTGCCCTTTGATGTGCCTTGGACACGACAAGTTTGAAAACCACTGGATTAAACGATAAACGCTTTTTGCAACCCTAACTGTCTCATTAATGCATATTTATAAGAATGCAAATTTAGTTAAACTGGCCTCAGGTGATTTATTATTGTTTACTCTGCTCTACTTGTACTACTACTACTACAAAAAAGGTTTCTAATTTTGATATGCAGTATAAAGTACTAGTTTTGGATTGGTATGTGTCTGTTTCTGCTGCTGTTGTAAGACCTAATTTCCCCAGGGTGCACCTGACTTATCATTTAATTAATAGTCATGTCTAGTTATAAAAATAACTCAAAAATGCACACACTGTATGCATATAAAGTAAAACTATTGCTACAGTAAAGACACACAAACAAGCTTGTTTGTGTGACACATTAAGCTCAGTCTCAGTACTCACCAGTAGAAAAGGTTCTGGCTGTGTGGAGCAGAGTCCCAGCAGACTGACAGAAGGACACTCCAGCTCTCAGTAACCCTCCCAGTACAGACATGTTTTCTACAATAACACAATAACATCATATGTAAGGAAGCCAGTTTACTCTGCTAGGGTTTTAACGCGTTGCCTGGTCGGGTTTCTCTCTATCAAACACAACGTTAGCTTTAAAGAATCTTTACATTGACCCCTAGCTTTAGCTTTAGCATTAGCTAGCACATTAGCAACGTTATAAACAGTTTCATGAACATTACCAGTTTCAACGTCCAGCTGCGATGTTGTGCCACCTAAATATTTTGTTATTGTCACAGCGAAGTATAAATTGCAGAGTTATGTGGAGGTCTAACACTTAAAACTATATGTTATTGCGGTTTCGACATGCTCTTGGTGGTCGCTTCCATCTTAGTCTGTGTCCCACAATGCATAGCGCCGGTACCGTAGTGTCATTAGAGCAGCGCAAGAACAATTGTTTGACGGTCTTCACACCTTATTTTTCATCCGGTAGAGGTCGGTACAGGAGGAAAAAAACATGGATAAACATCCAATAAACGGGAATTTAAATTAAAAAGCGTTGTTGCTTTAAGTTAAAATAGCCAAATCCACACATTCATTATAATTAAGTGCCCCAAAACAGCTGACCCTGCGCAGGCCAGATCTTGGTGGCTTATATTCAGGGGCGTAGCACAGGGGGAACAAAGGGTACTAATTTAAAGGGTCCAAGGGGCCCACAGACCAAGTAGGGCTTCTACAAACAGTAAAGATGTAAGAAAGAAAGTGAGACTTCATTAACTTATGCTGCATTCACATGCTCCTCAGAAAGTCCCATTTCCAGAAACGGATGTAGTTCTTCCAACATTAGTGTAGTCAAGAGATTAGGGTCACTCTGGAAATAATATGGACGCTAAAAAGAGGATATGCTGTATTGTCTTGCTCACAGAATTTAGCAAACACAATAACAGTTTGAAGATTTATACTATGGAAATATAGGGTGAAAACTTGTATTACAAAGTGATTTTGTCACAGACTTGTTGCTGCACCACTACATCCCCTGAAACTGCTTTAAATTGCTGTACTCAATGAATGCTAATAACTAACTTTCCTAACTAATCTAGGTCCCTCTACATGGACAGCAACTACAGGTACAACCTAATACCATATCACAAAATCATGTGAGTAAAAAATAGACACGCAATATGTGAATTGATAATACATTTATTACCACCAACCAAACATTAACTTTTGTCTGCTGTGTTTCTGAATATATGACGTCAACTGGGCAACTCGTGTACCAAAATTTTCACTGACTTTCCATAGTCATGTTATTCTGACTTGAGGGGGAGTTCACGGGAACTTTTCCGATTAATCTGACACAGCATTAATGCAGTGTTAACTCTGGAAAATTACTGCTTCTTCTTCTTTCAATTTCTTTTCCAAAATATGCAGTAAGTAAAACATTCTGTGATCTACAGCGACCTCTAGTAGGTAAAGAGTAGCCTGAGTGAACACACAATATTTCCTTTCTTGGTTAAGCTAGCTTACTGGGTAGAGTGCAAAGTCTCTTAAATCACTTAGGCTGTAAAATAATGCAAATGTGAGCACATAATTTGGGTTTGCATGCAAGTTTCGTCTCCTGCAGAGGCATCTGGAGAGTTGGCCACTTCTGCATCCTCTGGCTGTGTCTCTGCAGGTGCCAGTATTGAAGGAGTCATGTTCACACTGAAACTTTGCAGGGTTTTATTCAAGCAACAAATCTTATCTTACTTATCAGTTTTAATTGGTGAGGACAGATGTTAAGCCTTTAGCTAGAATGAAAACCTCACTTCATACATACACAAAGAGACACACATGCATACACAGACTGATACTTTCAGTCTTACTGTTGTTGAGAGCTGGGTGGAATATTTTGTCATTTTCAAAGAAACAAGTGCAGCTTAACTGATCATTGGCTTCATTTCATTATTACTAAGGCATCAGTGTGGTTGGTGTGTGGAAATTTAACCAGACAAAACAATATTGAACATTAGATTCCACTCAACTTTAACACACTGCAATAGCCTGTGCAGAGAACGGTTACTGTTTTACTGTAACTGTGCATTTAGTCTAAATTAAGATTATACTGCAAGTAAATGTAGATTTTTGACTTTCTTTTACATATGCAAAAACCTGTTGAGATACACAGCAGACAAAAGGACACACGATAAAGTACAAAATCAGTTTATATATGCAGAAGATGAAGAGAACATCTGTTGACAAGTAAATAAAAGATTAGGGAGCAGTAATATTCATAGAATGCCATGACTCAGAGAGAAACATTTATCATGCACTTACATTGTGCATCACAGATACACAGTCAGGTTTCCGTCTTCAGCTTCACACCAGCAAACAAAATGCTGACCAAACACAATTTAAAAAAATTCTCAGCAGAGCATTTGTTTTATCTGTGCATTGTTTCCTCTGCCAGTAAAGCTCAGTGGAACATTATATCTCATCACCTACACATACACCATATAATCATATCAGTTATTGAAATTAAACCACAGCAGTGTTTACAATAAATCAGAAGGTCTGGGGCCTAAAAAAACTTAACTGCTCATTAACATTAGAAAATAAAAACTGTGTCTGTCACAAGAGCAGACAGTCTATAATACATCATGAGGGTTTGACACAGGAACAAACTACTCATGTGCTGAACTTCTTCAGAAGCAAACTAATTTGACTATTTTCCAACTCGTCCTATTAACATAATCATCTGCATTCCCTCAAAGGCAAACCTCAATTGTTTCCACATGAGGGGCATTTTCCTTCGAAGTACCTTCTCCCCATATTCAGATACAGTGAATGTGACTTTACATCAGCTGTAGGAAAGACCCCCTCACGCATACATAGTGACGCATACATGCCCCCGACACTGAAGGTCACAGTTTGAACAGAGAGAACGTCAAACTAAAGCCACGGCAAAAAGAAATACAACACTGATTTAAATGTGTTTGGTGTGAGGAGGAAGCTCTCAGTGTGGCTGAGATGAAAAGACTTACAGTATCACTCACCCAGCAGTCACACAGCTCTTACCAGGGAAAATGTCTTCACAAGATGAAGAAAAACAGCTCTGTGGTTTCACCCACATATTCTCAGGTGTATCTATCCATCTGTGTGACAATCTATTGGTCTATGTGTCTATATACCTGTGCTTTTAACTGAAAGTAGGTGTTCCAAATGTTTCAAACTAGTTTTTATTTCATGTTTGTTTGTTGAAAAATATAAATCACTGAGCTGAGCTGTGATATATCAGATAGATAGATAGATAGATAGATAGATAGATAGATAGATAGATAGATAGATAGATAGGAGTCTGTCCTTTAATAAAATGATGCTTTGTTTACTCCTTCAAATTAAATCTGTATATTTGTCTTTAAAGGAAAAGGACATTCAGCCTATTTGAAGAACAATGAATCACCTAACATGTACAGATACATAACACATTAGAATAGGATGGCTGCGTAACTCAATGTTTACTGTAACAGTATTAGTCTATGCACATCAGACAAGTCGTAACATTAACTGTAAAATAGGAAAACACAGCATATCAGTATGCAAGTATTAACTCTCCACTGTCATAGTTTTTTACTAGCCTATAGACTTCCAACACATTCAGATTCAGGTTCCTTTTACTGTCGTTTTTATGATGACACATAAAAACAAAATACTGCAAAATTAAAAGTTCCCAGTGCAGTAAAATTAACAGCATAATAGCTTTTTCTGAAATTCAGTATAGCTTGTGGTGTTGCTGTGCCACCCCAAGATTTTCGGTGGATTCATCCGGCCACCACTATGAACCCTTTCTTGCTAACTATTTTATTTTATTTCAATGTTCTTTGTATTTCTTAAAATTCCCTGATTTTATTTGCTTGGGTCCCACATTGTTTTAAATCCGGGATCAACCATGTAAAGCATTTTGTAACTTTGTTCTGAAAAGTGCTTTAGAAATAAAGATTATTATTAAGGATATGGACCTATTTTTGAGTCTGAAATAAAGATTGATTGATTGATTAATTGATATCATTATTTCTTGGGGCACTTTTGCAGCATTTTTTTTTATCAATGATTACAACTTCTGGACACATTTCATATTATTACAGCTATGTTTCATTTTATTGTCATTCACTGCTGTCCTTCACTAATGGGAGCTGAGTAAGTTGTTGCCCAATACATTAACAAACACTAATATCTGCTTATAACTACATTTCTGTGTTTACACTTTTATTAAATGTATACTGCTGATTAATCAATCAATCAATTTTATTTATAAAGCCCAATATCAGAAATCACAGCTTGCCTCACAGGGCTTTACAGCATACGACATCCCTCTGTCCTTAGGATCCTCGCAGCTGATCAGGAAAAAAACTCCCCAAAAAAAACCTTTAACAGGGGAAAAAACGGTAGAAACCTCAGTAAGAGCAACTGAGGAGGGATCCCTCTTCCAGGACAGACAGACGTGCAATAGATGTCGTACAGAACAGATCAACATAATAAATTAACAGTAATCCGTATGACACAATGAGACAGAGAGAGAGAGAGAGACAGAGAGAGATGCAGGACAGATGTGGGGAGTTACCAATCAGGGTAGAAAACCTAGACATCAGTTATGCCAAACTATGACTAAACCTCTGTACTGTGTAACTTCAACCTTAATTTCCCAGTTTCTAAGTATTCTCGATCCCTTTGGTTGACATTTAGTGCAATATGTTAAAATAGATGCTGTCAAACAAACATTTGACTGGCAGTGTAGGCCTGTTTCTACTGCAACGACTACTACTATAAGAACTGACGAAAAGGAAAACAAAGAAGCGAGAACGGAGGTAATGATTCACTTTCACAAGCATCCATCACAACAAGATACCATATTAGTGAATGGCCTCATTCTCAATATACTGGTGATGATGATGATGATGGTGATGGGAGTTGCGTGTTAATCAGTGTTTGTAAACGTAAGTAACTGGCAGTGACGGAGGTGTGGCGTCTGCACTTTTGCCATTTCAGTTTCAAAGCAAGAGCTGGAGCTTCCCTGAATGATACTGAAGTTATCTGTAAACAAGTAACATTCCCTGTAGTGTGGAGAGCTGTTGTAAAATAGTGTACAACTAATTTACAGCTCAGCGTGTCTGAAAATGTATTTATTTTGAAGTGTAAGGAGAGTATGTCAGTATGTCTTACTGTAGATGCTGCTGTGTACAGTCCTGTACTGTGCTTGTGTCTTGTGTAAGCTCTGGTTTGCAGATTGGGTAAAGTTACATATTGTTATATAATTTATTTGATGTGAAGAAAGAAACAGAATGAGATAGAGAGAATCCGTGGGAGGAAGTGGGTCTCCCTGTTTACATATCTGTCAAACAGTTTCCAGGCTGACAGAGACAGACCGCATCAAAGTGTGGCTTGTAGCTGAAGTCACATGATCAGCAGAGGAACTACCAAACACTCCACCTCCTTTAAGCGCCCACGGGCTCATATATATACCTCATCTACCAAACTCATGAAAACACAGAGAGCACATTAAGCGAAGACAGAGTGTAGGAAGTGGAAAATAGAGCAGGTTCAAACAGGGGGAAGAGATTACATAGAAATCTGTGGAAACTTTTTTTTTTAACCAAACTAACATTTTTTACAATCAAAAACATGCTGTTGGAATATTTTATCTTTGGGGTGATTTCCTTTCTTATGAAAGGTAAAGTTATGACTTTTTTTTTTTAACAACAATTTCTTTTTATCTTTTGCACGTCAGATGCACATTTTTTTTCTGCTCATTTTCTTTCTAAAGTGAAAATTTTCTTGCTTCTTCCCCAGGGGCTCAGTGCAAGGAAACTGAGGTGTTTGCCGAAGCAGGCTCTCAGGCTGTACTGCCCTGCAAAGGCAACCCTTCATCTCGCGTTGTCCCCCTCATCGTCTGGAGTAAAGACAAGAAAGGGTAAGACACAACTTTTTACTTTGCTCCCTCGACTCATCAGCATCCTTTGCCCCTCTTTGCTTCATCTGTCCAGCTCTAAACACCCAAAGATACCTCAATTTCCCTCCAGCTGCATACTTAACCATCTATTAGCTTCAAACTTGTATCTATATGCTGACGACTCTATGCTGTCTGTGACACCTTCTGTCCGCAGCACAATTTGGAGGAAGGAAAAGACCGGTCTGCGGTACTGGGGCTCTAGCTGGTCATCGAAAGGCACCCAACGCGTCCAATGTCCCCACCTCCAGTTTGAAAGAGGCGATTTCAGCCTACAAATCAACAACGTGGGGAAGGAGGATGGAGGAGTTTACTTCTGCAGGGTGGAGCAGGGAGACCAGGTCACTCAAAATGTGGTCACACTCAGAATCATTGCAGGTAAGAAACATACAGCAGGATGTTTTGACTGTCTGTGCTTAGATAGAGGATTTCTTGACTGTGCTAAGACCACTCCATGAATTTGTTAAATCAGTGCATAAGATTAAACATAGATAAAGTACAAATTGATCCGTATTAGCTGTAATGTCAATAATCTCTCCTGTATCCTTCACAGTGTCCGTCTCTTCATCGGGTCCCGTATGGGGAAACAACGTTTTAATCAGCTGTAACGTGACACCTAAGCCTCAGGGAGCCTCTGTGGAGTGGACGTTGAACAACAGCCCATTTGTGCCGCAGGCTGGAATCACCTCAGAGAGAGGTGATGCTTTAAGTGTCGTAAGCGAAAAGGCAACTGTGAGACTGACCGGAAAGTGGACGTGCATCGTTGGCTACAAGGGCAACGAGGGGCGAGCTTCGGCAGCTCTGACAGTGAAGGGTAAGATTGAAGAGTTAAAATGTGTAGAAATTTAGAATTATCTTAAGAAATTAGGCTTTGAAGTTCATATTTTTATCTTAACCTCTCCTCTTTCAATCCCTTTCTCTCTCACAGGAATCATCAACCCATCCAAAGACAGTGCTAAAGTGTATGCTGCTGTGGGATCTACAGTCACTCTCCCTTGTGTGTTCTCCCCTGGTTTGAGCCCCTCTAATCCAGTCTGGGAGAAACTGAAACCTAGTTATCTTTTTAAACCTTCTTCCAATCGCCTTCCTGCCTCTTTTTCTCCAACCTCGCCGAACTCTCAGGACCCAGTGGACAAATCTGCCAGTTTGAAAGAAGTCGGGTTTGAGGATGAGGGCAAGTACAGATGCTCTGGCACCATAGAAGGACAACGCCTGAGTCGAACCATGCAGCTTGTCGTTGCCAAAAGTAAGTTTATAGGGATTCGGTTTAACCTTTTAAATCTTTTTTTTTTTGTCATCAGCAAAACATTTAATTATCTTTGTTGTTTTTTTCTCAGTTGAAAGCAGCACCCCGTCAAAGAAAACAGACTCCATGACGCTGACCTGCCAACTGACCGACTCGAGCGAGGTCACCGACTATGAGTGGGTTCATATGGTCTATGACCTTAATGGCACCCAGTCAGTTGGGTCCACCCAGAAGGAGAAGACCCTGAGTATCAGCCAAGACTCCAAGGAGAACCAAGGAGAATGGACATGTGTTTTCTACGGGAAAGGCGGCATTTTGGGAAATGTAACACACCACATCCATCTGATGAGTAAGTTCTCTGCTATTCATTCTTTAAATTTATGGTCTATGAAATAAATACACTTAAAAGATACTCAATAAACTGGACTCATGACTATGCAGAGTGTCTGACCGTTTTTATCTTGGGTTTCCCTACAGGTGGTCTGAGTGGACAAAAATCTTCGGGTGGCTCACACAACACTGCTGCCATAGTCGGTCTCAGCTTTCTCCTCCTCGTTCTGCTGCTGATTTTAGCTCAGATGTACAAGAACTACCAAAGGGTAAAGATCTTTTATTTGCAGTTATTCAAAAACTATTTGACCCTCTATTTTATTTTTCTGATTTGGAGAGAAAAGAAAGACAGCTGTATGAGCCTATTTCAGTCTTAAAATTTCTTACTAATATTTAATTTTTCCATGAAAGATGCAAAATCTTGAAATTATTGTCTTTGTTTCGAGATAAGTCACCTGATCCCAGAAAAAAAACTTTGCATGAGTTTCACTGGAAAGAACTGACCTCATCTCAATAATGATTTTTCCTTTTACATGGAAAATAAGCTACATTTTTTTAATATTAATTGCCTGCTAAAATTGTGATATATGTATGTGCATGTTCATATATCAAACAAAGTCAAATAATTTTTCACATCTTTGTTTCCACAGAGGAGAAGGGCCTTTCAGTACCCCGCGCTGGAGACGATTGTTCACACCATCTCCAACGAGCGGGAGGAGAGAGAAAGGAGCCGAGTGAAAAAGTAAAGACACAGTAAAGTTGAGGCATCGTAGATCTCACAGCGCTTAACTGAAGTGAGATCCATCTTCTTCCTATCTGCAATATGTTGGGAGATTTTTGTTTGCACAAGTTTTGTAAATATTTCCAGAGCAGACGTTGTAGCAGAGTTATTATTGAGTTTGAAAAGTTGTATATTATCCTGTTGTTTGAATTCTGTTCTCAGTTATCCTATCGTATGTAAAGATTTGTTTCCATATTGTGAATAAAATGTTTAACAAATAAAGAACATTTAAGAGCATTAAATCTGGTTTATTTGTTACATTATGTACAATCTGAAGGTGGAAAATTATCATTGATATAAATAATATATACAGTCACGTATAAAAAATAATGTTTCATCATATTTACACACAACACTGACCACATGTTTATGTATTCTACAAAAAAATATACATATTACATTATTTTGCAAATACTACAGAATCATTACAGGCCATAAATTCATGCTGAAAACATTTGTGTTATTGTAGAAACCAGAAGCTTGTTGATCTGCTGGAGAGATGTTTGTTTTTCTCCTTTGTGCACTTCAGGTTGTTATTTTTTTTAAAAAAAAGCAAAGTGTCCTTGATCACTTTTCCCTCTGTAGTGCACATTCACGGACTGAATTTTGGGTTTGCATGAAAGGTCACCAGTCGGCAGTCCACCCCATAACCACAGGACTCTGTGGTTCAGCTTCTGAGCTACACCTGACTACACTCCCCGTCTTCTTGCTCTGAGAGTCCCTGGATGTCCCAGGAGGCCAAAGATCGGCTGATGCCCTCCAGAAAGCCTTCGCCTGCAGGCTGTAAATGATCCATGACCTCATCATCATCAAAGCACCAACCGGCCCAGTCCACATTTACTCCATCCGTAAAAATAACACTAAAGGCGACGAGAGATGGAAACAGAAGGTCAAGAGTCAGCATTTGATAACATTTACTGTGCAAATACTTTCTTTACTCTGCCCCAAGTTGGGTTATGAACTCAAAGCTGCTCAAAGATGCATTTCAGGGGTGATCATGCCTTTGCTGTGTCTGCCCCCAAACTGTGGAACAGCATCCCCGTACCAATCAGATCTGCCCCCACCATTAACTCGTTTAAGTCCAGACTCAAAACCTACTTTTATTCACAAGCATTTGAGTCCCCCTGATCTGGTTTTCCCTGATGCATGCCTGTGTGTGTTGTGTCTCTACATTTTTGAGCCGTGTACCTGACAGTTATGTTGCCTTTTAGTGTTTTATTCCTTTTATACAGCATTTTGGCTCAGTGACTTGTTTTTAAATGTGTTTTAAATAAATCTGAGTTGAGTTTGAGTTGATTTCTGTCTGACCATGAAGTATGAAATACCTAAAAGAAGGACTGCCATGCACAAAACAGTAATTATTTTATGATGCATGATGTTAAAAAATGCTGATGACTGATGATGTCTTATCTGACTAATAAGTCATAACAACTTCTACCTTTAATTTGTTTTAATTTAACATAATGAGTTATTTGTATGAATTGGCATTATTTCAACTCATTTATGAGCAGTTCAATGAAATGTATATTTAAATGTGACAAATTAACTTAAATGTGTGAACTGTAATTACTGCTTAATGTTCTTGTGTTTCTTTTTAGGTGTTTATAGCTCATTGCTCTGTAGTGTGAGGAATTAAACTAGTAGGGAGTGACAAAATAGGCTTTTAAAAAGTTTTAAAATGAGCTCTGACAAGGACATTGTTTAAATCTCCTGTGAAGTTTTGCGAGGTAAACAATCCACAACTTAAGATACTGAGAATGTACACAGTGGTTTGTGGTTAGTTAGTTTTTAAGAACATTTTTATGTGTGCCTTTCATATTTTTTAGGATAATTTTGTATTGTTTTGTTTTCTTGTTTTTTTGTAAATAGTATTTTAATATTTGATATATATATGAATATATATGAATATATTGCACAGTGAAATTAAAGTAACGAAACAGGCTGTTAAAAAGTTTGTTTGAGTATAACAGGGAGACTGTTTAAGTGTCCAGCAGGGTTTCCAGTATAAACGACCCACAATTTAAAATACTCAAAGAAGTTTTAGAGAATGTTTTATCAGATGTTCAATGTGCTAATTTGGCGTGAGAGCACAACCAGTGGTTTGTGGTTAGTTCACATGAAAAAAACAGGTAATTTTATGTTTCCATTCACACGAAACAGTCTGTCCATCACCAGCCTACTCAACACTGGAAACTCATTTCAAAAGTAGAGATATGACAGGTATAGACTAAATTTCCCTATTAATGAGAATACAATTAAATCTAACCAGCATAGAGATAAGCATTAACCAACATAGAGATGAGTATTAAGAGGACACACGAACTAACTGCCAGAGAAACAAAACATCTGTACTGTGACGACAATGAAAAGATCTGCATTCAATCAGTAAGACTGAGACTTGATGATGTGGATTATCTGCCACGTCACAAGCTGCACACCTGAATGTCAAAGAACATCCAAAATGTGTGACAGTCGTCGAGCAGCAGGTGGAGTTCCTCTTTAAAAAATAGGACCTGAGCTCCTGTCAGAAAGTGTCCACTCTGCTGAAGTGTCCTTGAGCACGACGAGGCGCTGAGTGCGACCTCTGACCCTCATGTGAAGCAGCAAATCAAGATAGATTTGAACAGACTTGCTTTTTCTTTGTAACCTCAAAATAAATAAGGTTATTATTACTTTTTTTAACTTAACAAATATACTTTGTATTGTTTACTTTATTACAATGTCCCCTTAAATGTCCAGAAAGTCCAGTGTGCATTGCTCAGGTCCAGACCTTTGAATCCGTCCACTCTACTGACTCATTGAAACAGCAGTTTCTCAGTTGAAAAATCAATTAATCCTATGAGCTCTGCGGGGGAGACTAAAGATGAGCCAGTCAGCACCATGGGCAGGACTAATGTCATTGTCAAGCTGTGCCGACATGGCCTGACATTGTTTTTACTTCATTTTGCTTGATTAAAACTCCGGCAAAACCAGTATGCTGGCATAGTGTCAACTTAAAATGATGTTTTGTCTTGATTGTTTCATATTTGTTCAGTTTGATCAAGGGGTGTACGGTGAACACTGGGATGAACAGTGAGAATTTTCATGTTTAATATTAACTTTATTGATGAAATATAAAAAGGCGGTATAGGATTTGATAAGAGCTTGCTTCCCCCAACTTATTTTTCAACATCAAATACTTATTTTGTTCACTGAATATGTCTGCTGTGTATTCTGGTTTTGTTTTCTACTCATTTGTCTTATTTATTTTGCATGTTTGAAATAAAAATCTAATCTAAATGTTAGATTCAGGCAGCTACATAGGTCTCTATGATTGGTTAGGTCAGGGGTAGGTAACCTGCAAAGTAAATAACTTATTTTTAACAGTTTTATTTTTCATACATCATTGCTCTAGGCTTAAAGTGATTTTACATTCTCTGATTGTAAAAATGTGTATACTTAATTAAAAAAAAAAGGTTGTTTTTTTTTAAAAAAAGGTTTTAACATTTCTTCAGCTAAAATGTGCGTCATACATCTACGACCTGTTGCCTTTTCCTCTAAATTTGCCAAACCTGAATGGTGGTGGCTCGTCTTGAGTCTCCCTAGCTAGGCTAAGCATGGATTCCAAATTCAAAAAAGGAAAACAGAGAATATAGTAGTGTGTGGACAGATTTGTTTGCTTTCACCGCCATCGCTGCAAAGTTAAAGTAGCAAATAATCATGAAAAGCACACTGCAGAGGAGCCACCTACTGGTAAAAGATATTAATGAACACTCGATTTAAGCCATCAGTAATGCTGATATACTAATTTAGGTACCTTCATTATATGGCTCAAATATGCTTTGCAGCTCTATGTAGATCTTTTTTGACTTGTTTTGGCCAAAAATTGCTCTTTTAATAGTAAAGGTTGCCGACCTCTGGGATAGGGTAAATCAAATACCCCTCCCCCAAGGAAACTGGTTGGAGTGGAGGCAATGTAAAAAGATGGATAGGGAGAGTTATGAGCTGACAATTCTAATAACAATACTACTACTACTACTACTACTACTAATAATAATAATAATAATATTTTGTCGCTGTATGTTTCTAAAACTGGGGCTGAGACTGAGACAACTGAAGTCTTACTTTAATAGGGAAGATCATGTACCAGGCTTCTCTTGAATCACATGGCAATTTTAAGAGCGATGCGATAGTTGCCTCTGATACTGGCTGTATTTGTATATATATATATATATATGTATATTAATCACTTGTTTGACAAATGGACTTTTATTCATTGATCAATTGTATGTTTTGCTTGGTGGCCTCCAAAGCCACGTTGATGCTCTCTTGGAAAAGTGTTAGCTTGTGTTAGTGTTGTAGTGGGAGTATGATGTTCATACGTCATCAGTTGTGACTAGTTTGTTTGTGTCTGTTTTGTTTTTTACCGCGCAAAAGAAACCAAATCCTTTCTCCCTCCGCAGATGAATAAAAATCAAATCCATATGATACCAAGTCAACATGTCAGTTAGTCAAATGAAAGAAAAACATGTGAAACTAATTAACACTTTGTCAAACTAACCTGTTCCTCTTGTCATCTTCATCTCCATCCACCAACTGCTCCTTCCATCCTTTACTCACTGTGAGCGCTCTGTGTCTCATCAGCTCCACCTCCTCTTCCCCCCACTCAGTGTCTCTGTCTCCATCACTGGGCGATGGTGATGGTGACGATGTGATGGAAAACGAGGGGGAAGGAGGAGGATACCTTGACCTCAGATTAGGCATTGTTGCATTTCTGCCTCTTCTTAATAATCCATCTCTCTCTCTGGCTCTTTCCAGGAGTCCCTCCAGAGGTGAGTGGTGTCCGTTAGGGTTATGTCTTGAGATGGGGAAAGCCGCATTCTCTGTTGGTAATGTGTACAGACTGCTGGAGTGCATACGAAGTCCATTGCCTCTTTCGATGATGATGTTAGGAATGGAAGCTCTCCTTATGTTTTTTGCTCTGTCATAGAAGTTAGGATCAGGCTCAGATTCAAGCTCAGATTCAGAAAATGTCCGAGGGTCTGGGGAGACTCTGTCATTCGTTTTCCAAAACATCCCTTGGTTCAGCTTCAGGGAGCCCAGCTTTAGCACCCGGTGTGAATCTGTGCCAGGGGGAAGAGAGCTTCTCTTCAGTTTATTGTTTGGGCTAGAGAGAGTATCACTGTTTGTCTGACCTGAGTCCTGGAAGAACTGCCTAGATGTCTGAGTAGAGGGATGAGTACTGACCGGCCTCCTCCTCCGTAACCCGGGTGACTTCAGATTTTTGGAGAAAGCCCAAGCCTCTGGAAAAGTCTCATCTCCAGACTGGCTGTAGTTGGAATTTCTCCTGGAGTCCTGGTTCACAGACTGCGAATCTGAGTCCCTCCTTGTTGATATTACTCCCTCTCCTGGTGGTCTTAAAAAATCAGGCCCCTCCCTGGATACTGTGGTTTGGTAAGGAGGCTGTGAAGTACTCTCTTCGTCTGTTGGGTAGTCAACATCTGGATAGAAGAGTGGTCCAGTTGTGTTGTATCTGAACGGATCAGCAGCATGAACGTACTGACCCAGATTAGGGGCAGATTGCACCCTGTGGTTCCAGTTCACCAATTGCCCCCTTTGCTCCTCTTCCTCTGTGTAGAACCTGACTTGTTCAGCTCTCACTCCCATTTCTATCCATTCATATCCTTGGACTTCTGGTTGCCGAGCAGCAATGCCCCTATTCAGTGATCTACGGTTACTGATGTTGGGCTGGGAGTGCCAAACAGGTACAAGAGGATTATTAGTGGTGTCATCATCTGGAGGCTGATCCTGTTCCTCTGCTTCATTTGACGCCAACATCCCATTTATTGATCTGGGGATAATAAGTTCCTCACTAAGTTCATTCACAAAAGTCTCTCGTCTTGATGGTAATAAAGTTTGTTCTTCTGTCTCCATATCATCTGCTTTGGCTTCTGTGACAGGTTTGGCCTCCAGCTGCTGGATTCTCCAGTTCTCTAGTTGTCTGTTGTTCTCTGTTTGTCTCAGGATCATAAGTGTTTCCTGACAAAGTAACATAGAGATAAAATAAACTGATGAGTATGGAATTTGTATTTCAGTTTCATGTACCAAAACTAAAGGCCTGTGCACACCAAGTCCGTATTTTTTGTATGCGTTTTTCTCATGAGATAAACATTGTTACGCACACAACCCTTGCACACTGAGTCCAATGTGTTTTATTGTTGTATTTACTGCGAAAATTTGCAACACAAGGCAAATTGGAAAGACTCGATTGCTCTCTTGCCTCTCTCCACTGGAGGTACATCCCTGGCTGTCTGGTGGATCGTGGTCCAAAAGTGGGTTGCAGGACCATTCTGAATGAACCGCAAGTAACTCACAAATGTGTCGTTTGAAAAAAAACAACAACAAAAAATGCCACATTTTTAAGTTTAGTGAATTTCCGTCATAGAGCTTTTATTCTGAAGTGCCATTTCCTGCTGTAGAGTGAGTGACTAACGGACAGCTATTTAACAGATTCAGCAAACAAGCTCAAAAACATGGCCAAATGCAAGTATGATGCTGAGTGTATTAAACTGTGCGGACCTTGGGCTAATGACTAAGGAGAAATCTGGACCCTGTGACTGTTCCCATGGTTGGGAACCAATGTGCTAGGCTGTACTTAAACACAGAGCTAAATGCTAACATCAGTATGCTAACATGCTCACAGTGCTGATGCTAACATGCCTTAACCCACTGGGTATCCATCTGATGGGTCCAGACAGCATTTTAGCTAATCTATGTAAAAGATATCTGCATATGAATACAGATACAAAAAACGTAATAATCTAATTGTTAACAGGAGATAGCCGATGGATTCTGAGATTTTGGCCAGTGCGTTTTGCCTCTTTTGCTCTCCACATGGACTGTTTACCTGCAGACAAAAGCCTGCTCAAACATTGGTCAGTACAACCTGGACTACAAACAGTAATCAGAATGCCTCTGTAAACAAAATCATGTCCCGCTGCCCACAGTTTCGAGATACATATGCAGATATCTGTTTTTAGACATTAAGCTAAGGTTATTGGGAATATCATTACTTTCACAGGTGATAATGTTGGAGGAAAATCTGGGGGATCAAGTTATTAAAATTCATGGCAATCCATTTAACAGTTGTGTAGACATTTTCCTTTAAATCAAAAATGTGTTTTGTAATGGTAGCGGTTAAAGTAAAAGTCATAGATCTCCAAAGTCTTCAGGATTCATCCTCTGGAGAACACGAATGTAAAGAAATTCATGGCAATTCATCCAATAATTAGTGACATATTTCATTCTGGAAGTGTTGGACAGACAATTGACAGACAGACTGACATTGCCACACTGCAAGTATGGCAACTATCATTTCAGACTTGAAATATCAGCTTTTACCTTTGCCTGGTGGATGGTGGAGACCCACGTGGAGCAGCTGTCTGAGGTGCTGGCTACAAATATGTAGACATTCAGGGCACTCCGAAGCTCACCCACCTCCACGAGAACAAATGAACCTGAGAGGGGAGGAGGAATGATTATGGGATCTATAATATATTTATACAGAATCCAACTGTCTTGTGTCTTAATAAGAAAGTGTTACTCACAGCCATCTTTCAGTGATATGCAATACGTTCTGTCGAGGGCCAGAGGAGGTCGAATTACCTTCAGCCGCTCTCCCTTCTTCTGGACTTTGGTCATTAGAAGCACATCTGAGAAAAGGAGAGCCACCACCTCTAGCTGCATCGTACCATGTGAGAGACACACACAAATGTTTAAGAAAAAAAGCAGCGACAAAGGATACTCTGAAGATATAGATTTAAATGTGCTGCGACTCACTGAAGTGTCTCTGCTCACCTTGCTGTCTTTTCTCCCCCGAATCTTCAAGTTCTCCTCCAGCAGGAGCTTACGCACAACATCAGGGCCTACTCCTCTGATGGGGCATGTTAGGTCAAACTGGCAGATCTCTCGGACATGCTGTCAAGGAAATCCATCATAAGTAATCATCAGCGGTAAAACATATTAGATTGAATGCCTGTTTAAATTGGCAGAAATCCACAATGTTCAGTACGGTTATTACAGCCTGATATCTGATCTCCACATCCTGTCTTCTCTCTTTTAGATCATGCAATACCTTATGACCACAAAGAGATGCAAAACAACTACAAAGATACTGTAAAGTGACTATAAAGATAGCATCTCTTTCAGTCTTGGTGTTTCGCTCCTGTGTAGAAGAGGTGTCTGTGCCCAGGTTTGCCTCATAGTTTGTCCATTGGTGCAATAGTTGCTCTGCCTCTAATGAACGTCTACTTGACCAAGAGGAGGATCTATGAGTGCATAGGATATTTTCTGACTCCAGAATATTCACAAGAAGCTGATTTTCTGATCATGTTTTACCTTGTCAATGTCTTCATTTATTCCCTCCACCTCGTATCCCTCCACCCTCTGAGCGGAGATGGTGAGGGCGAGTTCCTCATCTCTTAGCCTCAGGTAGTCATTGATACTCTCCAAAAAGTTGTTTACACTGGACAACTGCAGAGGAGCATGAAGAAGATGGTTAGTGAGAGTTTGTAGCTCTGCAGAAGACAAATCATTTGTGCTGAAATGAACAGCGTTAATGACTTAAAAGTTCCTCTTTCATTCTTTCAAATGTTTTGCTGCACTGATAAGGGGAAAATCTGATATTAAAGGAGTTGCAGCCTCCAGAAATGAAAATGAACCTTTTTGCTTACTGTATCAAAAAACATATCCTCAAAATGCGACAAATCACATTTGCTAAATTTTAAATGGTCACATGATGGAATATTTTACATGGACGTTTCTCCGATCTATCAACAATATGAAAGAGGATCTGAGAGAAAGGTTGGGGAATTTGAAATTTGTTTGAGATTTATTTTTCAATAGCAGCCATTCCCCTCCCTTTTGACTAATGTTTTTTCAAGACATCTGTAAGATATCTCATGAGTTCATCTGCAAAGATGAGTCACACAGGGTTTGTCACAAAGATCAGTATACTGATAGCGAGAGGAGGCCTCTGTCTACCTAATATCTATAATCACCATACTGCACTTTAGATATCCTGTAAAATAAGTTTACAGCTCTAGGAACTCTCATTCAACTTTCGGAATACAGTGTGGGGAAATATTAAACAAGAATATGTTAAATATTAGACTTGTGGCTTCAGGACGTTAAAGTTTCTCACCATGCCTCTGAGTGTGTGCTGTACATGAGGATCCTGGGTGGTTTTCAGCACAGCTTTGAGCAGCAGAGGGTACTTTGTGATCCTCTGATGGGGTTTGGCCTGCATGTCCCCGAGCCGCATCCTGTTACACTGAGGGTGAGTCTCCACCCACTGCATGGGACAAAAACACAAAAACATCACCTCAAGTCAGAGCCTTTGATTAAAACAAGTTCTATTACATATTGGCTTTGAACCATGGATAAAATGGTATTTAAATAGTCGGAATTTAAAGGAGCAATTCACCTCAATTACAGCATAATAAGACAATAACAGCATCCTACAGTAACATACATAATATTTAGCCATACTGAGCATTGGAAAATTACATCTTAAAAACGTAATACTGACATATCTTTATATGAACAATGTCCCAGTTATGCTGGTTAATCCTCAGCTCTTACTGTGGAGAAATTTTAAAGTTTTTACTAGACAATAGTTCCTATTGAATTCACAGGCAGTTCTGTAGATAACCCTGATTTAAAGCTACAGTACTTTTTTTCATTTAGGTTTTGTCTTATGGCAAAAGGTGACATTAATACACGAGGCAGATTATATGAAATCATTCTCCTGTGTTTCCTCATAATGCTCCTAATGCCATATGTAAGCAACCAATCGGAGCTGAGGTGTCTCTGATCCAACTGTCAAACATGTCAATTAACTGTGGTCAGTATTATCAGAAACATATTTTAGTGTACTGTTTAGCTGTAAATGAGAACGTTTGCGCTGGCCAGTGGGTGGTGCCTTGTTTTGGCTCAACTGTTCTTATTTTACAGCTAAACAGTACACTAAATTTGTTCCTGAAAATATTTAAGGCGGGGGATATGAAATGCAGTAACAGAATCTCGACTCATATTTAATCAGTACTGCCTAGTTTGACGGTTTGATCACAGTTTACAAGCCGTGACTGACATGATTGACAGCTGCTCTCTCTGAAAATGACCTGCGACTGGCCAAAGTGTCCAATCAAGGGCTAGATTTTCTAAACCTGAACACAGATCCAAGCAGAGGTGCAGAAGTCAAGCGTTCTCCCAGACCACTTGAATTAGAATATGCTCAAAGTTAATTACAGGATTTTTGCTCATTGACATCAAAATTAAACTGCCTTGCCGAGCTTTAACGAGGACATTATTTTTTCATTCACCCCCACAGTATTGAAGTAATGTTAGAGAACTGATATCTCAAATCTGTGACAAGGAAAAACCATATGTACCAAAACAAAAACTACCCCGAGGGCTAAGTGAGATGTTTTTGTTTTGTTCGATGTGTTTGAGAAGACCCCTTGACGCCAACCAGGCAGAATTTCCTGGTAAAAGTGTCTCTCTAGCTGTAAAACAAAAACTTATCACCTCCCACTCAGGTTTGACAAGCCTGATGGTGTGACATAAGTGAGAAGGCAAGTGTTGAACAAAAACATATACAGAAGTGGTGCCTGGTTTTGAACAGAAAATAACATTGTTGACTGCAGGCTGCCATGTTTCTTTTAAATTGCTTTTAAAATTCCTTCCTTTCCCAGGCTTTGTGCAATTACCGCAGGACACACTTGATGTGCAGTAACTATACCCAAGGAGTCCTGTGCTTAGTGAACAAGAAATGCTGCCAAGTCTGAATCATTTGGAGAAATGCTGCAACAAGTGGTTGGCCATCACAAAGCAACCATGACAGGTCGCCCACAAGGTTATGAAAACATCACAAACCACACCACAGCGCGTCACCATTATTAACAGAGCAGTTAGTCACTACTCTTGATTCCATTCAGGTGCACTCAATGGTAATTATTGGATTTGTGTGGGCAAGTGATTCAGTCTGTGTGTGCCAGTTTTTATCCTCACACGTATGAGTGTCTGTGTGCATGTTGGGCGTATCAGATGTGTGCTGCTTGCTGTACCTGGACGTAGGTGAGGAAATGTGGGTTGCTCTCCATCTGCCTGCGTGTGAACTCCAGATTGTTCTCCTCCTCCCAGCAGTAATGCTGATAGGAAGCGAAGCGCTTGTGGAACTGGGGATGAAAATTAGAGGATGATTGTATTTATTTATTTATATGCCACTTGTATCCAAAGCGACACCACAAGTTTCTGTTCTGCGTTCAGACTTTTACTTCAAGAGGAACTCCCCCAAGTTACAGTTTTACATCCGTGTCTGTCCAGACTCATAAGTAGCCATGACAGGTGACAGTGCCAACTAAATATGGATGTTGCCGCAAAGAAGCTACAAATTCTAAAACATGGATGCTTCACACACGCTTAACCAGGCAGTACAGACGATCCATACAGTCACCACAGTTTCAAGGTGGGCACCCGAAATTAGTGTCACAGTGACGTTGACCTTTGACCTTTTGGATATAAAGTGTCGTAACTTCATCATTTTTATCCCAGTAGACATTTGTGTGAAATTATGACATATATAGTGTATGAACATGTTTTGTGAGTGACCTTTGACCTTTGACCACCAAAATCTAATCAGTTCATCTTTAAGTCCAAGTAGACGTTTGTGCCAGTCAAGGTGTTTTTGAGTTATCATGTTCACAAGAATGGGACAGATGGACAAACAGACAACCTGAGAACATAATGCCTCCGGCCACTGAAAAATTGCCTCAAGTGATGTCACTTAAGTCAGCACTGGCTGGGGCATCAAACTAGAAGCTTCAAAATGAAAGAAACTTGTAGGTGTGGAAAAAGTGAGTTTA
Source organism: Epinephelus lanceolatus (assembly GCF_041903045.1). Classification (NCBI taxonomy): domain Eukaryota; kingdom Metazoa; phylum Chordata; class Actinopteri; order Perciformes; family Serranidae; genus Epinephelus; species Epinephelus lanceolatus. The sequence continues at coordinate 15,841,719 of NC_135743.1, read as the reverse complement.
CCAGACCTCTGTAGATATTAGCTACTACTAGTGTGTATTTGTTGCCTAAAATGTTTTTAGAAACATACTTTAGTTTACTAAAGTAATAAGTAAGTAATTCGAGATCATTTGTTATCAGCTCACCGTCATATTGTTTTCGGACAGGCAACTCGCATTATGTCACCCACCACCTGAGGTGTTTATTAGTCCAGAGCACAATGGTGGCCCTGGCGCATTTGGTGTCCAAGGTGAGCCTCACTAAAAGCTACGTTTTATTAGTTTACATTGAACACATCATGAGAACGTTAGAATTTACCTTTGCACAATACTGTTTTTTTTGTACTGAATAGAGCTTGAACGCTTCACAATGTAAATCGCTGCAGCCTCCATGTGCTGTTAATTGTGGCCACCGACTGCGTCAAGGTAATGATAACTAGCTCTCCTCCTGCTGATTTCATGTTCTTTCTCTGCACATACACTCCTCTCAGTAGTGTAGTGGTAGTTGGGTGGGCACCAGAGAGCTTTTGTCATTTTGACAGCATAACAATACAACGTGTTTTCAGGGTTCGTGTGATGTCTGATAACTAAGTGTAATGAGCTGGGGAGGTGGGACAGCAGGAACCCAGAAAAAAAGGCCTCTCTATTATTTTACAGGCTTTGCTACGCCGTTTTGTTGTTGTGGCCTTATGTAATATTTCAGAATAAGTGTAGTGATGTTTTAGTAAAAAACAGTAAAAGATAGACATTTGGGTTTTTTTCTTTCTCCGCTTTGTGGCGCCCCCTATTGATGACCGTGCCCTTAGTATTCACCTATACTGCCTATGCTACAGGCCGGCACTGCTGGTGCAGCACAGTGCATTCTGCATTCTGGTAGTTGTAGGTTTTCTACCTCTTGAGCAAACACCACAGCCTTTTTCCTCTGTTTTCTCTGGTCATGTAGCACCAGTTTTAAAAGTATTTGTGTCTTTCTACTGCATAGACAGCCCAGATTTATGAAAGGACCATCTTTCCAGCTGTGAAATACTTTTAAATATTACTTTTCTTACATTTTTTGTGTAGTTAACTACCTAAACTACAAACAATTTTGGGCCATAAATTGCTATAAATCTGACTGATGGATAGTCTATACAAAACCACAGCTGACATTCCTGCACTTTCCCATGAATATTCAATTCAATTTTCAATTTAATTTTATTTATAAAGCCCAGTGTCACAAATCAGAATTTGCCTCAGTGGGCTTTACAGCATAAGACATCTCTCTGTCCTTGGACCTTCACAGCGGATAAGGGAAAACCCCCCCAAACAACCCCTTTAATGGGCGAGAAAAGTAGTGTTGTAGATTATTTTTTTAATTTGTCTATGTATGGCCTGTGAACAAGTGGGTACTTATTTTATACATTTTTGCTGGCATGTGATTTTTTTTTGTTTCATATTTTGCTCTAAGTTCTTATCACATGTGCATTGTCAGTTTGATCTTTTCCTACAAAGTAGTTGTTGTAAACTACTTTTCTAAGTAACTTTAATTAACTTAAGTGGATGTTTCCCCAGGGTAGCTTTGCTGTAGCTCAACTTCCTCCACTGTAAAGTAACTGGCTTGCAAAGCTATGCAGAGACACACCTCTGTAATGTATCATGCAGACAGTGAGTTCATACCTGCAGGCAACCAGCCTCTAACATCATGGGGTCAAAGGGCTTGCCTGTCCTCCGGACTTCTTGTAACATGGGAAAAATCACCTCCTGCCAGAACTTCTGGTGTGCAATTAGGATGGAGGCAAGGTTGGAGAAAAGCAGCTCAGGGGTCACCTATTACAGGAGGAAGTCAAAACAAAACAAAAAAAAAATCATAGTGCTTAAGTTTAACTCGACTGCTTTGTGATATTTTCCGTCCTCTCGATGGAAATCTGTTGTTGTGCTACATTTTCCGCTTGTGTGTTGTATTCTGTGTCAGCTCGAGCGGATGTTCTTGCTGTGCCCGTCAATCTATGTCAGTGGTATGCAGAGCAGTGGAAAATAGGCCTGCAGATAAAGAGTGTTGTGTGTTTCCAGTCTACATGAGACTGTGTGCTCTGCAGACTGACCTCCGGAAGAAATCCACACTTGCGCAGGTTTTCAAGAGCTGCAACAACCAGCTGTAAGAAGCAGACACAGTTTTGTTAAACATCCTGTGGAAAATCCCTCTTCATCTCCGACATGTGTAAATATATATACTGTATTTAAATGAGACAGCAGCAGCAGGTAGAGAATGACATTTTACATCTTTGATGATAATGAGCTTGTTGATGTAGGTGAGCTCAGTGTGAACAAACTCCCACAGTGCCTCCTGTTGGTGTCTCTGCGTCTTAGACATCGTCTGATCATCGAAACAAGACAGAAGAGGAGAAAGGAAAGAGGAGGGAGAGGAGATGATCATTAGGAGTGTGTAAAATATACATACTGTGCAGGTATTTAGCAGTAAGAGCAGGAGAATCATTTAAAATATATTGCAAGAGTCTATATTTTTCTAATTTTGAACAAATCCAGTGAACAAGACAAAGTTAATTTTTTTTTCCCCACTTTCTCATCTTGTCTGAAGCTTTACGTTCCTTCAGTAGACATGAATCTTTAAAAACAGGTCATGAAATTGTATTTTTATATTTGAAAAATGCAAAATAATTTCCTAAATCTGCTGAACACTGCAGGTTTACCCTCAGGTTACCCTTGTTGCTTTTAAAAATTTCTTTCTATTTCTTTTTTATTTCTCTTTTTTATTGCTTTGATTACCTTTACTGTCTTTATTTATATTGACATTTTGGATCTTGCATTTTGCATATTTGTTTGATTAGTTTCAGTCTTTTCAAGTGATTTGTTGACAATAAGAGAAACTGAGTTAATCATTAAAGGGCTCGTACTGAATGAGAGTGCACTATATCTGTCCAGTTCTTCTCCAGCGTGGTTCCCTGACTTTCCTCCTTCCACATCCACCTTAGATTGACCGGCACAGCGAAGCCCCCCAGCTCCTGCTTCAACACATCCAGCTGACCTCGCTCCTGAGAGGTTGTTAAACACAGGGAGAACAAAAATAAGACGGTTAAAGGACAGGAAGAAAAACCACAGCAGTCAGAGAGGATAAAAAGGAAACTTTGATCTCATAATGAATCAGTTATTCCTCAGAGGCAAGCAATCACTAACAGTTGTCGTGAATACTTGCGGTCAAACATGTCGTTCGTAAGTATGCCAACGGAGCAGAACAAGAAGTGCTGCAGTTTTTGTTTTTGGGTTGTTTGAGTGGGCGGACACGGTTAGAGCAAGTCTGTATCTGTTTCTAAGCATGTCAGCATGTAGTGTAATGAGCAAGAGACAACATAATACCTCAGACGCCAGTGTTTTCTCAGACACTCCCTGGCTGAACAGGACCTGTCTCAGTGCAGCTCTGGGTTTGGCTCCTGCAGACGGTCCCTTACTCACTGTTGCAAAGTCAGTCACCACCTTCTGCTTGGTTCGCCTCTGGAGACAGAAAATACTGTCAGGCTTTTTATTTTCAGTTTTTGCAGTTCATGTGGAAGCGCCAGAGGATCGATCACATTTACAACATTTTATTAGAAAACATTCACAAGATAAGAAATTGAGCATGAGATGAATCTAGGCTGGACTTGGACACTTGATACTCAATGTAAAAATATCAGAGGTGTGGACTCGAGTTGCATGACTTGGACTTGAGTCAAACCTGAGTCACAAATTTGTTGACTTTAGGCTTGACTTGACAAAATCAAGCTAAGGCTTGCAGCTCGACCTGGACTTAAACATCAGTGACTCATGACTTCACTCACACTAGAGTCTTTTGGCTTGAAAGTGTTTTTAGCTTCCCCCATTATTTTAAGTGTGCCATAATTAAATTAATTTCCTAAATCACCTAGTGTTTACACTATTTAGTACCAGCAAGCCGACTAATTCCCCAGATTGTTTGAACCAATCCAACAACATCCATTCAGGTTGCAGGAGAGAACCATGAAGAACTAACTTTATGTTACTGAGCACCAGTTTGAAAAAAACATACAGGGGATAATTTTGAGTACAAGAAAAAACAAAATGCAGTAGCCTATTCAAGACGGGGTCAAAATTACAGACGGAGATGCATTTTCTTCCAACTTAGGTGGTTAGTTGAGGCTAATATTAACATAGTTGGCAAGCTAATTCTTAGCTTACGTTATAACTCTTGTTAAAATGGCATCACATGTGGTGAAGAGCGTATTATGTCTTGTTTTATACTCGAAACTCAAAGTATAGGCCCTGAAACTTGACTCGGGACTTGTCAGACTTGACTTGGGACTTCAGTTCAAAGACTTGAGGCTTGCAAAACAATGACTTGGTCTCACATCTGAAAAATACTCCATTACAAGAATCCTGCATTCAAATTTTTATGAGGGCAAACCTACAGAAGTGTACCAGCCAAATGTACTTAAAGAGTAACTAAACCCTAAAACTATTTTTTTCAGCTGATAATCATTGTTTCTGGTTGTACAGTAGTGTTACTGACTGATCCTGCTCAAAATCTTGACAGTTTATTGCAAACTGTTGAAAATCTACATTTTTAAAAAAAAAAAAATGTGGTATGGAGTGCCCTCTACAGCTTGAAACCTGGTTACTACATTTGAATTTACATTACATTACATTGGGGGCGAATTACTCTTTTTCGGGGCGAATGACGTCACTAACCATCCACACTAAAGCCTGCCCTCCTCCCTTTACTCCTCCCCTTACTATAAAACCATTCTGTCACAGTTATCAAAATGATAGCGAGTAGGTTGGATCAGAGCAGAGAGAGTAGTAGAACAGAGAGAATAGCAAGTAATTTGTCGAATTGTATTGTTAGCGTAGTGTATTTTAGTGAAGGTTTACAGTTAGTAGTGTGTTTATAGTATTTAGGTTAGTTGGTCAAGGAGAGGCTCCGAGGCTCGGGAGTATATGTGCGGGGCGGCGAGGGAGGGATGTGGAGGGCCACTGTGCAGTGAGAGAGAGCCGAGCCTCGGGGGGTATATGTGCGGGGCGGGAGGGAGGGAGGGGAGGATGGATGGATGCGGTGGGCTGCTGCGCGGTGAGCTCAGGCTCCCAGAGAGGGAGAAATAGAACCAAGTAGGATAAAATAAGTCAAAGTGTGGAGAAGGGGACCGGCTGAGCTCCGGCCGCCTTCCCTTCTGCCCGTGTGACACAGTTAAGGGCGGTTTTCCAAGCCACCATCGGCACAATGGATATAAGCTCCACTGTCGGCAGGGTGAAAAAAAGTCTAAGTGTGGAGATGGGGAGAAGGGTGAACAGGGGGAAAGAGGCCGAACTCCAGCCGCCTTCCCTTCTGCCTGTGTGACACAGTTAAGGGCGGTTTTCCAAGCCACCATGAAAATAAGCCAAAGTGTGGAGGAGAGGGACCGGGTAAAGAGGCCGACCTCCGGGGAAGCCCTCTCCTCTCTCTCCACAGCGAGGGACAATCTTCACTCCGCCCCCTTCCTCAGCCCCTCGCCTGTCCCGACAGTGCCACAATCTATGTGGTTTTTAGTGCAGCAACATTTTAGTGCAGCAACAGTGACTGTTGCTGCACTAAAATGATACAATTATGAATACAAGATTCATAAAACATTGGCAGATGTGTTCTCTCTTTTAAAAGAAAAAATAAAACTCAATTTCAGACTACAATAATTTGATTAAAGGGTTTTTTTTTTGGGTGAAAAATGCATCCGTTTTTGAAAGGGGTTAGTATTGTAGTATAAAAATCAATCAGAAAACAAACTACTGACTGCAGATGTCAGATACAAGTAGTGGACTAAAGTGCAAAACAACCTTGTCTTAAATGTAGTCAGGTATAAAGTAGCATAAAAAAGAAATACTAAAGTAATGTACAAGTAGGTCAAACTGTACTTAAGCACAATACTTGAGTAAATTATTCACTGGTGATAGATCCTCACATATGAGTCACATGTCACTTGCCTGATATCCAAACGTGCTGAACCTGTGTTTGTCTGCTGACCCCCTGTGGTGATGGTTGATCTCTGCAGTTGCTGTCGTCCCATCAACAGCGTCTGTTTCCGCGTCCCTCTGCCTCTCCCCGTCCGCACCGTCTCGCCAGGGTACAGATGCTTCTTCCATCACTGATTCATTTCCCCCTCCGTTGTTTACATGCGGTGCCTTTGAAGAAAGGCTGAGGATAAGCACACAGGGTTACTCATTGCCAAAACAAGGTGTGTGAGGACACAGAGGAGAATGGTTTGTTAAGAGAAAGGGCTTTACAAGAGAGGAGGACAGAATGGAGGGACATTGAGTGCTTTGTTATTATTTTAAAGGGTTGACTTTCAGAGCAGAAGCTTTATAAATGCAAGGAAAACAAACACAGATGGCAACAAAAGAGATAAAGCTGAATTATTATAAACAATGGGACTGGTTGGATTTAAGCCAGTGGCTCCCGACCTTTTTGGCCTCTGACCTCTTAAACCAAAGACATTTTTTTAATCTTTTTTTTTTTTTTTTTTTGCATAATAATTTAATGAACCCTTGCCAAATACCACAGCAGGTATGGCTATGGCCAAAGCTAGTTTGCAGCACCACAAACACACACAAAACAGCACATAACACAAATAACAATACAATAAAATTACCATCAAACAAGAACAAGCACCAGATTATTCATGACTCTTTCAACTTGAGTTTAAAATGAGCCCAGGTATGGTCCTGTTTGAGTTCTGTGGGCAATAAGTCCCACATTTTAATCACATTTACTGAGCCAGAAACACTGACAAGTACCACCACGTCACCGAGCACTTGATGAGCCTCGTTATTTAGACATTTATGGATGTATCATGCTCAATTTCTTCAGAATTTGACATTGGTATGATTGTATCGGTTTCCTGTCCAAATTTTGAAAAGGATCAGTGTCATCTCAGTATATCAATATCATCACTATGGCCCAAAGAGCCCAAACTATCCAATGACTGAGGAGAAAAACTATCAGGGCAAAGTTAGAATAAAATAAACATGATTTTGTAAAGAAATAAGAAATACATTTTTGCTGCTTTCCTATTCTGTTCAGATTTATCTTGCAACCTGTTGAGTGTGTCCTTACCCAAATGTCCCTTTAATGCTTTGAACCCCAAGCCTTAAAGGGACAATTGATCCCCAAATCAAAAATACATATTTCTTTCCTTACCTGTAGTGCTTTCTATCAGTGTAGATTGCTGTGGTGTGAATTGCCGAGTGTCGGAGATATCACTTGCAGGGATGTCTGCCTTCTCTTGAATATAGTAGAACTAGAGGGCACGTGGCTTGTGGTGCTCAAAATGCCAACAAAAAAAAATTGAAAATCTAAGCAGCACTGTCCAAAAATCATGACCTGGTTTCTCAAGATAATCCACAGACCTTGTTGTGAGCAGTTTCATGTAGGAACTGTTTTCTTTCTACTGAACTACACCTGCCAACTGTATCACGGCACAGAAGTAAGCACGCATCTGCTTTGCTGGGGTCCAGACCTTTGTATCCTTCCACTCCACTGAGTTGACTGATTCATCTGGCTTCCTGACATAAAAAAGTGGTTCTCAGTTGAAATAAAAACACAACCAATGAGTGCAGCAGGAGACTGACAACATTGTCAAGCATTGTCAAGTGGTGTGACAGAACCAGTGAGGAGTATTAACATCAGTGGCGAGCACTGTATCCAAGACAGACACTGCCATTGAGGCTGTTTTAAATCGACATGTCTTCTCAGTATCGCCTGATATTGTAGTTTGTTTACTTTGCTCTACTCCATTCTTAGAACCTCAGCAAAGCAAGCATTTTGGCATGGCTACACATCAGTGTGGACTTAAAACGATGTTAGATTCAGACAAATACGTTGTTTTCTAGAGACTGGTTAAGGAAAATCAAATCCTCCTCCCAATGGAAATCGGTAAAGGTGGAAGCAATATCAGACTGGAATGGAGTGAAATGAGTTTACTATTCTGTCTGATGTGAGGCAAACTACTGCAAGCTTACATTACAGTTCAGCTTAGGAGAGCGCCATTTACGTTTACATCTTACACTGTCACATGCACAAGCCTCTCATCCATGAGTAGATGAATGCTTCCTTCTGCACAGTGATACTGTTGCAAAGTGTAGTTTGGTATTAAGAAAATAGTTCATACATGAAACTGTTTACAACAAGGTCTGTGGATTATCTTGAGTAATGGGTCATTGTTTCTGGAAAAAGACATTGCCGCTGAGATGTTTTCTTTGGCGTTTTGAATACCACAAGCCAAGTGCCATCTAGTTCTATTATATTCAAGAGAAGGGAGCCATCTCTACGGCCGATATCTCCAACACTCGTCAACTCACACCGAAACAATCCAGACTGATAAACAGCACTACAGGTAAGAGGAAAAATATGTTCTTTTGATTTTGAGATGAACGGTCTCTTTAAATATCAAGCAAGAAAGATGATGACAAACACAAAAAAACTAAATAGAATTTATAATTAGAAATAACAAACTAAACATCTGTATCCCTTGACTTCATAGTAATTTAGGCCCCACAGATCTGACTTGTGTTTTTCTCTCTGATACAAACACAGTGAATACAAGGAGTCAGACACTCTGTCAAAGAAGCATAAATTATTGCCGTTGCATCTTACAGACAGTGACGGTGATTTAACAGGACACCAACAGTTTCACATGGCTACAGCGTCAGTGACACAGTCCTGCGGGTCGTAGTGTAGCTCCAGGACACGTCTGAGTCTAGTTCACACAAATCCAATGTCATCACAATTTGCAGAATGTCCTGCTGCAGGTTTAAGTTACAGCGGAGAATGTGTCTCCATTTGCTGAGAGCTACTGTATCTCTATGAAATATTTCAACTTTTACAGAGTGGAGAAGTGACATTTTAACACACTGCTGCTAAATAATGCTGCATGCTGTAAACGCAGCATAGAAGTGTTGCTGTGACTATCCACGATTAGTTTTTAGGAGTCCGTCTGAAAGCAAACACAGTGCAAACAGGTTCACTGCACTAATGCTAAACTGTCAAACATCAAAGCACTCACGCAAGTGCTTTCATCACGGTGTCATACCTGTTAACAATCGCTGTCTGTGTCCCACATGAACACACTAAAGATGAAACAAGATTACATTGTAATTGTAACCCTTTTACCCATCTAAAGGTTGATATGGGTGAGTAAAATCAGGTCTCCTGGTAGTTTTATAGCCTCTGTAAATCAACAAATGAAAGCCAAGCAGACAGTCCGTAGATCAACACAGCAGCTCCAGCGTTCAGGTGTTTCACTGCACATGAAGACAGCTAGTCATATGCTCCTCTTTCACAATGCACACTCTCACCTTCTCACACTAACAGCTATGCTCTTATATTACAAAAAAAAAAAAAATACAGACTGTACCTGGGCTTTGTTGGATCCATTTTGTTTCACGCAGTCATCTTTGGTTTCTGTTAGCTTTCTCCTCCTCTTTCTCTCTGCTGGGATCAGTCCCTCCCTCTCTTCCTTTCACCTGCGCCCCTGCCCTCTGCAACTGGCCCGACGGGAACAACTGGATTTTGCAGCCAACAAATCAGTGCTCAGGACTGGTTAATGTGTCGCAGTTATGAGCGCCTAGAGAAGCAGAGGTGGTGACTGATTCCCTTGAGGATGATCTATTGTTGTTTCATGTCAATCAGAGTTATTGATCACTGAGCAAACAGGAGGAAATCATTTGTAAGAAGGGGGGAGAGGTCTCATGTGTTGTTTTTGCTCATTACACAGCAGAGAGAGATATGAAATGAACCGTGAGAACCTGGTGTTTCACAGCACAGTAAACTGGAAACCAGAGCAGGGCTCACAGGTAGAAAGAGGTGAGTTATGGGGAAGTGGAAAACCTAATAAAAATGTAGCTACAGGAAAGAGATAAAGATCCAAGATCAAGTCAGGTCATTAACAGGCTGGACGGTTAAATATATAGCAGGGAATATGTTGTTCCAAATGTGATTAATGTTAAAGCGTCACGCTGGAATGCAGACTGGCAGCGTGCCTGAGGTTAAATACAACATTACATCCTCATTAATGTTTTTCCTTCATTTACACTTCATCAGCATGCCCTAACATTCACTCTCTACCTGTTAATGACGGCTGTCTGGAGCCTCCAGACAAATATATGGCACAAGTCAGGCACGCAGTTTAAGATACAAACATGCATTTATTCAAAATTCACATATAAACACAGTATCTTTTATATTCAGCTCAAAACTGATTATTCACTGGATAAATTGTTCTGTTATATAACATTGTAAAAGTGCTTTGGAATGACACGTCTTTAGTCTGTCTGAGTGTGACTGATTCATATCTGAATCTGCAGGCCGAGACTGGCATTATAAAAACTGGAAAACTGGGCTGAGGCAGACTGAGACAAGGCGTGTCCTGTTTTCTTTAACTGTAATGAATAATGCTCGTGTGATTTAGCTTTAAAAAATGCTAATGGGGCTGTGAAAAGCCTGTGAAAAGTAGCAGGGGTCTGGTCCACAATAGGAACTACAAACTTCCCTGGCTTTGTTATTGTTCTCATAAAATATAGAAGACTACCTGTTTAAACATTATTACCAGGAACTACTATTAAAACATAACCAGTTAATGGCAAAGGCTGCATAGTCAGAACTGGATTTTGCACTTCCCTGTTCTTAAAAAACTGACTGCAATGTTGAAATGTAAATTTGTAATGGTGAATATTGACAATAACAAGAATAGACTGCTGTAATTGGCGTAACTACATACCATATAGTACACACACTGGATAATGGTTTGTTGTTCAGTTAACACACATGAATACGAGTACAAAATGCAGCCTCAACACTCACATCACGAATATATGTTATATAAAATAAAAAGTGATCAGTCCACTATGATCATCATCAAAACTCTTATTCCCTCGAATTCCCAAAGACATACTGTACACTATAGTGACACCAAAAACACAGCGCACCTTACAGAAGGCTTCACCAGCCTTGGGAAATGTGCTTAGTAGCTTTCCTGCTGGGAGTTAGATAAAAAAGTTGTACCACTCTCTATTTAAATACCAAATACAAAGCTGGATCCCGTTAGCATAGCTTAGCATAAAGGGGGAAACAGCTAGCCTGGCTCAAGGCTATTCAAAGAAAGCTGGGACACGCTCTGTGGGAGCTATGGAGTATGACATGTGCAATGTAACTTGAGTTATGATGTTGGAGTGCTAGAAATAAAGGGATGGGGTCCACTTAGGTGCTCTTTTTTTAGAACTTCAGCATGCATCAGAACGGATGGCAGCCTATATGTAACATTTGCATACACAAAGCATTTGTTTGTGGTCTTTTAGTTCAGTCTATTTCAGTTATTACAGAAATGTATTTAGTACAAAAATATTCCGCCTTACTTGGCCGACTGTGGACACCTCTGTGAAACCAATCAATCATTCCTGTGGTCTACAATAGTGTGTCAGCTATTGAGCCTTTCAGCAAAAGCAGACCAAATTTGCTGTGCATGTGTTGTGACCCAGTGATAAAATGTTATACGACACTGTGACTCCTCTTTTTAACCTCCTTGGCCGGGCTCTGTCCTGTGATCCGCCAACTTACACCTTTAAAGCTCACTGCTCCCAGACAAGAAATAGTTCCAGTGTGTAACTTGGCACAGTGATAATGGCTATAAAGGAATATTTTGCCATTTTGGGAGATAGTCTGCACTTTTTAGCTTCCTGGAGGAGAAGTTGGATGAGTAGTTCCCAGGCAAACAGCGGAAAGTTCAAGGAACCTATAAGTGTTATAGTTTCTTTGGGAGACTCCAAGAAGTTAATTCTGCGAGACAAGAAATAGTCCAGTGTTACGCAATATAACCCCTATTGTCTGGATTGAACAAACGAGATAAAACACACAAATAAGTGAGCTTTAGAGGTGCTAGCAGGTGGATTTTGTCACTTTTGGACAAAGCCAGATTAGCTATTTTCATGTTTCCAGTCTTTATGCTAAGCTAATCTAACAGGTGCTGGTTCTAGCTAGGTTCTTTACTTGACAGACCTGACAGTGGTATCAATCTTTTCATTATCTCAGCAAAACCAATAAGCTAGTTCCCAAAATGTCTTTTTATTCATTAAAAATATATAATATATATATATATATATATATATATATATATATATATATATATATATATATATATACACACACATAGCTGAAGTTTTTCTTTATAAGCAGAATTTATCTGTGCAAGAACTCATTTTCTGTGATGCTCCCTCCCTGAGCCATTTGCTCTGTTGCTCTCAGTAGTCTGACCCAGTCTTCTCAGTGAGCGACTGGCAGAAGGAGAGGTAGAGTGCTCAGTGAAGCTGGTTTCTGTGAAATAAAACTGCCGTGTGGTAGCACCGTGTCAGTTTGAATGCTTTGAGGCTGCCCGTGAGTGAGTCTCTAAAGAGACAATACTTGGTTTCATAAGCATCTTGTTCCACTTGGCACGCGACGCAGGATTACTGAATGCCGTACACTGTCTCCAGCTCCTCGGCTGCTCGTCCCAGGTACATCTTTCTCAGTTCATCCAACAACTCCTGCAACAAGGGCATATGCAGCATTCTACCTTGTCTTCCTCTACCCGTTGACCCTCTCTCGGCCCACACCCTCAGCATCTGGTAGTGAGCCTCGCGGCAGGATCGGGAGTGATCCAACTCTGCTTGTTCGATCTCTGTATCTTTCACACCAAGAGAACGCACCAGCTGCTTCACCTGCAGCACAGGAACCAGGTCCAGCACAGTGTAGATCAGGTCAGAGACTGTAGGAAGCGAGAAAAAGTAGGGAGTTGTTGGGGGAAGAGATAGGAGTTAGTACAATAGTTTTCTGTATGTTTTGAGTCAAAACACACCGAACTGTTCGTATGGAGCATGTGCTGCTATGTGCAGTATAAAATAACACTCACCCTTGATTTCCAGGGGGACACAGTCAGGCAGATTGGGCGGCTCTGGTTCACTCACAGGACTTGGAGGAACAGCCGTAACGCTCATGTTCTCTGAAGGTTCATCACTTTGGATTAGGACTTGCTATGAGACAAAGGCAGACTAAATGTTAATGACTGTAAACGTCCATCCAGCAGAGAAAGGTAACCACAGACTGTTAAATCAGTGTACCTCGCATGAGTCCTGGGAAACGTCTGATGGTTGGCAGGATGGTTTCAGCATTTTCTTCTTGGTCGACATTTTTGTGGCCACATGGGTGATGAGAACCACAAGCACCAGCGAGACCACAGCCACAACTCCTACTGCAGTAATTATGTTGATAAGATATTCATGTCCGGGCTCACGGCCTTCGTAAGGATCCGAAGAGGCAGATAGGGAACAAAAGATGAAGGTGGATACACGTTAAAAAGCAACAGTTATTCTGACAGTCCAAACTACATTCTATTTGTAAAGAAGCCACATCTAAAAAACTCTACACTTTACTACCTAACTAACTTTATCTTTGCCTCTTTGATGCTAAACAAGAATATTTCTGCAGGGTTCACCAGGTTAAATTCAAGACTTTTTAAGGCCCAGATCACACAGAAAGTGTTTTAGCAGCTCTTTCTGCAAGCATTTTTTTTACTACTGGCATTCAATAATAAAAAAAAAAAAGCAGTGCTGTGCGCCTCGGGTTTTGTAACCTGCAAAATGCTGTCTGTGTGATCGGAGCCTAAAGGAGCTATATGCGACACTCAGAGCATACCTATGATTCAGAGTCTGTTGCTGGATTATCTGCACACAGTTCTCAACATGGAGGTGGTTGAGCCGGAGCTACCAACTCACGGTGCAAACTCTATAAACAGCCCTAACAATGGCAACAGTGCTGACAGATTTAGCAGCGTTAACCAGGAAGGAACTGCTCTGCTGCCGTCCTGATAGTGATTGCCACATGAGGGCAGTGCAGAGTGATGGCAGAGGGGCACCTAGCCACCATGCAAGTGCCAGAACAACAAACAGAGAAGCTCAGATTTCAACACATAGAGGGAGAGTGACTTCATTCTCTGCTCAGGATGCCATTACTCCAATATGTCTTTACATAGCAAATAGCTGTTTGCTGCTGTATCAATGTTTTGAATGACACATACAGAACATTTAAGACCTCTTTAATACCACGTAGAACAGAATGTTATACCCTTGTCATGATTGTAACGGCCTAAGCATAAAAGTATGATGGAAAACTTGTAGGGACAATATGTCCAGGAATTATTTACTGTATCACATTTCTTTCAGTACGTCCTTGCAGTTTATAAAAATAATTCCTAATAAATTAATTAATTAACACCTCCTGGACCTGGATAAGAGACAGATAGTATCAGTGGTTGCGGCAGGTCTGAGGATGCAGACTCCACAAAATAGGATTAAAAGGTTAAGTAAGTGTCTGATTGCCATCCTGGTATTGGATACAAATAATTTTATAACTTAAATGACAGCGTAAAGCAAGGCAAAGGTTTGGTTTGGCTAATATGGAAAGTTAAGTTAGCGTGTACCTGATTTATAACTCCTTTTCTGTTCCAAATGCACAGGAATAGCTTGCCTTTGCAAAATTTTACTTCCCTTAAAATGTCTTTGCTTACATGACTTGGCTTAAACATAAAGTGAATCATGTGAAATGTTCTTAGATATTTAGACATTTTCCATTTTAGCTAATTAATATAACACTGAGACTAAAATGAACAATTTAGACCTAATTGTTTCTCACAAAAAAACAAAACATCTGTGTTAATGTTAGACTGCTGTTCAATTCATGATTTCCACATTACCACAGTGCAGCTGTAGTTCATTACACATCACACGCATCATATTGAAACCGCAGAGTAACACTACATCCTGTTCATTTCATGGCGCCAGTATATTAACTCTTTCACATAAAAAGTGCCCTGTTGTTCACAAGCACTCACCTTTTGTAGTCAGAACAGGAACTGTTGAACAGTGATGTTCACATCCTTTGGTACAACTGTGGGGAAGAGAGAGGACATTTCACAACACTGAGGAGGAAGTTACACATCTAAAGAGGAAGTGATAAACACGAAGGCCGACATGCCTTTTTCTGACACCAGCAAATTTGTTCAAACAAGTGCATGTTAACACTTTGAATATAGTATCCTAGCTAATACCACACAGGAAATTGGTATTAATTGAAGGAAAAATACTGTCTCATCTGCCACAGTTATTATTAATGCGTAAAGAGTGTAGCTAAGGATTATGGGCTGTATGGGCGCATAGTTTCTCTGGGGCTTCCCCCCTTTAATTCTTTTATCAGTTACAAATATCTGTGTCTGTCCACCTCCTAAACAAATTAACTCAACAATCAATAAATGGACACATCCAGAGTTTTTGGGCTTTACCAAGATAAGTTTATTGATTGCCCCATTTATATTTTTACTAGGAATTCCCTATTTAAATGCCTATGTAAGCAGTTTTAAAAACTTTGGCTAAATGTAACTCCCTTGTGACAATACTTTGACGCAAATGTTTAACAGATTTACAAGTAGGCCTATCTTACATAGGACCAGAGGAATTTATGATATTTTAGGGGTCCTCTCTTAGTGTATCAGAAGCCAATGACGTAGCTTATTTAACAAATGATTACTTGTTTTGTAAATGTTAAAATGTCATAAGACCAGTCTCAGTGTCTCGTAACTTCTCTCTTTTGTTGCCAGCGAATGGAAAGATTGAACAAAGTCGGAAGTGTGCCGCAAGTTTCAATTCAACAAAACAACTTCCCTATTAACAACTTTAAATACAAGCATCCCAAAAAACAGGATGGGAACAATGCATGTAGCAAACGCTCATATACGTTAGTGCACTCACTTCTTGCAGCGTTCACACTTGTTGTTGACTTTGTAGTAGTTCTCTTTACATTCACACACAAAGTTTCTCTCAGGTGTACCTGCGCAAAACAAAAATAATCCTCTTTAGACTGACCACAGAATTAAAAAATAAGAAGTTTTTACACAACTAAATATTCATGTAATTCCTAACATTGCCAGATCTTAAAACTTACATGTCTGTTTTTCTTTTTCATCTGGTCCACACGGTGTACATTTGAGACACTCGTATGTTTCTGAGTCGATAACAGACTTGTAATACCCCTCCACACAGCGACAAATCCTGTTTTGGTTTCTTTGACATGGTGATATCTCCTTGTCATATTTTGCTGTGAGAAAGGTTGAAAAGAAAGAAAAAGTGAGCAAAGAAAACCCTAACCTGATACATCACTGACAAATCAAAGAGATGAAGCTGATTCACAAAAACAGTAATGTTGCTTTACCTAAGCATTTTCTGCAACGTCTGCAGTTGGAGGCGAAGTTCATTTCGTCTGTGAATAGTCCCTCAGGACATTGTGTGCACTTACTTCTCTGATTCACACCCTGACACATTTCTACAAGCTTAAAACCTGGAAAACATAAACACGCCATGTTCACACAGTTAGTTCTTTGTAAAATGGATTTAATCGTAGAAGAAGTCTGCTTATGTGATATTATTTCCAATAATGACCACTGTGGATCATATGCATTGTGCAGGAGGCCATAAAATACCTGGAGAACATTTGTTGCAACAAATTCCTTCATTATTGGGATATTCCCCTGGTTCACATGTCACCTCCTCTGAAGTTTGTAACAATGTCAGAGTGGGGATGAACATGCACTGCAAAGTAGAATATACAAAGAAAAGCTTTATTGTCCATTACAAGGAAGTTTATCACGTACTCATGCAATTTCAAATTATTAGGGAAGTGAACTTAAAGTTTTTCCTCACCATAAGGAGCAGCATTGTGCCAACAGGGGCTTTTTTGTTCCATCTTCCTCTTTGCCCAGCTCTCGCCATCATCTTACAGGTTTAGCTCAATCCATCTGAAGCAGCCTGCAAGGAAAACAATCTGTAAAACCCCTAAAACAGCCAATGTAAGAGAGATATAACTCCAGGTACCATGCATACTATTACTGAGTCTACATTTTGCTGAATGATAGACAGACAATATGCTCTGGGCCCACACACTTTCAGTCACAACTGAATATCTGGTGTTTTAAATTTCCTTAAATGAAAAATTAAAATTTTTTTTTAAAAATTTAAAAAAATTTAAAATAAAAAAAAAAAAAGATTCACAAACAATCCTACACCCATGATGCACTTCTCATCTCTAGCACCACCAACAGGCCACAGTCTGTCATACACTACAGGATACAAATTTCCATCAGGCTCAGCTGTACTTTGACATTAATGTATCATGTGTGCTGCTGTGTTTTGGCAAGAATTTGGCAGTACGATATGAAACACAATACAGGGGTTATGATTCAATACATTGCAGTTCATTGCTATAATGTAAGCCAGGCAACATGTTTATTTTATTTTTTTATTTAATTCTAGGAAAATGTCATGGTATAAAGAACAAACCATCATATGCATAAAGAAGCTTACTGACCTGCATTTGTATTTATCACAGTCCCTGTAACATTGCATTGAGAACCAACAAGACAAATGTAGTGCCTCTAATTTATGAAGCTCTTTTGACTGCATTAAATTGCTGCTGGGCTCCATTACTGGCCCAATAAGCCCCCCAGTGCTCCCACTCTCCACTCCACTGCACAACCCCAAGGTTTGCATGTTGTGTGGTATTTTGCTTAAACAAAAAGTACTTCTGTGCATACGGTGTTGAGATCTTATAAACAGATTTTGACACAGGGACAAGACAGGGTCTTGAGTGACACAAATAAAGCAGTGAAAGTGAAAGGTTGGTGTTTCGCCTCGCTATATTTGCTTTTTATTTCAGCGCTGTTTTCACAATTTTTGTAGCTTCCTCTTTAATGCACAGTGCTTACAGTCTGGCACCTAGTCACTATCTTATCATGAAGTCTCGACTTCACCTGAGCTCTCTTATTGGCTGGGTGCTGCACACCACTGCCCGAAGGCTGCAGCCCATGAAAGTCCTGAACGCAGCAACAGAAGAAGGAAATAAGAAATTACAGGCAGAGGGCGGGTTCTCTGCAGATAAATACACTGTCACATATTTCTGTTGGGAAATCAGTGATGACTGAGAGGAATTACTTTTGTTTGAGCTTATAAATTGCTTTTTTTAAAAATCCTGCAAGGCCTTTATTGTTTCAGTTGATAAGTGCTTTCAGCCGGGGCTTTCAGGGCCAGTTAGTAATCCAGACTTGAGTACACCTGTGGCTGAAAACATAAAACTTTTGATCTGAAAAGGTAGACTAAGTCGGATAAGCTGCATTTAAGATGTCCTCAAATGACCAGACTAACACTTCTGATTTTAGTAACAACGTGGTCTTTATTACTCAGGCACTGACTCAAGTCATATTTTAGAAGAACAGCAAAGTTTTCTCTCTATTTTACATCCACTAATAAACAGTGTTTTTTGGTGTGTAATGAAAAGCCCTTTGTGCATAATTTCAGTGATTAAAAGTATAAAATCTCCATTAAAGAACTCCTGACCCTTGACCTGAGAACCTTAAAGGAACAGTGTGTGAGATTTACTGTGCATTCACACCAAAAGCGTCATAAGCGTCATAAGCGGCTGGCAGCCATTCATTTTCAATGTACGCTTGCTATGAAGGGCGTCAGGGGCGTCGGCTGCAGCGAGCGGCGCGATGCCAGCAACCAGAGCGTCAAGTAGAAGTTGAGAGAAGCTGAACTTTATGCAAATGAGCAGCACCGCTGCCGAAGCAGCAGCCAATTGCACACCGGGATTCGGGTACGGAGGTCTGGGCTCTCCTGGAGCTGTACGAGCCAGTGAAATTCACGATGGATTTGCTGGGTTTGCAGGACTCTGTGGACCCAGATGGCCCGACGGCTCCGGGCCTTGTGTTTCCTCAGCAAATACGCTGATGCAGTACAAAGGAGGCTTCCGAAAGTGCGATTAATGAGCTCCCGCTTATTTACCACCAATTACATTTCTCAGTGGTCCTACGTGCCAACAGGAGAGTAAAATCATAATTATAAAGGACTCATAAAGGCTATATTGACTGTGTTTATTAGCGTTATTTTAATTGTGCAATGAAAGTCATGGATAATACAAAGTGAAGACATAAATGATATATTTGTTCATCAAGTGAACAGCCGTGTCAGCCTTGATGGACACATCTGCAGCAGCCGGCCCCGCCCCTTTGGCCGCTGCAAGCGCCTGCTGGAGCTGCTGCCAGGCAGCGCGATGCCAGCGACCTGAGCGACCGCTGGCGCTCATGACGCTTTTGGTGTGAATGCACAGTTAGGGGGATTTAGTAGCACGTAGTGGCGAGGGCTGCAGATTGCAACCAGCTGAAACGTCTCCCGGTTAGAATTCCTTTCATGTTTATTGTTCAGAAGGTTTTTACTGGGAGCTGAATAATCCGCAGAGGTCTCTTCATCTCCGAAACAAATGGACCCTATGATTTAAACTGCTAAAAACACTGAATAAAGCGGTTTCCTGTTAGAAATCTGCGTTTCAATCAATCAATCAATCAATTTTATTTATAAAGCCCAATATCACAAATCACAATTTGCCTCACAGGGCTTTACAGCATACGACATCTCTCTGTCCTTATGACCCTCGCAGCGGATAAGGAAAAACTCCCCCAAAAAAACCCTTTAACAGGGAAAAAAAACGTTTCTGTGATGCTGTTAGGCATGTTGGAGACGGGCCCCTAACCCATCACTTGCTGACATGTGCTCACCTTTTTTTCTGTGATACTTTCAAATCCAGATGTTCAGAAGGTTTTTACTGGTAGCTGAATCATCTAAACGAACAGACCCCGTGATTTAAACCGGAAAAAACACTGAATAAAGCAGTTTCACTTTAGAAAGTCAGAATTTTTCTGGCACTGTTCGCCGCAGAAGGGCTGTTAACTCAAGACCTTCTCATTCCAACTCAGCAAACAGTCGACTTTCACGTCTAAATATGACGTGCTAGGTAACCTCCTGTATCTGGTGCTGACGTCCCAGGATGGCGTGTTAATTTACGCCTGTGTCATGTATTGTGTTTTATCAAAATACACTTACGTTTTCACAGGAAATGTACAGTTTCTGTTTCATAATATTCTTACAATGCAGGTAAAACACTTCATTTTCATGTTTATTTCCTTGTGTAACAAAAGCACGTGGTTGTGTTTAGAAGTAAACATCATGGTGAACAGCAGGCTCCCAGGTGAAAGTCTGGGGTTTGTTTGACCCATCCGCTTCCCCTCCAACCTGCCTTATAGAGACTTTCCAGCTCTTTATACGATGTAGTTGCCGGCAGTGTTACAAACTGGCAAAATCACTGATGGTAGCGGTGGTATTTGAAGAAATACCAGAGTCAAAACGGGCTGGTTAACTGCAGTGGCTGACACGAAAACACACACGGACCCATCTACAACCAGTGTTTGGTTTGTCAGTTCTGGGCTACTGTAGAAAAATGCCGGTGCAACATGGCAGACTCCATGGACAAGGACCTGCTCCCTATGTAGATATAAACGGCTCATTCTAAGGTAACAAAAACACAACGATTCTTATTTACAGGTGATTATACACTAAAGAAAACATACTAATTATATTCCATGTCTGCCAATTTATCCCTCTAAATCCTACACACTGGACCTTTAAAATAATTTACCGAACCAGTTGACACACAATAAACCTGGGGCTCTCACGGCTCTGGGACCACTTAGTAATCCAGCCTTGAGTACACCTGTGGCTGAAAACATTAAACTCTGTATCTGATAAAAGATGAAGTCTGATAAGGCGATACCGACATGTCCTCAAATGACCAGACTACCACTTCTGATTTTAACAGCGTGGCCTTTATTACTCAGGCATTGACTCAGGTCATAGTTTAGAGGGACAGCAAAGTTTTCGCTCTATTTCACATCCATTAATATACACAAAATGTTTTGTTGTGTATAAATAAAAGCCATTTAGTGATTATAAAAAGAAATCTAACTAAATGCCATTAATGAACTCCTGACTTTTGACCTGATTATATTAACAGGATCAATTCACCCATCCCACATACTTGGCATCTAAGCAACACTTAGTCTTAGTCTTAGATTTAGTTTAAGACACCCACCTCTGACATGTCTGCCTCTTACACAATAAAATGGAGGTCAAGGAAACTTCATGTGAGGTGCTGATTAGGAATCAAGATAATCCATACACTTTGCTATGGACAGGTTTAACTCTCTGACAAGGAAATAGGCCAAATGAAAACAGTTGACAGGTCTGTGGATGAAGGTGAGTAACCATTATATTGGGGAGGGGGCTGAAGTTTCAGAGGTGGTTTTCTTCACACATAGCAGATAAAACGAAACTATTTGCAGGGTCGGTGAGAGGTAAGTAGTAGTTTTTATTACACTGAAAGTCATGTGAGGTTGTCTCGTTATATGGTAAATGCATGGATGGATTCTCCTCTGCCATAACTTTTTATTAGTAACCAAAGGGCATAAACACACATTAAAAATCAATATAGGTCAGGATATTTAGTGAGGTATGTAGTCAATAGAGACTTAAGACTGAATTGGTCTGCAGCCAGTTTAAAAAACGACTCTGCATATTTCAGCTCCACTGGTTTGGCAGCTTCGCCCCTCACTTCCCCGTCGCTCTGACACACACACACAGTGCACTTAACTTCTAACTTAAAACCCCTCAAAAGTCAACCTGACAAACCTACGTGTTTGCTGATAACTTTGACGTATGTCAGAGCAATACATACACTCAAGTTTTTACTGTTTTTCTTTCTTGTCTCATCGGTTTCGGTATAGCTACACACCACACGCCTACCACTACCACAGTCTCAAGTCTGATATGAATCTCTTCCCACAGACTGACACGCAGAGGTATTTTACCGTCACTTACCTGGACAACCACTGTCACAGCGAGGGCTTTGTCCTTCACTTCAGGTCCATATACGACAATTAAATGTATATTTAATTCAAAATATATCAGCTTTTTTTTTTTTACCAAAGCAGAGCGACGTGCCGTTGCCCCTTTCGGTAGAGCACGAGCGGAGGCGGACTCAGACGGGAAATATAGCTGCGTCACGAGACCGTTTGTGTGGCAGCAGGCATCTGCAGCAAAAACACACAGAAACCTATTAGGCAATAATGAGCAATACACACAGGTGAGCGCCCGTAAGTCTACAGGTGACTCACTCTACAGATGCATGGATATACACATATATGATATTTACATTCATTTCTCCTCAATGAATATTAAACTGCCTTTAAAGGTAAATTAGAGGAAGAACTACTTACATTTTAATCAATGTTGCAAAATGGCCCTAAATAACCCCTTAATTGACTTTATTTAAAAAAAAACTTTATGTCAATGTCAGGGACACAATAAGAATTTGCCACTGAAACAGGTCCAGTGTTCAGGATTAACCCTTTGAGACCTGGAATGGCATCCATTTTCTTGTGCTGCATTTAGGTGCCTTCCACAAGTATTGAGACTTTTAAACCTGGAGCAAATTGGTTTGATTTCTGTCGAAAACATGGGGAAAAGGGCAATGAGCAACTCTGCAAGAAATGCCCCACAAATTGCAAGAAATTAGTAGATTTAAAAGATTGTAAAAGCTCAGGGAAAAAGTCCATGAAACTGTGATTATGATTATTCATTCACTTTCTTTAACCGCTTATCCTGTTGGAGGTCACAGGGGGGGCTGGAGCCTATCCCAGCTGACATTGGGCGAGAGGCAGGGTACACCCTGGACAGGTCGCCAGACTATCACACGCTGACACACAGAGACAGACAACCAATCATGCTCACATTCACATCTACGGGAAATTTAGAGTCACCAGTGAACCTAACCTACATGTCTTTGGACTGTGGGAGGAAGCCGGAGTACCCGAAGAAAATCCACGCTGACATGGGGAGAACATGCAAACTCCACACAGAAGGGCTCCCCCACCCTGGGTTCGAACCACGAACTCTCTTGCTGTGAGGCAACAATGCTGACCATTACTAACCATAGCCTATTTATAATTATGATCATGTTAGATGCAGTGGTTAGCATTGTCGCCTCACAGCAAGAGAGTTTGTGGTTCAATGCTGGGGTGGGGCGCTTGCACCCTTCTGTGCAGAGTCTGCATGTTCTCCTCGTGTCAGTGTGCCCTCTCCAGCTTCCTCCCCCAATCCAAAGGCATGCACATCAGCTTAATGAGATGACTCTAAATTGATCATATGTGTGAATGGTTGTCCGTCTCTTTGTGTCAATAAATTAATCATAATATATTTAATCTGATATATTTAAATATATTTTAATCACTTTTTCAGGTTATTTTTATTTGATTTTTTTTATACTTATACCGTTTTTGCTTTTTTTTTTTACACTAATTTTGTGCAAATTTTTGGGTAATATCTTCTTAAGCTGCTCATTGCCTTCTTCTCAAACAGTCTCACTCCTGCTGCCTAAACCTAACCAACCCAACCAAAGAAGTCAACGAGTACTAGCCAATCAGAGGAAGAGTGGAGCAGGCCATGCCTTCGCTATCTGACAAACCAAACACTGGCTCTAGATAGGGCCCACGTCGGCCTCCATAGTTCTCCTACGAGCTCGGCACATGGGAGAAGTTTCAATTCTCAGTTCTCAAACTCATCAGTAGATGCCACTAAATCCTACACACTAGACCTTCAATCTTGAATCTTAATTTCATCACAATTCCACTTCTCCATTTAAGTTCTCAATTTTTATTTCCATTCAGCAATTACACTCACTGATTGGCTAGTTAATAGCAGAATCGGGTTTAGAAACTTGCCTTGGTATTTTGATACAAATCAATAAACATATTGGGTGGGTGGGGGGGGGGGGGGGGGGGTGTTCTGAGGCAGTCAATAATTACAATTATAAAATGAACAATAACAAATATGTAGCTACATATCTGTTTTTAAAAGGACAGTTCACCCCAAAATCAAATACAGGCTACGTATTTTTCCTAGATAGCATTTGGCTTGTGGTGCTCAAACCTCAACCCTGATGTCTCTGTCCAGAAATCATGACCAGGTCGCTCAAGATAATCCACAGGCCTCATCGTCAGCAGTTTCATGTAGGAACTTTGAGCACCACGAGCCCCGTGCCATCTAGTTTCATTATATTTAAGAGAAGGCAGACATCTCTATGGCTGATAACTCCAACACTCGGCAACTCACACCAAAACAATCTAGACTTATAAATAGCACTACAGTTTAGAGGAATATAAATACTGTCTCTTTAAAATGGAAAGCGCTGCACAGTATTTAAAACAAAAGGACGCTGTGCAAAATATTGATCTAGGAACATGCAAATGTTCACAGTGTAAAGTAGAATATTTGCAATATGCAGACACAATGAGCACATTTTTAGGTATTCACTTGGGGGCATTTGATAGATTTATTAGATATCTGCATGCATCGCTAACTAGTTAATACACCTGTAAACTATTTTTAAAATTCCTCAATTACCAAGGCTTAAATAAATCACTTAAAACCATGAATTTTAAGTCATTTAATGTTGGAATTAAAGCTATCAAGAAGATAAAATGAAGGTTCACAATGAAAATTCAGCATCCCTGTAGGTCCACGTAGCATCAAGTAAGTGCAGACAATATAGTAAGAATAACTTGATGCACTGTAATTACGGGAGCTATAAATGGAGTAGGCTGGTACTTTGTTCAGTGGGCCAGCAGAGTGTAGCCTCACGAGACTCTGCTGGTGTACAGTACATGAAAGAGCTCAGTCAGCAGAGCAAGACAAGTGCTTCCTCAGAAAAACCACATCCTTCCTTTTGAGTGAGCAAACAAAAAAATGTGTCTTCATCTCTGTGTGCTTCCTCCTCCCCTCTTTCTCGCTCTGTCTCTGGCTTTGTCTCATGCTGTCAGAAACTCACACCGGCACATTTGGCATAACGCACAGACACATTAAGTTCTTTCATGCAACTGCAGGCACTCACACTAGTGAGTTTCATACAGCCGGTGGGGATGGCAGCTCTGAGTCTGTGTGTCGATTTTGCATTTCAAGCCAAGTAAAAACTAGCTTTTGTTTATTAAGTGTTTAGTTTGTTACACCAACTTTGACATGTTTCTGGCAAGTTCTAATCAAACGTATGAATCCCTTCGGTCAAGCAGCCTAATACTGAAACCTCAAGATAAGCATGACCAGGTTTGCTCTAAGTCACTTCAGTGATTTTAATGCTCAGTCATCTCTCTTCCAGTCATCGCTGTACTCTGTTTGAGTGGTGTCGAGAGCAACACTTGGGCCACAGAGGCAGCCCCTTCAACCTTAGGACCCGTTTCACAGTTGACAGGAGGTCACGTGTTGTGGCCTGGTTTCTGTGAAAAAATGACGAAGGTGGTGAGAACAGAGAAAATGACAGCTGAATACTGGACGCGCTGAGACGAAGAAAAGCTGCCACTCTGTGTCTTATTCAAATGTTACTGAAGTGGAGGCTGTTTGAATGAAGAAAAGAAGAAACATTTGCTGTTAAGAAAAATAGAAATTGCAAGATTCAGTCAGCACCAAATGCAAATCAGCTGTCATTGCTTAACCAATGACACAGAAAGTTTTCACACCTGGGAGGTTTCTACTGTAATAAAAGGAATTTCCCATAGACATATTACTGTTTATTGCTGGCAACATTTGTTTGTTTGTCTGAAAAGCTGTCTGTTGTGCACTTTAGCTTCTCATTCACGATGAATAATGTGACTTTTGATATCACCTTTACATTTGATATTGTTGGTCTGATATAAAGCTCTTTGTATTGCTCAATCCTGTGTGTCATAATGTTGCATAGCAGCTCATCAGAATAATGTGACTTCTTGGAATAATGTTTATCTCCCCAACGGTTTTTTGTAAGAGCAACAGAACAGCTTGGAGTCAAATGACTGGTGTATGATATTTTCACTGAAATGACCTCGTCATCCAAGTTGAAGACAGAGAGGAAGAGGCAGTGACAGATGTAAGAAAGAGAGCGATGAAGAGTGCTTGCAACCAAAAGCCTGATTTTGGATGAAACGAGAGAGACGTTGCCTGTGGAAAAACTGTGGAGGCTGGTGGAGGGCTTGTTTTTGTGCACAGACTGAGCCAGGGGGTCGCAGCAAGAGATGAAGACAGGATGAACATGCAAGGCACAGAAATCTCAAAAGGCACCATCAAGATGTCAGGCTTTCAATATGAGTCATCGCTGACATTTTATGAATAGTCCCCTGATACACTTCTGGTCCCCTGTTCAGTCTCACACTCAGAGGGTCCCGGGTTACATCTTGTCTCACATTCTCATCCAAGGTAAGTAAAGACTACGAGAGACAACCGTAGCTGTCAGTCAGAGCTGTGTTTAAAGCTTCCTGTTATCTCCTGTAAAGTTAGAAAGTTGTTTGTATTCATGCAAGGCTGATTTTATCTTTTATTACCATTGTATGTTATCTGAATAGTGTGTGTACAGTGTGCTGTGGAGCTGCAGTGTCTGTGATGACTTGTGTGAATACCATAAAGCGCTACAGACCTTTGTCATGTTTTTAGAGATGTATGTTGTCTCGGTGTCTGTTAGTATGTAAATAAATCTGTTTAATATATCTGTTTCCTCCACCTCTTCTTTCTGCTCGTCCTCATCCTCCTCCTTCTTTCTCTTCTTCCCAGATGCAGCCACTCTGTGCTTTTACCTTCCTGTGCACTCTCTCTTTCCTCTCTCCTGTGCTGTCTCGACAGTGCACTGACACAGAATATGCCTGGCCAATGGACGGACCCCATTTATGCTGTCACATGTGTCCACCAGGTAAAACAACTTCTTTTCGTCTTGATGGATTTCACAGTTTTGCTGCAAACAGGTTAAAAACTGAAAAGTCACTGTGTTTATTCCAGGTAAACATATGGCTTGGCGTAAACAGGATATTTGTTCTACTGATTGTGTACCTTGCACGGAAGGCCTATACACTGAAAAGTACAACGTGGACATGACCTGCGAAGTTTGTGTAAACTGCAATAAACGTGAGTAATCTCACAGCTTTTTGTTTTGGGTGTTAAGTATGCTTGAGATGTGAAGTGTGTGAAAATCCTGCCTATAGAACAGAAACAGCCTCATTACAGTTCAAGGATGCTTTAACTGGGTGGATTTGCAGAGGTTTTAACCCTCCTTTACTTTAACAATTTGCCCTGTGATAACGTATCATAACTCAGGACACGGAAAATAAATGTTTAATGTGATTATTATACTGTATCATTATCAGAGATGTAGGTTGAAGAAGAATGGTAGAAATGTTAAAGCTGAAACAGGAACAGAGCAGTAGATGCCAAGTGGTATGGTTTTGATTTGAAGTGATTAAACATTACAACAAAAATACAGCCCCCCCCCCCACACACACACACACACCGCCTCCCAGTTTATCTGGTGTGTGTCATGTCTTCTGAGCACAACATGTGAGTGAATCATCACTTCTGTGGAGTTCTGACCAGTCCAGTTACTACACCAAGTTAGTTGTTACTCAACTTTGTCTCTAAATCATGATTTCAGAGAAGCTTGAGTCTAGAAATCTAAGGTCACATATGCAGGGGGATTTCCCATTTTGTGTGTCATGGTGGGATACAGTCAGAGAGAGATTAAAAGCACAAGGGGAGGGGGGGGCGGGGGTCTGAGAAACCCTCCGTGTACCAACTCGGGAGGTTATTATGGTGGGATTCTGCAGCAGTGTCAACACCAGCACAGGCAGCACAGCCCACCAATCGTGGTTAAGACAGGAGGAGGTAGAGGCCATCGTCATGTCAGCGGAAACAAGAGAAAAACACAGAAAAGTGGTAAACATCGGAAAGAGCTCAGACCTGCTACAGGTGAGCAAAAACAGCCGGTTGTGCTTATTCGTAAATGTCACTGTGGAAAACACAGAAGGGAGAAAACAGAAGTCTGTGATTCTCAGTCTGAATTTTGACCTGTCTTTGATGCACCAAGACGTTCTCTTTACATATGGTAATCAGAGCATTAGCATATGTCAATCCAGTTTTATAGTGAAGCTGTAAACAAACCTTTTACAGTCTGACATAATATCACGCTGAAGGCGATGAAGGTGGGTGTTCAAAATGTCAAAAACCTTTAATCCTACACACACACACACAGGGGCTTTATGTCAATTAACATCTATGGAAACTAATTCAGGTGGAAATGACTCCCACACAGAAACCTCATACACCGATCTTCAATACAGCAGTATTAATTTACATTTGGTTATACTTTGATCTCTATCTGGGTGTTAAAGGGCAACTTCGGCAAAGTTTAATAAATGTGCCGTCTTTAAAACTGGCATTTTTCAACCTGGACCCTATTTTCCTGTGTGTCTGTGCCTAAGTGAGTGATGTGAATGACAAGTTTTGAAACTGGTCCAGTATTGAGAGAGAGGGCTGCAGCCACTTAACACCCTTCAGGCTACTTTATGTCAGGGCGTTCAACACTTTTGAAAAGTGTCACTCGACAGACGTATTTTCAACAGGAATACGGTGTTGCTTGACACTTTTCTTTTATGTCGTGCACCTGGAGATTTTGGGTTACTATCGTCACCATGGCGAAAGTAGCTTTTAATCCACACTGACTCCGACCGACATTCAGTGTCTTTGTCCAGAGAAGCACCCCTCTGTCAGCAGCAGTTCCTGTGGAGCTGAAAGCACAGAGGCCAGCCAAATTATCTTGCCAGCCTGACAGCAGATATTTACTTAACCAAAATATCTTTTATGTCAGCGCCACAAGAGGAAATCAGCAGAGTTCATATTGATTGATTCATTGATTTTATTTACCAGCCCTCTATAGCAAGTGAGGGAAATCTGCCACTCAGACTGGGAGCTGATCAATCAATACATACAGTACAGGCCAAAAGTTTGGACACACCTTCTCATTCAATGCGTTTTCTTTATTTTCATGACTATTTACATTGTAGATTCTCACTGAAGGCATCAAAACTATGAATGAACACATGTGGAGTTATGTACTTAACAAAAAAAGGGTGAAATAACTGAAAACATGTTTTATATTCTAGTTTCTTCAAAATAGCCACCCTTTGCTCTGATTACTGCTTTGCACACTCTTGGCATTCTCTCCATGAGCTTCAAGAGGTAGTCACCTGAAATGGTTTCCACTTCACAGGTGTGCCTTATCAGGGTTAATTAGTGGAATTTCTTGCTTTATCAATGGGGTTGGGACCATCAGTTGTGTTGTGCAGAAGTCAGGTTAATACACAGCCGACAGCCCTATTGGACAACTGTTAAAATTCATATTATGGCAAGAACCAATCAGCTAACTAAAGAAAAACGAGTGGCCATCATTACTTTAAGAAATGAAGGTCAGTCAGTCCGGAAAATTGCAAAAACTTTAAATGTGTCCCCAAGTGGAGTCGCAAAAACCATCAAGCACTACAACCAAACTGGCACACATGAGGACCGACCCAGGAAAGGAAGACCAAGAGTCACCTCTTCTTCTGAGGATAAGTTCATCCGAGTCACCAGCCTCAGAAATCGCAAGTTGACAGCAGCTCAGATCAGAGACCAGATGAATGCCACACAGAGTTCTAGCAGCAGACCCATCTCTAGAACAACTGTTAAGAGGAGACTGCGCAAATCAGGCCTTCATGGTCAAATAGCTGCTAGGAAACCACTGCTAAGGAGAGGCAACAAGCAGAAGAGATTTGTTTGGGCCAAGAAACAAAAGGAATGGACATTAGACCAGTGGAAATCTGTACTTTGGTCTGATGAGTCCAAATTTGAGATCTTTGGTTCCAACCGCCGTGTCTTTGTGAGACGCAGAAAAGGTGAACGGATGGATTCCACATGCCTGGTTCCCACTGTGAAGCATGGAGGAGGAGGTGTGATGGTGTGGGGGTGTTTTGCTGGTGACACTGTTGGGGATTTATTCAAAATTGAAGGCACACTGAACCAGCATGGCTACCACAGCGTCCTGCAGCGACATGCCATCCCATCCGGTTTGCGTTTAGTTGGACGATCATTTATTTTTCAACAGGACAATGACCCCAAACACACCTCCAGGCTGTGTAAGGGCTATTTGACCAAGAAGGAGAGTGATGGAGTGCTGCGGCAGATGACCTGGCCTCCACAGTCACCGGACCTGAACCCAATCGAGATGGTTTGGGGTGAGCTGGACCGCAGAGTGAAGGCAAAGGGGCCAACAAGTGCTAAACACCTCTGGGAACTCCTTCAAGATTGCTGGAAAACCATTTCAGGTGACTACCTCTTGAAGCTCATGGAGAGAATGCCAAGAGTGTGCAAAGCAGTAATCAGAGCAAAGGGTGGCTATTTTGAAGAAACTAGACTATAAAACATGTTTTCAGTTATTTCACCTTTTTTTGTTAAGTACATAACTCCACATGTGTTCATTCATAGTTTTGATGCCTTCAGTGAGAATCTACAATGTAAATAGTCATGAAAATAAAGAAAACGCATTGAATGAGAAGGTGTGTCCAAACTTTTGGCCTGTACTGTATATGGTTAATAAGTTAAACACACATAAACAGCAGGAGACTTGTGTGATTTGCTGTCTGTGCAGATTACTCTTTACTAAACACAACAGAAACAGACTCACAGGGTATCTCTGGTTACCATGGTGACAACTGAAACCTTTTGCTTAAGCATAAATTGAAAATGTGTATTTAATTTCTGTCATGCAACACTTTTCAAAAGTTTAAAGCGCTGCCATGAATCAGACTTCAATGTAACCGATTGGGGCAATCGTGCACTGTCACTGTGCGTCCATTAAAAAACTGTCATTATGCCACAGACATCCTCAGATTGTTATTATAAATGTCTCTTTACCTTTAGTTGATCTGGTCTGTTTGTTATTGTGTCAGTCACGCTGAAGGAAAAGTCTAGTTCTCTCACAAGGCGTGAACTTCGGCTCAAAAAAATGACGGCGACCATCAGATTCAAAGGCCTCATCCACATAGTGGAAATCAGCTAAATAATCACCCATGACTTGAATATCTTTAAGACAACACTAAGCTATGATTTCTGCACACAATTCCAGCTTTGTCTTGCTGCAAGAAATCATGTCTTGAGTGAGACTTAGACAGAATAATAAACAGACCGGACCAAGAAAGTAATGAAAAGAAACTTCAGATACTTATGATAACAATCTGAACCTCTCTGTAGCAAAAATAACCCCTTTTAATAAACATAAAGTGACAGTGCACAATTGCCCCATCTGGTTATATTGCGGGTGTCATGCGAGTGCCCGCTGCAGCTCTTCTCTCTAACACTGGACCAGTTTCAAAAACTATTATTCACATCAGTCACTTGGACACAAAGACATGGGAATATAGGGTCCGGGCTGAAAAATGTTGACGTTTTCCTTTAACAATTTGCAAGGATTTGGATGTGCAAACACAGTTTCGAAGGAGGCACATATTTCAAACATTAAAACTAATATTTTCTTACAGTATAACATTTTCAGTTCTTAAATCCAGTAAAATGGCATCAGTTACTGTGTATCTACTGCTTTAAATCTGCTTTCACCCATACATTTACACTTGATTCTGTCATCTTCAGCTACATTCATATCATATAATAATCCAGTGTAGGCATCCTGGAATAAAAGATAAAATAAAAGACTTCATTGTACTGTAATGGATCATCATGGG
The DNA here is from genome assembly GCF_041903045.1 of Epinephelus lanceolatus. NCBI lineage: Eukaryota > Metazoa > Chordata > Actinopteri > Perciformes > Serranidae > Epinephelus > Epinephelus lanceolatus. The sequence goes on along the minus strand of NC_135743.1, from coordinate 15,810,193 downwards.
ACAGCAGCGTGAAGTCAGGTAATAGACCATCCTTAGAATCCTGCTGAAGAGCAAGCTGCTATAGCTCCAAAAGCTTCACAGAGGGGGGGAAATGCAGACTGTTTGATAATCTGTTCTGAATATTAAATTTAAATGGTGCTTGTGGAGACATGAAGTTGTCAGCATTAGGAAACAGTGGAGTTTATTCAAGGTAAGAGTGTCCTGAAGACGAAACATGCAACACATGTAAAAACGTGTCTACATTTGAGGCTGTAATTAGCTCAACATGTGCGGTTACACCAGTTTATATAAAGAATTCAACCACTAAGATCTGAAGTTCTCTCTGAACTGTGACCATAAATGACACAAATTTACAGCTATAATGGTTGTCATTGCTGTAGTTTCATAAACTGTGTGAGGCTGCTTAATAATACAAATGTTTTGTAATGACTCTGGCTCCATTGAACTCATAGAGGTAATTTTTTTTTAATCTTTTTTATTTTGTGAATTCATATTTAAGTATGACGGTTAAAGCATTCTGTGAGACAAATGACATTTGATCAAAGTAAGATAGAGCTTTCACTGAGAAATACCAGTTTTATCTGTCTCTAAAGAACAGGTGATAATGTGGTAATATAACCGTCCCATGACTTAAAACCAGTCTTTACCTACCGTGCCTTGTCTGTGAGTCATTTATGTTTTTCTGAATTATGTCATGTTTTACAGGCATATGCGTGTGCTTGTCACACACGCGAACACACTCAGAGTTATGACTGTACATTATCTATCAATGATGACTGTTTTTTTGTTTTTTTTAAACAGCAAACATGGAGTATAAGAGAAATTGCAGCACCACTCATAACGCTGTGTGTGGATGCAAAGCCGGCTACGCATGCAGAGACCCGTCCTGCAAAGACTGTGTGCCAATACCAACCTCCACCATCAAAACAACACTCCCTCCATCCACTGCAGGTACCTCAGAGTCAACTGCAGTGTTACACATGCTGTTCAAATGCACATGACTTTTATTAGACTTCTCTATCAATCTACACACTCAACTAAACTTTCATACAGATGTTTGGAAAAAAAAACAGACTTGTAATATAAAAGCAGATCTTTTGCTTAAATAAATTTGACATATTATACAGAAAACACTGAGAAACAAACTTAACACCAGGGTGAAAATCGTATTGCCAGAAACAACCTTAGCAGAGGACTTTTATTTTGACCAAATTAAATCCATTTACACCATAAACTGATGCAGAAAAGGCACAAATGGTGCATAAATATTCATTAGAATGCAGGAAATCAAGTGTTCAATGCTCAAAATGTTCTGGCAGAGGACCCCAACTTCATATTTGCCCCTCGCATTGATGACAGGAAACCTATGCCCTTGGTACTACAACCAACCTACTTAAGAATTCTCAGGGTCAATTAGGGTTTGACTCTGTCATTTTGGACCTGTGAAGACCTCTAGAGCAGTGGTTTTCAAAAAGGAACCTTTTTCCTATCACTGAGTAAACTGACACCCCCTGACTAACTGACATTTTTTGTGGGTGTTTCATATTGTATTCAATGCATAACAATGACAGTACAGCACAACTGACAAACTGCACACTAAACACGAATAGTGAGTGCAAAAACTGCAGGGAGTTTGTGTAAAATACGCAATTTAGATTCATTTTGAGCAGATTATTTCTACATATTGCACCAGAGATAAGTTTTCCTGATAGTTTTAGGAACTTTTTATACAGTTCTTTGTCTGTATTGTGTTTTATCTACATACTTAATGGGCTTCTTCTTTGAAAAATTCCATGTTTTTGTCTCCCTGACACTTGGCCATTGTTCACAAACACAAGATGAGAGTGTTTAGCAGAGTGAAGGCTCTGTCAGTACAGCTTGTGTTCAGGTCTTTACTGTGCCCTTATCTTGTGAGATTATCTTTAAGTTTATATCTTTAATAATAATTTTAATGTTAAAGATAATAATTTTGTTTAGTTTTCTTTGTAGAAACAAATGAAACCCTGAGATACAGACCTACTGTATATGTATTTTAAAAGTTTCCTTACACCCTCTGAAATCAAAAGGTGTCATGACCCCCTGTGACGCTTTGGCGACCCCTAGTGGGGGTTGAGCTGTCAGAGGTACTACGCAGATTTAGAGACCCTATTTGATTTCTTCTGTTTCTTCTGTTAGAATTTTTGTGTGATGTTATATTTTGTTCCTCCTGCCTCATCATTTCATGCTCGTACAGCTCTGTACAAAGTTGGCCTTTGTTCTTTTCAGGCACTCAGATTTTCCTAGATACGCCCCTGGTTATGACCACTTTAAAGAAATTCACTAGAACTGCAACTATGGCAACATGTTGCACTGTAGCACTACAGGAAGCACTATAACCATAGCAACATGATGTCCAGCATTCTGCAGCGGTTGCCAAGGTCAACTGAAACAGCTCTGTGCTGATGTAATAATTAAAAGTAACACAGATAAACCAGCTGATAATCATGTTGATAAAGTATTTTACATGTTGGCGACTGATTGTTTACTCTGCAGTCTCCATGGAGTCAGGGTCACACACACACACAAGGTGACATGAGTTAATTATAAATCGTGTTGCGTGGTTATAAATCCGGGCTTCCTGACCAGCGTGTTAAAAAAAAGACAACTCAGAGTGAGCTCTCTGGCCAACCTGAACCATAAACAGTTCAATATTTCCATTGAACCATTACATGTGAGCTGATAAGTTTTATCTCTTCCTCTCCAGCCCTGAAGCCTGGAGCCCTCACCACACTCTGGGAACCTTCTCAGCCAATCAAAGGTAGAGTGAGTTACTGGTTCTGTCTCTGCCAACTGAAACCAGTGGGGGTTCATGTAAATCTTTCAAAAATGTCTTACTTACATATTCTTACAGATACGGCATGGTTCCTGGTGATCATCGCTCTCCTGTGTATAGGACTTGCACTTGTAGTTTTGACAAAAATCAAGCCCTTTCTGCGTTGGATCAAATCCAAACAGGGTTTGTGGATTATTATGAAGCTTGTAACACTGCAGCAGTACACTAACACAGGAAGCACATTGAGCTTTCTATCAATTCATAATGTGTATGAATTTATGTCTTTTTATCATCTAAGGGGATTATTACCTCATTTTTTAATCTAATTTCTTTAAAACGTTACTCTATTCTGTTGTTACTCAGGATACTTTTTGGCTAAAGAAGCTGCACCAGTGCTACAGGGCTCCGAGGACGAAGAAGTTTCCACTCCTGTTCAGGAAGTGCTCGGGAAATGTGATCAATGTGATGTCTGAGTTTAAGACCCTGAACTTCGATGAGCAAGAATTTGACAAGCAGACATTTAGTGCAAAACATCTCTTGTTGTTTTCAACGTTTGTGACAAATGGGAGCAAACGTCACTTGGCCCGTGCTGATGAATGGAAACTACAGAAAATGTTTCAAGACTGATGCTGTTTTCCGGAAGGAGATGTGACTTTTTGACATCTGTGACGTTAAGACGATAAAACTGTACAAAGAAACACACAGATAACAAATCTGAAAGACACTGAGTGAGACTGTGACGGTAATATATGAGTTGCAAATTGTGCAGTGCGTTGCTAAATGGTGGTATGTACTATGGTACACCAAAGTTAAACATATTCCACATCTTTACATTTCAGCCCTGTCTCACAGAAAAATGTGAAATGGACACGAACTCTTAATGCATGATGTGGTGGTGGGCACAAAATGCACCACAAAAAACAATGCCACAAAGTCAGTTTGGATCTTTTGTTGTGGTGGACACACCAGTTAAGTATACAGCACAAGAAAATCTGCGTAAGATTGTTGGGAGGGATGGTGGATGTGTCAAACAAACATGGACTTTCAACCAGGAGACCGCTGTGTGTGTCCTGTGTGAACTGATTATAGAAAACAAGTGTCGCACACTCTGGCTTCAAATGCATTTCTTTTATTTTGTGTCCCATGAGAGACCAAAAGTCAGCTTTACATAACTTTACGTAACTATGCAAAGTACTTTATGTAAGTACTACATGTAACCACACAAAGTATGTAAGTTTACGTCACATACTTAGTTATATTACCGAAAACATGTTTTTTCCCCTCTAAACTTTAAAGGTGCAGTGTGTAGGATTTAGAGCCATCTAGTGGTGAGGATGGCAAATTATAACTACCTGACGATTCTCCCATGTGCCAGGCTCAAACTCCTGATTAGAATTGCTTCAGTGTTCATTGTTTAAGATGTTTTTATCAGGAGCTGAATCATCCGCAGAGGTCTCTTCCTCTCCGAAACAAACGGACCAGGTGATTTAAACCGGTAAAAATACTGAGTAAAACAGAGGGGCTGCTTAGTACGGTGGCCATCATGAAAACACAAAGGGCCCTATCTAAAGCCAGTGTTTGGTTTGTCCGTTCTGGGCTACCGTAGGTCAACATGGCAGACTCCGTGGGGGAAGACCTGCTCCCTATGTAGTCATAAACGGCTGATTTTAAGGTTACAAAAATATTAAATTTCTGCCAATACATCTCCCTAAATCCTACACACTGGACTTTTAAGAGGTCGTGTGATCTTTTACTCATTTCTGTGAGACTGTGTTGTATATTTATAGGTGTATGTATAAATAGACTTTTCAGAATATACATATCAAATGTGACTGTTTAATTTGTATAAATTTCTACTTAGTTTTCTTTATTAAAAATAAAATTGTATTGGAATCCAAATGCCTAACATTTATGCAAAACATTAAACATTCAGGTCTAATACTTCAGAGGGAGCTGACAGAGCTTAAAAAAAGTATTTACATGACATTTTAAATTTACATGACATTTTATATTATAACTTACAAGAAGGAGATCCCCCTCCAGCTGTTCTTTCCAGAGTTAAAGTTACTGGTGTGCACTGACCACAAGTTTTCATGGGACCTGCAGATACGTCACTGTACAGCCTTGAGATCCCTTCACAGTTTGCCAGAGGGAGATGGATCTGCTCCACATTCATCTTTCACAGTTTCACGGAGCTTTCCTTTAAAAGACTGTGTTTAGGAACAGTCCGGATACCAGCGGCCAGAAATACCAACAGAAATCTGGGATTTTTAGGATGCATCATAATGCCTCCTCTTTGGACATGTGGCAGTCCTTCCCCTGCTCTTGAGAGGGAAAGAAGATGTTGTCAATCTCTCCGCTCCTCTCCTCCTCAGAGAGATGAATACTGGGAGAGGACGTGGGATGAAACACAGGACAGTCTCGCTCATCCTCTTCTTCACTCAACACTCTCTTGGCCGTCTTCCCACATTCAATTGTTGGACCAACTTGGCCTGTGAACTGACTCAGCAAGCTAAAGATGACCGTCCCCGGATTGTTGACATGGACTGGACCTGCAGAGACCAAAACAAGCAAAGAGTGCACTTAAAGGAATGTTTTAATTGACACATAGAAGCACGTTAACATACAGTTTACAGACAATGAAGCACAACTCAGACTCATAACAGTAACACAGCTCTATCTTTTACATGTTTTGTTATCTTAATGACTCCACAAGGTGAGTCAGACATTTCTTCATTTCACTCATCACTACCCAGATTGGCTGCTGCGAGGCACGACGGCTGCTGCTTTGCACTGAATGAGTCTCTGGGGAACTGATGAGATGACTCCTTTCGAGAAACATTTCTGCCTCCCTGAAGAAGAACATGTCCATCAGTGAGAGGCAAATAAGAGAAGTGATGCTATATATGAAGGTACATGATTGAATGATGCGTTGAAAATGGCTTCTTACCTCATTGTGTAACTTTGAAATAGCTGGAAAACAGAAGATAAATAAATGAATGATAGAAAGTCTGTTACACTGATGAATCAACATGTATATGAGTGACAAAGCAACCGTCACCAAGCTAGTGACAAATTTCTAATCATAGTAATTTCTAAAGGCTTTCAGTAAAGTGTTTGTTGTTTCCCAGAACAGATGTGATCATAAAAGTTTGATTGATTAGAGGTGGAGTCACTGATTCTGGAGCAAGATTGTTGATATTTGAACTCAGCACCCAAACAAATACACCCCCTCCCATCAGTGCACCTTTAGAAACTCCGTTTTACCATTTGCTCATGGATACTTCGGGGATCGAACCGCTGACATTCCGATTAGTGGACGACCTGCCCTACCACAGCTGCTCTGTTGTTTATCATTTTGTTAGGGCTGTATATGTTCGTTTGGCAGTGGCATGCACAGACTTTTTGAAGGGCAGGGGCGAAAAGAAAAAAAAAAGGGCACATACAGCGCGTTCTGGCTCCCAGGAGGGCACTTTAGCGTGCATTTTGGCTATTTGGCTATAACTTCTAGTAATCGCAGTTGGCACAGGTGCGTGGTTTCACATTATATTACCTGTTCACCCACTGGTATGACAAAAAGTGTGAGTTTGGCTCCAATATTCTGTTGCCCGTCTTCTCACGTGTCATGTTTTGTTAATAAGTCTTGCTTTAGTTTTTCTAAAGTCTTTTACGCGATAAAACGCATCTGGACTTCTGCATGAATTTGTTTGTGTCACAGTTAAGAACTGACTTATCCTCTTAGCAGCAATAGTAGTCGCTACAGCACACACACACAAAACAAACAGCAAGTGGACTATGAGGAGATATTTCCCTAATGTGTCAAAATGTGTATTGGATTAGAACAGTGGACAGCACCCCAGAGATTGAACCTGTCCTGGATGTAAGCACCATCTTACCTTGCTTGAAACATGTTTCATCTCCGGGGCGACGAACAAAGAGCAGGATCACAAGTGCCAAGCATCCCACGGCAACCACTGGACACAAGATGGCCGCCAGCTGACTGCTCATCTTGTCTGAGAGAGAGAAACAAAAGTCGAAAATGTTGGCGTTGTACGTTTCTACAAACTAGAAATATGTTACATTTGCACATTTGCATTATATCAACGTTTCTAACGTGATGTAGCATATGAGCTGAATTTGTCACTGGGAAGTGGTTGGGATGGTGGATGATGTGTTACCCTGGGGAGACACCTGCCAAGCTGCAGGCCACTGTGAGACATAGCTGCATACATGTGTTGTTGTTTTTTCAGTTGTGTGTTTCCAGAAGTGATTGTGCCTCAAAAAAAAAAAAAAGTTTTTTTGTTTTTTTTACTGGGACATTACTGCTTTTCCTGCAGGGATTTTGCCTCCAAAGCTGAGTATTTAAAGCCAAAATATGATCTTTTTAACTGTTTTTTATGTGTTAAACACAGCATTGTGTTAAACACAGCATTGTTGAAACGTAAAATTCCACTGACATCACTCCACTTTTGTCATACTGCACCTTTACAGGACTTTGCTGCTGCTTACTGCTATTGTTTAGATTTTATTGTTATATGTATGAAGTTTTCCGCACCATTTGAGGATGACACATTTGCAATTTCGTTATGGTTGTATAATGTCAATTAAGCTCTGAAAGTTCCTGAAAGGAAGTTTAAACATATCTGCTACATGAGAACATACAAATGTGACATATCCGAGGTTTGCAGAAACATATAATGCCAACATATTTCCCGGTGTTTGGGTTGCCTTGCAATGACAATACTAAGATGCTGATGTGAAGCAGGTGATTTTTACCAGGTTTGCCACCATAGTTAAGCCTGCTAGCGTGCTAACACTTGCTAACTATCACATTTCATAAAGTACAGCTGAGGCTAATGGGAATGCCATTAGTTTAGCAGGCATTTGGTTGTAGAGCTAGCAGAAAAGTCAGCAACAGGCATCACTTAAGTTATAAATATTCGCCCTTAGCAGGACATGAATGTCTGAACCAGATGTTGTGCCAGTCCATTCAGCATGTAGAGAAATTGCACTCAAAACCTCAAATAACAATCTACTTGTGGTGCCAGTGGAAAAGCCATAGGCTCAGTAAAGTCAGTAAAATAAATTCTCTGGGAACTACGAATGTCTGTACAAAATTTAGTTTCAATCCATCCACAGATGCCGAGATATTTAAAGGCTCTGACTTGCTGGTGGCACCAGAGGAAATACCAAAGTCAGTAGGATTCATCCTCTGTAGATCGTAAATGTCTGTACAGAATTTCACATTCAATGAGGTGTTTTAGTTTGGAATAACCGCCTTTGCCATCATTTGAGACAATAGAAATCCATTGAAAATACAAAACACTCCACATACTCCTCTCATGCTCACCTCCTATGAGATGTGTGCCATTTCCTGCCCATGGGATTGACTTTGTGCCACACCTGTGTGAGATGAGAGAAGTGTTGAATATCTCAGGTATCTGAAATATGTGGCACAATGAACAAGGACAGTGTGCAATAGGCTATCTGTAATGACCACACCAAATGCTACAGTAACTTTGGGATTATTTTAAGTCATCTAGATTTGGGGATTCATATGAAGCTGAAGTTTTTAAACTCCACTCTGTGTTGAATTCATTATGTACTTTATCTAAGGAAATCCAGGACTTACTTGGGAAATTGGCAGGGTTTGGCGGAAGAGCTGCTATGTCCTGAGGAAGTTGTGGAAGGTGTGTGTTTATCTCTGGCTGGAGTTGCTGCTTCCGGAGAACAAAAAACATTACAGATTTGATTTCAGATTTCAAAGGGAGAACACAAGACCAAACAAAATCTCACTCACATGTTATGGCAACAACAGCAGCCTAAATGCAATTAACTGTACAGATATACATGAGAAACATCTGCAGGTGAGAGAGAGAGTGTGTAGATTTATTGGTTAATGTGATGACGGGCAATACTTTGAAACAAATGTTGGCCTGTTTTTCTAAATTAAGCAGATTATTATCTCACAATTCTGAGAAACGTTTTCATGGAAAAAATTAATTCTTGTTTCTCTGACTCGAGATAATAATCTTCATTCAGAAAAACAGAGAAGAATTTTGTTTCGAAAGTGAATACATCACGTTTCCATAAAAAACAGCTTTGTTTGCAGGAAAATTAATATTAGATGAACAAAAAACAACTGAGAGGGGTCAGAGATTTTAAAAGGAAAATGTGCTCCACTGAAATTAATAGTAGAGCAAGTAAAAATAATATGTAGAGCGTGAGGAAGGAAAAATACGAGAGGTTGGAATCTCATTCTCACTCGTCATCAGCCTATGTTTTGAGGTACTGATGAGGGTTTTTTTCAGTTAAGCTAAACGCATTTAGCCGACAGCTGCACTTACTTTGCAGATACATTCATCTTTGTTGTATCTTTGTGGCACCCTGGTGGTCTCAGGGTTAAGGCCCTGACCCTGAGCTGTGCTGACACATCTGGCCAAGGACCGTTTTCCTATCTCTCTCTCTTTCTCTATCTCTCTTTTCATTTCCTGTCATCTTTCAACTGTCATCTAACAATGAAGGCTGAGATACAACAAAGTTTAAAAACAGTACTTTCAAAAGTCTTCAAAGCACCAGCTTTTCTGTTAGTGTGAAGAACAGTCTTTGTCTGATTGACATGCATTTTTGACATTGTCTAAAGACTTTTTGGACGGGGTAAAAGTTTCATATCTTATATTTTATAAATCTATACCTATCTGTAAAATGTGCAATGGTTCATTATTTCTTATCACCCAGGTTTAAAGGTTTAGCATGTAGGATTTAGTGGCATCTAGTGGTGAGGTTGCAGATTGCAACCAACTGAAACTTGTACCATGTGATAAGCGAGGAGGAGAACTACAGTGGCTGACACAAAAACACAAATGGCTCTATCTAGAGCTGGAGTTTGGTTTGTCTGTTCTGAGCTACTGTAAAGACAACACGGAGGACTCTGTGGAAGCAACTCGGTCTTACTCTCAATTTGTCAAATACCGACACTTGATCAGTGGCCCTCGGCATCAGATACCGATATGCATAGGCAATTTCTGTCGTAGTATAAAAGGTGAGAAAGACTGCTTAGGGCAGGTGGGAGGAGTGGTGAATGGATCAAACAAACTCTGGACATTCACCCAAGAGAACCCAAATTCAATTAACGTAATGTCCTAGTATGTGTAGCCTACTATGCTAGTGACGTACGTTGTTACATTATGTAAGTAACACACTGATTTTAAGTCAAAACATTATGTTGTTTTTTTTTCTTCTAAACCTAACCACCTGCTTTTGTTGTGCATATCTAAGGAAGTAATGAGTGTAAATTGACACACCGTCCCTGAATGTCCAAAACTGACGCTGGAGGGGTACTTAAAGCATCATTGCTTGATGTGTAAGGCCACTGACCAAGCCTTGGTATTGACAACTTGGTAGTGAGAATGTGATGGGTACATAACGGCACATTTTAAGGTACCATTTACGATTCTTAGTTTCAGGTGATTACGCACAGAAGAAAACATAAATTCCGTATTTAATTTCTGCCAATATGCCCCCCTAAATCCTACACACTGCATGTTTGAGATGTACAGTACAGGCCAAAAGTTTGGACACACCTTCTCATTCAATGCGTTTTCTTTATTTTCATGACTATTTACATTGTAGATTCTCACTGAAGGCATCAAAACTATGAATGAACACATGTGGAGTTATGTACTTAACAAAAAAAGGTGAAATAACTGAAAACATGTTTTATATTCTAGTTTCTTCAAAATAGCCACCCTTTGTTCTGATTACTGCTTTGCACACTTTTGGCATTCTCTCGATGAGCTTCAAGAGGTAGTCACCTGAAATGGTTTTCCAGCAGTCTTGAAGGAGTTCCCAGAGGTGTTTAGCACTTGTTGGCCCCTTTGCCTTCACTCTGCGGTCCAGCTCACCCCAAACCATCTTGATTGGGTTCAGGTCCGGTGACTGTGGAGGCCAGGTCAGACACGGCGGTTGGAACCAAAGATCTCAAATTTGGACTCATCAGACCAAAGCACAGATTTCCACTGGTCTAATGTCCATTCCTTGTGTTTCTTGGCCCAAACAAATCTCTTCTGCTTGTTGCCTCTCCTTAGCAGTGGTTTCCTAGCAGCTATTTGACCATGAAGGCCTGATTTGCACAGTCTCCTCTTAACAGTTGTTCTAGAGATGGGTCTGCTGCTAGAACTCTGTGTGGCATTCATCTGGTCTCTGATCTGAGCTGCTGTTAACTTGCGATTTCTGAGGCTGGTGACTCGGATGAACTTATCCTCAGAAGCAGAGGTGACTCTTGGTCTTCCTTTCCTGGGTCGGTCCTCATGTGTGCCAGTTTGGTTGTAGCGCTTGATGGTTTTTGCGACTCCACTTGGGGACACATTTAAAGTTTTTGCAATTTTCCGGACTGACTGACCTTCATTTCTTAAAGTAATGATGGCCACTCGTTTTTCTTTAGTTAGCTGATTGGTTCTTGCCATAATATGAATTTTAACAGTTGTCCAATAGGGCTGTCGGCTGTGTATTAACCTGACTTCTGCACAACACAACTGATGGTCCCAACCCCATTGATAAAGCAAGAAATTCCACTAATTAACCCTGATAAGGCACACCTGTGAAGTGGAAACCATTTCAGGTGACTACCTCTTGAAGCTCATGGAGAGAATGCCAAGAGTGTGCAAAGCAGTAATCAGAGCAAAGGGTGGCTATTTTGAAGAAACTAGAATATAAAACATGTTTTCAGTTATTTCACCTTTTTTTGTTAAGTACATAACTCCACATGTGTTCATTCATAGTTTTGATGCCTTCAGTGAGAATCTACAATGTAAATAGTCATGAAAATAAAGAAAACGCATTGAATGAGAAGGTGTGTCCAAACTTTTGGCCTGTACTGTACATGTCCATGATGACTCTGTGAGAGGGACCTTTTATCAAAATGGATACAACTATGTTCAATGTTTGAATATATTTCCCTGCCAATACTTGCTTATTTGTAGCACTATTGTCAGTAATGGTGTATTTTTACATTGTGGTATCACTATTCTAAGGATCTAAAAATATTCATGCAGTGCTGAGAGGGGATCCCCCACAGCTCAGCTCAGACGAGAGCCCTGATCAATTTTCATTACTGTCCTATGTGCAAATAACAGTTTGAACAGCCTTCAGTATCGTTATGGGTCATTCTCGCTCACAGTCAGTGAAGACTTCAAAGGTATATTTTCTTTATCATGAGGCCCCCTGCTGGCCGAGCCTAATCTGACAGAGTTGAAAGTCTGCACTGCTCAGTATTTACCAGTTGTGGTCCTTATCTTGATCTTGACACAGAATCTGCAGTCTGTTGAGTATGGGACCTTGTCGTCGCACTCATAACCGTCCTCACAGACACACTTCACATTGGATGTGTTGGTACACTCCTGTATCACCTTCAGATTAAACTCTGAGACAGTGGGAAAAACAGGTGATTTTAGGGATTTTAATCACAGAAATGAAAAGTCATTTCTAGATATGCAAAGTGATTTATATTTTTTTTCAGTTTAATATAGAAACTCTAAAGGTCACACTGGTATCATCATCATCAGTGATGGATGAAACCACTGAGTTGGTATGACTCATAGTTTCTTTACCTGGTCTGCAGTCTCCTGAGCAGAAATGGCATTTTTCTTCACGGTTCAGCTGAGTCGTGTAGCTTCCAGCAGGACAGCTTTCACACTCAAGACAAGACTTCTGATACATACCTGTCAGAACAGAGAAAAACAAATGAGAACAACCGGATGAGATACAGAGCAGAGAGAGGCTGTTCACCCAGAGTGCATATTAATGAAGGATGTGGTCATACAGCTCAAACTCTGTGTGTGGTGTGCGTCATTTTTCATCAACAGAGAGGACATGCACTCACAGAGAGAGAAAAATAGGTACTGTAAGCCTCAGTGGATCATAGTCATTTCCAAATATGAACAAGTGCTGATTGATTCATTACAAGCAGTGAGTCAAAGCTAAATGAGGAACAGACAGAAAAACAGATACAGAAATAGAAGATGCTCACGCCAGATGTCACCTTACCTGGAGGGCACAATTTACACTGTCTGCCTCCAGCCTGGAAATATGCGGTCCCATTATTCTGTTAACACATTAACACAATTAATACAAACCTCTATACTCTGCAAAATCCTGATTCACACATTCATACATGTTTATACAATGGACAGCTATTTTGTATACTTGAGAAGCAAACATTTCTTGTTTTCTGTAGCATCATTTATACTTTATAAGTAGAGGAAGTGAGGATGAAGGACATTGTTACCAGTGGGAAGGTGAGCACCAACTTCACGCGTAACATTAAGAGCATCACAAAACATTGCACAGGTCCCATCCTATGGAGAACAATGTAGAAAATATAAAAATAAATGGCAGATATCAAGTGGTCAGCTTAAAACTCCACATTAAAAGGGCATGTTCTGTAAAATTTAGTGTCCCTACAAAACTTCTCATATCACAAATAAGCTGTGATTTTGAAATATCAACAAGAACAACAAAAAAACAGACTTACCTTCAATATGATGTGCTCTTTGCTCTCCTTCTAATGTTTTGTTAACTTCCTCAAGGTGCGACTCTCTCTTTCTTTCTCTCTGCCCTCTCACTCACTCTACCCATCCTCTGTGTCACTATTTCCTTACCTGGTGATATCTTCCTGTCTTCCTGTCTCCTCCGCCCACTGATCTCTACCAATGTGCTGCTGCTGTCCTGTTTACACGTTCAGCTCTCACAGGCAGACCCATGTGACTAACGTTTCTGCATCAAAGCCTCATCACTTTCCATGCAAACTGTAAGATCTGATGGCAGAACGAATCAGAGGGGCCGCTCTCTGTGCAGTCAACGCGTGTCAACAACATGATGGAGGAGCAAATCGTTTTTGACAGCGACGGTTATGATTTCATTTCTGTTTTTAAGTCATGTTATATTTTTAATCATATCTGATTACTCAGATTACACCACTCAGGTTTCCTACACGTTGTAATTTGGGCTTTTCTTCAGTGAAATCAGTGGAAACTGAAAAACATTTCACCCAAAATAAAAAAATCTCAGACACTCACTTATTCCTTCCTATCTACGCAGATAGTCAGCGCACTTAAAAAAACTCAGAAAGCTATCTGAGTAAATGTACAGAATTGTTAGCAGCTAAATATATTAAAGTATCAAAGTAAAAGTCCTCATCCTGTAGCAGAATGGCTCCTGTGGCTGAGGACTGTATTGTAGCCGGTTTATGTGGAGCTAAACTACTTTATACACAGTTTGGTAGTTTAATCCAGTGGTTCCCAACCATGCAGGGAACCTCTCGGGCAGAGGCCGATGCTAAAAGTGCCAAAAATTTGCAGTTCCTCCAATGGCTACTTCAAAAATGTCTCTTTAATGGAACAACTAAAAACTTCACGCTCACATTCACACCTATGGACAATTTAGGTCACCAATTAAGCTAACTTGCATGTCTTTGGACTGTGGGAGGAAGCCAGAGAACCCAGAAAAAGCTCTGTACAGAAGGGTTCCCCCACCCTGGGTTTGTACCAGGAGCCCTCTTGCTGTGAGGCAACAATACCAACGACTGTAGACGTCTGAAAATATCACAAATGAGTCCCCACCAGTCCAGACACCACTTTTAAAAATGCTGCGAGCCACTGATTTAATCTTAAACAATGTATTTTTTAAGGTCAGCACGTGATATATGATGGAAATCTTAATCTGAAAAGTAACTAAAGCTGTCAAAACAATCTAGTGGAGTAAAGGGTATAATGTTTTCTTCTGAAAAGTTGATGGAGCACAGTAGAGGTTTACTGTGGCATAAAATAAAAGTACCTCAAAGGAGTAAATACACTGTCACACTGCTCCTCCTCTGCAGATCGTTTTACAGTGGAAAGTTGCTGAGTTTCATTTATAGTGCTCATATTCAAAATACCAACAGCAACATCTTTTCCAAAACAGTGACGTCACAGAGTTCAGTTGCTTCTGTAGCCTGCTGATGAGTGTCTGAGACATTGTTTCTGGAGAGAGAGATGCTGCATGTTGAAATGTGATTAAGCTGTGAGCACAAAAACACAATCCCATTCCACTCCCCGTTTGTAATCTGGGTGAACTTACCCTTTAATTTTAAGGCTGAACAGACAGATGTTTTAGAAATGATCACACACAATGTCGTTGCTCAGTTGAATCTTTTATTCTTTCAATCTCTCTTGTTACATACTGTAGCTCTGCAGGGAAGCTATTTAGCCTAAATTACTGTCTTGATGTTTAAAGCTGCATCGTCACACATCTGGAGTACTCAGCCAATACTCAGGATTATCAGCAGATTGTTTTAGGACACAAATTGAATCATAATATCTTGTCTCATCTGTTAAAATGTGAGAGAAGTGACAAAAAAAACATGTTTTTTGTCTTTAACCGCCATAATTTCCGTTGATCAGCTAAATAAAGCAATCGGGTCATTTTATCTTATCTTAAGTTTCTTTCCAGGTGTGTGACAGTCGACAATCTTTGCTTGCAGTCTTTGAACACAAGTAAATATTCAAAGCTATATTTCCTTTACACATATAATCAAAGCCATCGTACAGTCATTTCGCTAAAGCATTTGCATTTCAGAGGATCTTTTTTGTTTTGTTGTTTTTTGTTTTAACTTGAGTTATTTTTAAACTGACTTTATTTGGCAGCCACATACACTCATAAAGAAAAAGTACCAATGGAAAAACAAAAGAACTCCATCGTTATTTGATTTAAATATTTACAATTTTAGGGGTGGTTATTGTCAAAAAGACAGCTCAGTCTCAAATGCTACCCACAATGAGACAACAAATTGGACTTGCTATGTTTCCTTCTTCTTCATGTTGTGCATCTGCACCAGTAAAAGTCTTTTTAAAAACACTCAGTATACAGACATAACACCCAGAAACATACACACTGGCACATGCATACATAGAGACTCACTCAGTGCGTGAAAGAAAAACTGTACAAAGGGAAATGGCGTGTTTTATGTCGCACACAATTTATCCTTGACAGACATCCTCCTTCTGAATTCAAACAGTAGTGGAAACGCTGCGATTAGCGCGCTCAGCTGATTCCAACAGCCACACATGCATGAGTTTATATAAGCTTCAGATCTGTCCTCTGGCTGTGTGATAACAAAGCATTGAAGTGTGAGTCGCAGTAGAAGCAGAAGAAATATCTCACCTGGTACAACCACACAGAAGAAACTACAGCCAGGACTATATTTAGACAACAGTGTCTGATCACAGAGCAGTGATGGCAGAGGGGCGTTCCCCTGACAGCAGTATGCTAATATGTGTTTTACTGCAGCAGTGAGTTAAAGTTCATGGTTAAATGTGCCCAGAAAAACATAAATAAAGTCAAAATGAGGTATGTGTTCGTGTTTAATTCATTATTCTAGTACCCCACCTGCAACATGTAAAAGATGAAATATGAATAGAAGAAATATAGGTTTCTATTTTCAGCTCGTCTACATTTTTATGTTACATGTTGTACAATAGTGCTGATTGTTTCATATGCATTTTTGCTTTGCTCTTCCTTTCTATGTGCAAACAGGCTCAAAAATAGGTTTAGTTATATACATCAAGCACCTTGGTGAAATAGCCTCGGCAGCTATATTTAGTCTTTTTTTTTTTACAGCAATTTCCTGTTGATTCATTCTCACCATCTTATTTTGGCACTCAACGGCTAACTTACATTATTTTATGACAATCTTTTCTTGTTCAACGCACAGGACCTGACTTATGACTGACTAATCTAAGCATTGCTGCTGAAAATAAAACTAATTAGTAAGAGCTACATGACACTTGGGCGTCAGTGCACTTTGTCACACAGTACTTTTACTGCCAGAGAGCAGAATGACAAGCCAACGCTGACTCCAGATCAGCTTCGAGAGGGTGCAGACTGGACATCAACTGCACAAGACATAGACCGCGGCTATATTTAAAACTGAGGATAAACATGCCGCCCTCTGACGCTGACAGCATCCGTCTCTGCTGTCAGCTGCAACTTTGGGTTTCTTATGAAGCACCATTAACAGTTTCATCTGAGATGTTCAATGCATTTCTACGACGGCGTATAAAATCGATTAATCACTTATTTGTAACATGGAATAGGTTTAAAAAAAAAAAAAAAGTCGGGGAAAGGGGGTTATATTCAAACAAAAAAAAAATGTGTTTTACTATTTTACTATTAACTAGTAATGGCAACCCGTCTTTACACCAATAGAGCTTTAATGTGTTTTTGGTTAGATGTGATTTCATTCCTATTTTTCCGAGTTCTTTTCTTAAAAATTTGTGACTTAAATCTCAGAGAAATTTTGAAAATTTTCTCACAAATTTATGACTTTATAATGTCGGAGAATATTCAAGTTTTTTCTCGTATATTATGTAAATTTGTAACTTTAATCTTGGAGATAATAGTTTTTTTTATCTGAATATTACCCCCCTCCCCAGCTCCATACTTATGTGTATGAATATACTTTTGTTCTTTGCAATGCCCTTTCTACACTGTCATACATTTCAGATGTTTAGATGAAATTTTATAAATGACCTTGTTTAACAATTCCCTCGCTGCCTATTCTAGGATGGATTTCTTTTGAGTATGAGAGTTGCTACGTTAATGCAGTTTGCTCTTTCTAAACCTGGCACCAAAATGATGCTGATGCTGACTATCAATGTTGTGAATGCTCTTAAAATAATGAAGTGCTGTGACATGATGTGTTATGTTGCCCATTTATTCCTTTAGTCTAGATTTAACAAATCACTTAACTGATTCACGGTGGATTTCTGATTCGGGTAATTTACAGCAGATAAATGGGTTAATGTGATCACACCACCAAAACCTTCTTTTACTGTTTCCTGGATGATACCTAATTCTTATCAGCAAAAGGAAAGAAGCCTGTTGGTAGCTGATGTTTTGGTCATGTTTTGCCTCATTTGTCCTCTTCGTGCTTTGCTAAATTAAGCACAGATGTTATGATTTATTTATGACTTAAGGTTTGCTTTGCCTGTGGTTTAATCTGGTAGACAGCAGGCTCTGAATCTGCAGCTGTAAGGCAGTAAAATGCTGAATCATGACATCGTATTAGACTTCAAAGACTCAAGCTCTTCATCATCAATATCAAACTCAGGAATACGCTTCAGAGCCCTATTCACACAAGACTAGTATTACCAGGGGACCTCGTGCGATTTAGAAATTAGCATCCCCCTTGTCTGTATGTGACTTAAATTTACTGACATTATCCCCTGGATATGATGTCAAGGCTCCGCATTCACATCTATATTGTGTAGCAAGATGAGCCTCCTGACTTTGCATTCAAACTGTTGTCAAAACATTCATTTATAATTGCCAAGGCAGCCTCCATAATTCTCGACCGGGAAAGAGGCAGAAATCACCCCAAATCACAGAGATGTCGCAGGGAACTAAAATGATCACATGACCTCTGTGTTAAGGGAAATTTTGTCGGTCAAGCGGCAACCTCTGCAGTGAAATATGACGCCAAAAACTGCAGTACCTTGAATGGCCACTTGAGGCTGGCTCCAGAAATAAACATGTTTACAGCCTGGTACAAAAAAATGGGTTTGGTCTCGATTGCTAATTTCCATGTTCATGACGACTGTATATATCTTGGCTGTTTACACTTTATTAAAGCTTAAAAAACAAAATGGCAACAGTACATAGTCATTTGTGGTGGAATTTTTACTTGGCAAGTTATAGGCATGGCAGATTCACGCAGTATTATGATCACAAATGACCCCCGCAGTTATCACAAATCATGAGAGGTGTTCAGGTAGTACTATGCCCCATGCAAACATCGCTCAGGACCTTTATTTCAGTACTTTTAGTCTGAAACGATTCTGCTCTGTCTTTTCTTGGCCTGTAGGCTTGTGTGGAGTAAATTTTCTAGGGTTAGTTTTGGTGACTTTACATCATATATTCGCCTGATTAGCTTCAGATGCCCGGCTAAGTGTTTTTATTGTGTGTAGAGTGAATACATCATGCTATGCTTTCCTGTAGCCTACAGCACTGCACTGCAATGACATCAGAACTAGAATTAGAATAAATTCAGGATCCTCAACTTTCTAAATCTTCACAGGACAATCCATTATAAGAATTACTTTCTTAATGTTTCTCTGTCAATCACAACATGACAAGCTCCACCTGTAAGAAGACCCCTCCCCCCGCAGGGCAGTGACATCTGCATGAAGTAGTAATGACAAAAATCCAGCTCTGCTACTCAGTCACAGTTTCAGTGCTCAAAGTCTCCTCAGACCAAAGCTGATTATGTGGACAGCAGAAAGAATTAACGATATGACTCCGTAAATAAAGAGGTTCATATGTAAACATGGTGTTGCCATAGTTACAGGTGTGTATTGCGTCGGTGTGGTACTGTAGCTGGATGCAGCGGAGGTCACGTGACCACAGCCCCCGTTACAGCCGGAGTGAGGAAGTGTCAAGATCTCCTAGTGCTCGAGGAAGACGGCGGAGACGATGAAGACCTGTCGTTTTCTCTCTGGTCGCTGTCCTCAGAGGACGCAGGCGCCACAGTGTTACTGTGAGAAACAGACAAAAATGTTACAGATGTTACAGTATATAAACATTAAATAAACAGTTTATAACACACTATAATGTGGCTGTAAGCAGATGTAAGTGTTTATCATTGTATTTATCAACAATTATAACTTCTTCTGTGAGCACCTGTGAGTGGAGGATTGTGTTTATTAGTAAAACAGTTGTACATGTAATATTATAAAATACATCCTCATAGGAGAAGTTAGAATTGTTAACAAATACTTCACGTTATTGAACACTCATCACTACGTAGAGCTACATTATATTGTGTTACAGCCATTTCATTTTTGTCTACTGTATATAAATATTACAAGGGGACTTAAAGTGGAGTGTTACTGTGGGAAATTAAAGGACCTGTGAAATAAAGCGTTACCAAAAGGAAAGGTGTGTGTTACCTGTCTCCACTCTGCGTTATGAGTCTCCTGCACGTCTCCATCTGAACATCCAGGCCTCTCTTCATGGAGCACATCTCCATGTACTCGTGGAGGTGTCGGTTCATGTCACTCTTTGCCGTAGCCAGCTCCAGCTGGAGTCACAAAACATGCGGTCAGACATATCGCAAATGTTAAAATCCAAATGTGCTGCATGTGTGTTGACCACAAAAAAATTGGTTTACTAATGCACAACTGTGAGGTGCTGCTCAAATTACTGATGCTAAACCTCACACAGCTTTATGAAAGTCTTTATGTCATGTCTAAGTAAAGATTCACTTCTGGAGATGTTTGATTACACATGTGGACATATCAAAAACAAAAAACAGATTAACTGTCATTTAATGCTGAGTCATAGAGTGTGTTTACATGGACGTTAAAGGTACAGTGTGTTCGATTCAAGGACATCTATTAACATTTTCACTAGTGTATAATCACCTGAAGACAGAGCAGTTGTGTTTGTGTTACCTTAAGCCCAGTTCAGATCAAAGATTCGTAACAAGATGAGTTGCATAATTAGCACAAACAGCGATACAGCAATACAGCGAGCAGCAGCAGCAGCAGCAGCAGCAGCAGCGACCCACTGTGCAACACCAGCACACTGTGAGGAGCTCGGCAATGATGGAGCACCTGCCGCAGCATGCGAACACACCATCTGTGAACATTTTGACTTGACTAGCTGACTTCACTACAACCCAATTGGCTGTTGAAACAGGTGACATGCTTTACGTTCTAAGACCAGCTGCCAGCAATTCGACCAGCTGAGCTGCAGGTGACACCATCAGCCGGCTTGTGTTGAGCTCAGACCGGCCAGTTTATACCACTCTGCAACGTTCAAAAACAGTTTCCTCTCGGCAAGAATCATTGGTCTGAACTGGGCTTTAGAGAGAGATGTTTATAACTACATACAGAGTGGCTCATCTTCAACAGAGATCGCCATGTTGTTTCTACAGTAGCCCAGAACGGACAAAGCAAACACTGGCTCTGATGGGGACATTTGCATTTTTGCGCCAGCCATCGTAGCTCTCCTACACACTTGGCACAGGAAGGAAGTTTAAGTTCTGCAACCTCACAGCTAGATGCCACTAAATCCTACACACTGGACCTTTAACAACCCGTTCATGAGGCTTATCCCAGTTATGATCATATTAGGAACGTGGTGTTTACATGCTCAAACACATAAATGGGACACTCCAACAACCACATCATAAACAGGATATTCATGTCCCTGTAAACACACTCATTATGTAAATCATTTCTAATAAATCTGCAGGCAACAGAGCGCTGCACAAACCTTGAGTGCACACACAAAACCTAAGACAAGCTGTGGTATTGAGATCTTAATGCACAATGCAATAAAGACATGAGATGAAATAAATAACACTGAGCACAAAGAGAAAGATAAGACAGAGAACATTCATGAACAGGGAAACCATTTAAGTAATAAGTGTCCGACCTCAATCTGGTCAATCGTCTCTTGATATTCCTTCTCCCGGGACTTGAAAAGACATTCTGTGTCATTAATCACCTTTTCCAGACAGTCCTCCTGGCAGAGAGGAAGAAGAGAGAGATACTGAGTGTGTTTGAGGTCAGGATTAAGATGTACATGAGATAAAGTGTAGCAACAGCAGTAAACAGACCATGTGTTTGTGTGCTAATCATCACACAATCAGACACTAAGCGAGGTTACACCGCCATTAAAGCACAGCTGACTTTTCGCTCCCATCAGCTCAAATTTCACTGACTAATGCAGCTCCTCCCTTCAGAGGGACAGCAGATTGTTCAAATGCCACACAGCCAGTAAATGAAAACAAATACCGACATGCATTTCTTGGAAACAAACACACTGTACACCAATACAGGGCAGACACCGCATCTGTCAGTGTGTGTGCGTTTGTCCTGAAATGCCCTGCTACAGTGGAGCAGTGAAGGTCAGTGTCGTCGTCTGAGACAAAGACTGTATTGACCAACGTATTGCGCTGCTGCTCTGCACATCGTCTCCACATCAAAGCTTTAAAAGCTTCCTTGAAATCTGAACCAACAATATCAAAACACATGCAGCTGTCTGAGGGATGACAAGCAAACAAAGGTGCGGATCGTGATCACAAGCACAGATTTAAGTTTCTCAGTGTCATTTGTCCAAAGAATAACCTAAAAATAGACTGAACAGGACAGTCACTGCATCTGAAGGCCAGGCAATGGTTGATAACGGTAACAGAAATTACGTATATTATGTGTATGGTTGATTTTGTTGTTTAAAGTTGCTCTGTGGCATCAATTTAATCCCTTAAAACTCATCCCTGTTCATCAAAACTACATATTTACAAGGTGCTAAAAACAATCATTTCATGCCTTATAATGGCTTAGATGTAACTGTAAAACTGTCTTAGTTTAGTATTTGTGGATTTATAAATATGCAAATTATACAGCTATCTTTTCAATAAATTTCAATGACCTTTGGCTGGACTACGTTATCAAACAGCTAATAATGTGTTGCTAATATTAGATAAACCTTGTTCCCGATCACCAGCTCTGGATACTTGAAGTGAAAGTGGCACTTACCATGCAAAATACCGTATTATGCTACACCTTGCTTCTCTTATGATGCCCTTGTTTTGTCCTAGCATTTTGCTAATGATGTGGAAAGCCCCGCCCCACAAGGGACAGGATTGGTTCCTTAGATCTGTGACATAACAAACCCTGGCTGTCTGAATCTGTGTTTTTGAGCCATGACACCGACTGCTTTTTTTGCTCATGATATGTCTTGTAGCCTATAAAAAAAAACTTTGAGTATGTTAACAAGTTTAAAAACATGACTTTCCCTGATGGGGGGTTTAAATGTGTTTTTAGTAATGATTTTAATAAGCTTATCAAACCAGAAAGAATTTATTAGCAAAGAGCTTTGCTAACAAATTCAAAACCAGATTTGAGAACACAAGGAAAAACAGCAGAGATATTATCAGGCTTCTGTGCATGTGAACACAAATCATCACATCCTCAAAAACAACCACAGAGCTGAATCAGCACCTCTCTGACACAGTCAAAGGTGAAGGTTTCAATGAATTTGATGATTTTAATCTTCACAGAGTTAGTATGTTGTATTGGACCGCATTACGTTATCTAGGTGTTGTTCATCCCCTGAATTAATGTCTAGGTCCATTCCTTTAAACCAACACTCAGAGAGGTCATTGAAGAAGTCGTGCAACCACAGCCTACCTCTCCTGGTGGGTGGGTGGGGTCAGGAGGCAAAGTGCATCCTGGGAAATCCTCCCAGAGAAGCAGCGTCTCTTCAGTCTCCTCCCAGGCCAGACTGTCACAATCATCCTCGAACTCGCATTCACGCCTACAATGAACACATAAATTGCTGGAGGACTGAAGGACGGTTACATTATTATACTCATCATGTTTCAAAGTCAGACCACTCACAGTTGGTTCAGCATCCTCTGCATCTCCTCATTAATTTGATTGGCCGATGAGCCACCATGCTCTTCGTCTTTGACCACGCCCCCGTCACTTTCGGAAGTGCTGACAGGTTCATCACACTCGCTCCCGTTGAAGGACAGAGGAGTTTGTTTCCGGCGGCAGTTTAGGGATGATTGGTTGTTCGGAACCTGCACGGACACGATTGGGATTCAGACCAACGCCATCAATATACTGGACAAACTTACACAGGAAGTGACTCTGCAGATTTGATGAACAGGAACAAAAACAGAGATGAGAACATGAAGTGGTAAGATTCAGTACCTGGTACATCTGGATCACGTCTTCACAGTTTCTCTGCTGAGCTACGTCACAGAGACGAGCAGTGATGTCGATCCTGCGGCAGATGTCCATGTCCACCTTCATGGCTTTCTCCTGGATCTTACTGTCCAACTCTGACAGGTTCTACAGAGAGGATGAAAGGACCCAGATAAGACAGAGGGCAGAAAGACTTAATCTACTGCTTTATTAATGCAAATAAATCACTGTAAATATCTGACGCTGTATAGATCAGTATATAAGCAATAAATAAGAATGTTTGGGTTGATCGGTCATAAAATATCTCTGGTTGCTTTTTACCTCCTCCAACATGATTGTGTGTGTCTATTACACACTTGTGTTTCTTATTAAAAGTAAATAATATAATTTTACTTTAGTTATTTGAAGGTATACTATGCACAATTGTTGGTTACTGTTTGTAAACAGAAAAGCAGCGAGACATATGATTACTGCTTGCGTGCCTAGCTAGGAGTATGTATAACTTGTACGTGACTGTACGGGGTTGTACTGCGCTCACATTGCTCATGAGGCCTTTGAAGAGAACCAGCTCCGCCTTCAGCTGCTGCACTCTGAGAGCCAGCTCATCCTGACAGCCTTCACTCTCGTGCAGGTCCTGCACGCATAAAGGAAGCCGTAAAGAACACACACATACAAGTTCAAACACACCCACACTCTCGCCGCATCTCTTTACTGGAAATTACAGGTTAGACTATGCAAGCAGAAGCGATCAACAAAATAAAAGCACAAATCTGCAAAGTGCACAAAAGCACTGTAAATCCTAAATGCATGATCTCCTTTGGGGAGCTTGGGATTTGTCTGATGGCATCATAATTGTCTTTTTGCCCTGTTGACTTATTCATATGTTTTACAATACTGGTCAGAGCCCTTTCAGTGTGGAGCGATGGTTTACGGCTTGTGGTCTCCTGTTGATGTGGTGCTGCCTGCTAAACTGGGTCAGGTACAAATTCCTGGCAATAGCACATGTGCATGCAAAGACACAAGTACATGTACAGTACAGGCATGCACACACGTAGTGACACACACACACACACACACACACACACACACACACACACACAGGAAATCAACAAACCATTGGGTATGTGAAGACACAGCTGCAGGAAGTACAAACATAGCAATCCACCTGACAGCAGGTGACTGTCAGATTAAACAAAGGCATGATTTCTTTAACTTTAAATAAGAGTGCCTCATGTTCTTTTAAGTAATTGATAGTCAATGGAAAATAGAAAAACAAGTGTGTAACAGCTTCATAAGAGTCAGGACTCCAGTGTTTGGTGATCACTGTGACAGCTGCAGGAAACTCTGTATTTTAAGTAACACATTTTTCCATATTGTTATCAGGTTAATGAAAGGTCTAAGCCATTTAACCACAAACGCTCTGGTTATTGTCGACAGGCCAGGACAACAAAGGTATTTAGATCATGGTATTTTTAGATCGGCTAAGCCATAGCTGAAGTATCACACACCAACAATTTATTTTTGTTGTGTCAATGACTCATTTCAAAGCTGCAAATGTCAAGCAAAGACACCTTCACTTCAGACACATGTCCACCCACAAACACACACATACACACGAACAAAAGTCTGCACCATGTTACCTCTTGTAGGTCCGAAATCTTCTGTTGCAGATCCATCCTCATTGTGTATTCTTCTTCCCATCTAAGAGACACACAGATTAAAAAGGAAACATTATGTTAGTGTTTTGTAATGTAAACAGAGAGGGTGGTTCCAAAACTGCTAATAATATCAGGAGGGCCTCCGATAGGGTTTAAAATGTTGGATGGGGTATGCAAGTCCATGCACCAATCAAAAAACATGTCATTTATAAACAAACTTTAACCCCACCCGGCTGGTGATGTCATAATAGAATATCTCCAGAAGGTTGCGGTCTACAAACTTACCTAAAATGGCCCCAGCTTCATCTTTTTTTAACTTAGTTTCTTGACATGGAAATAGGTTACTATAGGGATGTATGATAATGGATTTTTTTGCTGATATCCGATATGCTGATATGTCATTTGACCGATAACCGATATTGATATCTATCCACTACCTAATTTTAGTGATCATCAAGTCTCTTCTGTGGTGGAATTAATATCATATGATTCATGCTCGTACAACTCGTTATCCAGATGGCCCACCAGCAGATAGAGACATGAAATACAACACTTTTCAATGTTTATAATATTCATTCTTTCATTCATTTTCTGTGACCACTTATCCTGTTCGGGGAGCCTATCCCAGCTGACATTGGGCGAGCGGCGGGGTACACCCTGGACAGGTCACCAGACCTTCACACTCACATTCACACCTACGGACAATTTAGGCCCTGTTTAGATGACAACAGTTTCTCTAAAAACGGAAAGGTCTGTCCTTTGCATTTTAAAAAACTTCTTCGTTTATATGACGACGTTATTGAAATGATCCCCGTTCACACGGAGCTGCAAAATCTACTGGAAACGCTGTAGAATAGACGCCAGGCCAATGGGTGGCAGTGTAAATTTGCAAAGCAACACCACGGTATGACGCCATGCGCCTGCGCTGAAGCGCCTTCCTCTACAACGCGGTGATTACAAACCAAAACAAAGAAGACACAATGGCGAAAGCATGCAGAGATAACTTTGTCTGGATGGACGACGAGGTGGAGTTGCTACAGTAAAGGCCTGAACATACTCGGGCGGAACGTACGCTGAACGGACTCTGCGGAGGTCCGCGCGGACTCAAAGCGGACGTCCGCAAGCCCTGTGCGTGCAAAGCTCAGATTGTACGACCGCACGGACTCCGCTCCGTGCACCAGTGACTGCTCGGCATGTATTTCTCACATCGCGGGGATTTTTCACGGACATTTTTACAACGCGGAAGTGCGCTCGACTATGAAAGCCCGAATGACTGCGGACATTCCTCGCGGAGTCCGTTCCGCATACATTCCGCCCGAGTATGTTCGGGCCTTAACAGATCTACACTGCACTTCAAATCAACAGGGTGAGCAGCACAAACAGAGCTCGGCATTGTTGTTGTAATGGTCGGCGTGCCTAGTGACTGGAATGCGCATGTGCGAAAAGTCTCTGTTTTCAGAGGAACTGAATATTGCAAGTTTACATGACAACGGAGACACTGCCGTTTCCAAAACGTTGCACTCTGGAACCCGTTTTCAAAACGTTGCGTTTTCAGGCACCCAAAACACCGCTGTTGTGTAAACGATCGGCCAAAACCCAACTAAAGTTTACCGTTTTCAGTTGAAATCGTTGTCGTATAAACGGGGCCTTAGAGTCACCGATCAACCTGCATGTCTGTGGACTGTGGGAGGAAGCCGGAGGACCTGAAGAAAACCCACGCTGACACAGGGAGAACATGCAAACTCCACACAGAAGGGCTCCCCCACCCTGGGGGCTCGAACTAGGAACCCTCTTGCTGTGAGGCGACGATGCTAACCGCTGCATCACCATGCCTGTAATATTCATTCATCGTGCAAAATAAGAAAGAGCACGTTGGCCGATTCTGATTTTAAAGCCATTATCAGCCGATACTAGGGCTGCCACGATTAGTTGACTAATCGATGACTAATCGATGACTAATCGACTTAAAATAATCGGTGACTATTTTAGTAGTCGACTAATCAGTTTGAGTCATTTTTCATAGAAAAGTACTATAAAAGTACCCCAAAATACTCTTACTGCAGCTTCTTATGTTCAGATATTGGCAGCTTTACACACTCTCCCGTGACAGTGAAATAAAACCCTTTGGCGTGAGTATGAAACAAGACATTAGATGACGTAATTTGGGGGTTTGGGCGAGACACACCATTTTTCAACATTTTAACACATTTTTTGATGAAATGATTAGTCGACTAATCGAAGAAATAATCGACAGATTAGTCAACAATGAAAATAATCGTTAGTGGCAGCCCTAGCCGATACCAGTGACAATATTATTGTGCACACCTAGTAGTGCACAGCCCTATTTTGTTTGTTTTTTTAAATACAATGGCATTGGATTGGTATCAGCCTATACACAGGTTCAGGTATCAGAATCATTATTGGGAAGGAAAAAACAGTACTGGAACATCTCCACAGAGAACGGTTTCACGTGTACACATGATTGATTTATGCATCTTTCAGACCCACTTAGCAAGGCCGGTACAAAGGGATCCATGACTGAACTGTTTCAGGAGGTTGAAAAGTCAAAAGGGCTGTCAGGCATTCTAGATGTTAAACAATTTTAAGTGCATCTGTCTAGCCAAACTGCTACTCAATGACCATCATATTCCTCCTGAAAGATGACATGGGATGACACTACTGTCCAAGATTTACAATGCTGATTGGGAGATGGCAGTAACTCGCTAAGATATTCAGCAATGTGCCAGCAAAGACGACGACTGTTAGTGAGTAAACATGGATTTGAACAGTGTTAGATGTTAAATACTAATCGGTTTTTGCATATATGAACACATTTGTTTGACTTCAAGGATGCAAATAATGTATTTTGGTGAGTAACACTGAATGTAACCTACGTTTGTTTGGATGAAAATAAATTCATCCTATAAAACTGCAATTTCAGAATCAGTCATCGCTCAGTTTACAAAAGGACAAAGAGTGCCCGTGGATCTGACAATAAAATGTAAATGCAGTTAAATTATATGAGAATAAAATGTGGATACAAGCTGCTTTAAACAATCAGGCGTAAGCAGTAAAAGTGTGAGTGAGTGATTTGCTTTTTCACCCACTGATGAATCCATTCTTTGATAAATTGTGTGTTACTATGTTGCAGCTCAGACTCATGAATCTGAACTTTAATACATTTAAAAGCCCAAGTCCAGCTCCTATATGTGATATATCAGATTCAGTGACTTCATACAGCACACGTGCCCAGGGGAAATCCACTCACTGCAGAGTCTGTAGCCTCTTATATAAATGCTGTTTGAGATGCAGAATGCTGCGGCACACAGGGACCTTTAGGGAATACTAAATCTGAAAGAAAACTGAGTCATGAAACGGGAGTCGTTGTTGTCGTAGAGGATGCTTGTTTGATCAGTAAGGTGAGAGCGAACAGAAAGGCGAGAAGTGCTTCCTCCTGCAAGCCAAGCCCCCGGCCCAGCAGTTACAGCTTGCAGTGCATGCTGCATTGCAGATACAGTGTGGAGCGTGGAGAGGGGGATGCGCAGTGTGAGAAAAGCGAAGTGGAGTGCACGACAGAGGCAGAGAAAATTTTCGGTGTGGGATTGTGTGAGGTTTATGTGAGAAAGAGAATGTGAAAGTGTGGTGGGCATAGCGGGGGGAGTGAGGGACGGGGACAGAGGGAGGGTTAACGGAGAGAAAGAGAAGTGTCCTTGAATAATAAAGCAAAAATGACTGGATAAAACGGAGAGAAGGGTGAAAAGAAGCAGAAGCAAAATGCACCAAATCCTTTAAATCAAATTGATTCATTGGTGAGTTTCAAAGTGAAATGAAACACGGGGACAACAACTGTTATAAATATTTTACGGCATAGTTAACGGCCATGAATCTGACTTGGAGAAACAGGCTTTAATGCCCTTTGTCCCGAGGTAAACTGATACACCTCCAGTAAGCTCACACAGGCTGAGAAACAGCCATGACAAAAGGCTCAACAGAAACTGATTTGAACACCGAGACACAGTATGTCACACACACTGATTCCCAAATATGCCAGCTTACTTGACGAGAGGTCAGTAAATCATCCTCACTGAAGCCTCCGAAAACAATTAAATCATGTGTCTTATGTCACACACTCTGAGTCCTTCTCCCCGGATCACAAAGAGCCCACTATGCTGTGGTGAGGATCTCCTCTGTGAAGAATGCATGGCTGCTCACTTGGACATAATACAAGGGAACTCAATGATGAATGTGCTGGAACACAGTTCACTCAGGACAGATAATACGTAATCCCTAAAGTGTCACATGTCCGTCAAATTCACAACAGGATATAACACATGTGGGCTTCTTCAATCATTTAAAGGGGAAATCCACCCTAAAAAAGAATTCACAGTGTTATTCCAGTAATCTGCAAACACAAACAGCTGCCTCCCTAAATTTGGACATCAGTGCATCCGGTTTTGAACTGGTGATGTCATCAGGTGACACACTGCTGTTTACTGGTAGACTGACAAAGGATAAGTGAATGGGTTCGGAGAAGTTTTGCTTGTAACGATCGTAGCCGGCAACGGATTATTTTTACTATCAATTAATCTGCTGATAATTTTCTTGACTAATCGATTTGTCATTTTGTTTATGAAATTCCCAGAGTCCAAAGTCATATTTTCAGATCGCTTGTTATGGTTCATAAACAAAAACATACTTTTTGCAAAGCTAGAACCGTTAGATTATTAATTAAAAATTACTGAACAAATGAATCCATTACAAAAATAACTGTGATAATAAGCTGATCATTTCAGCTCTAGATAAAGCTTGCAGCTGTGTCCCAGTAAAACCACTATGGGTGCTGCTAAAGCATCACAAGGTTTGTTTCATATCCACACAGG
Source organism: Epinephelus lanceolatus (assembly GCF_041903045.1). Lineage (NCBI taxonomy): Eukaryota > Metazoa > Chordata > Actinopteri > Perciformes > Serranidae > Epinephelus > Epinephelus lanceolatus. The sequence continues at coordinate 15,780,087 of NC_135743.1, read as the reverse complement.
CCTAACTGGACCACCTCCAGAATCATCATCAATACGGCCTTTCTTCAGAGGCTTTTTCAGTTTCATTAAATAAATGTTGTATAATCAACACAAGCTCTATTTCAGGACTGATTTCCCCAAATATTCTCGTGAGCTAAGCCACCCACGGGTGAGTCAGCGTCTCGAGAGCTTCCCGAGCTCTGAAGTGACCATTTGTGCCACAGACTGATCGTCACATGTCCTTGCTAAGCTCTGACCTTCATTCTTCTTTATATTTAGCTCGTGGTGTGTTAATTTTTTGGGGTGTATTTCTAGCCGCAGCACCTGCCTCTGTGGTTTAGACATGAAGCGTATGCAGGGTCAGGCTGGAGGTGATGGATGAGGAGGGTTTGTGCTGACTCTGCTTTTGTTGGGAGACAGCTGGTCTGCAGCTGCTTTACTGCTCTGCTCACTGCTCCAATGTAGAGCATTACACACACTTAAGAAATCAACACAACAACCTAATGTTTAGTAGAAATGCCCCTGTAGGCCTGACTGATACAAGTGCAGCAAAATGGGTTTACCTGCGTTTATACTCGTCTCTCTCCCTCTTCACTTTGGCCAGGACATTATACAGGGCTCTTATCTCAGGGGTGATGGTGTCAATCTGGACCCCGACTCCATCAGGATGCATCCAGGACACCCCTGGGCTAGTCAGACGCTCTGCACCAGCACCAAACTTGCGTGCATGGTTGTAGGACCAGATGGTGCCTGGGAGGAACCGTGGAGGGTTGGTGGAGCTCCCCGGGCCTGCGCTGGTGTTGGTGACAGTTCTGGAGGCAGAGCCAGGGGAGTCCACACAGGGAGAGGCCTGGCTGATGGTGATGGCTGGGTTTAAAGTGGCATTTGTTTGGGTTGAGCTGGAGTTATCAGCAGTAGCAGGCTGCAGGGTTGTTGTGAGAGGTGGTGGGAACAGTGTCGTAGGCCTCCTGGCTGAGTTGTTGGTGTTGTGGAAGGGGAGGGAGCCAGGCCTGAGCGGTATGGTCCCCACAAATCCAGTCTGCACACTCGCCTCCTGTGTATGCCCCCTGCCCTCACAGCATCCACCTTGACAGCCCTTGTTGGCATCCAGCGCCTGTTGCAGCTGCTTCTCTAAGATCTTATTCCTGCGCTCTAACTCGTGCACTTTAGCCAAAAAGCATCTGAACCTCAGATTGAGAGTTTTGAGGACGCTGATGTTGGATCCCAAGTCGTTTCTGAGAGCCATGGCTGCAGGGGGGTGCGGCACAGCGCGGTGCTGGAAGGGAGTGTGGTTGGGATGGAGGAAAGGTGAGGTCTGTGAGGGTGCGGTGAAGTCAGGCCCTCCCTGATCAGGGCCCGGCACAGGCTGCTCACCCAGAAAAAAGGACGTCGGGTCAGCTACACCGAAAACGGTGTCGGGCAGGAGGCCTGAGGGGGAGTCTGGGTGTCCGGGGGCTTGACTCTGCTGCGGATGCTGTTGGAGATGTGTGTTGGCCCCCAACAAAGGATTCATGCTATGGTATGGAAAACTAAAGCGCTGCAGATCTGGCATGAACACGGACGGGAATTATCTAGTCTACAACAGAATAAAATGAATAAATAAGTAGCTGGGAAACGAACGAGAAAGACCCGCGCACAAAACGCCAGTGTTTACCAGATTATATAACCGTTTCTAAATAAGAATCTGATCCTTAAAGCTCAGAGGTCTTAACGTCGGCTGATGGATCAGAGCTCTCTCACCGTCCGTGACAAAACATCCAGTAGCGGCTCCAACAGGGGGGGCTGGCTGGAAGTAGGGGTACAAACTGCTGCAGCGATGGACCAGCCCCTCGTGAGATGTGCTGCTAAAATAAACGCAGTTAAACGAAGGAAAAAAGACGCAGAGGGGGAATGAATAACACTGAAATCCTGTGTCACCGCGTCACTGAAGTTCTGGCAACAAGATGTGACCGCAGGCAGGAGACGGTGCTGCGGGATTGGAAGAGCACGGCTACCGTAAATACCCGACCAGAGGCGCGCTGATCCGTTAACTATTTGTTTACTGTGGAACACCAGACAAGACATCACTGAATTTGATTTGGAGAGGAAATAATTCAGATTTTAATATCCTCCTGAGACCTGAGAATAAATATGAATAAAAACATCAACACTGTCAACAATAATCAAGTCTCGATGTCTTCAAAGGAGTACTTCCTAATTACCAGCACCCCAGCTTGTTACTGTTGCTAAAATTGGTCAAATTAGTTGCCATATCACACTACAAACATTATTAATCATAAATAAACAAGTTGCAACCACAAAATGTGATCAGGTTTTGGACTTTGTCCATTTCTGTGTCGGGATCAGCTGCAGACTGACTTGGCAGAGATGGCTGCCATCTTGTTTTTACATGGATTAGTATATTGTGCTCTTACTGCCACTAGATGGCACAAAAAGTGTCCATGAATGAGGACAACGGGGTATAAGGTCCAGTAAACCCATAATGGGATGTCCTTGTATGAGGACACAGGGTCTCAGGAGGATATGACTGGGAGCCAAATGTGAATTATAAACACAATCTACAATTTAAAAATATATTAAAAAAAACAATTAGATGACTTACCTGACAATTCAGGCACCTGCCCCAAAACACAGAAACATTTAAACTGTCTCTCAACTCGTATGTGGTAGAAAAAAATATATAATAAATTTGCACAATAATGACCCTGTGGTGCGTCCTTTATTTTGAAATCTCGAGGCAAGTTTAAACAAATTAAATTGAATTAAATTGAATTAAATCAAATGAAACACATTTTTGGGGAAAAAAACAGTTATTCAATTTCTGTCAGGGATAAGATGAGAAAGTCATCGCCAGCTTAACCCTTGACACAAAAAATATTGTAATGGTGAGTTGTTGTTTTTTTTAGGATGCTTAATTATGTGTTTTTTTCTCTGTGTATTCCAATGGATGAAGGATCTTAATACAGAAATCACCTAATAGGAAAAATGACAATAAACAAAACAAAACAAATTAAATTATTCATTTTTTATGGATGGATAACTCATGGGTCATTCCACAGAATCGGTGCCGGTAATAAGTCATAAAAAGCTTTAAACAATTAATAAATATATAATTTTAAAAATATAACTTTGCTGTGTCTTTTGCCTGTAATATAATATCAAATTAAAGTCAAATGAATAATGTTTAAAATATTTAAAACAGCTTTATACTGATGAGAGTGAGGTTTTTGGCCTGTCCCTCGCTATAATAGTTTTACTTCAGCAGGTCTTTTAATTTGTAAAATGTGGGGGGAAAGTTGTTTTTTTCCATTTACATATTGTTTTATGTATGACCTTATTGTTAAACAATGTTTTTGGCATAAATATATACTATTTTTTTTAAATATATGTAAATTTATCTGTGTCCCCTGATTTCATGTCAACCCTGTTATCCTCACCAAAATACCCCTGTAAAATAATGGTACGCTTTACATATGTATTTTGCATTGTTATCATCATCACGACTCAAAATATCCTTAATTTATGAAGCATCTTCAGGAAGCAGCACACTGAGATGAATATTCTGTGTACATAATCAATAAAATGCACTAAAAGCTGATTGAATCACCAGCAAATCAGAAAAGTATTTGCCCTGTTCATTTTCCTGTGACGCTCAGATCCACCCTCCATTCCAATGGATGAAATTAGGTATCTTCTAATGACATTTTTCCAGAACAGCTATCTGAACTAAAATACACACCTAATCATGTATTTTGGATTTTCTATCTAATATCTGAAAGAAGACTTTGATCCCCCCTTCAGGACCTTCAGTGCTGTGCATATACAGTAGCCTATGTTGCATATTCTGTAATCACTTTGTGTTAAATCAAATAATCCCACAGTAAACATGGCACCAGGCGGCATTCAAGTACGGGAAGCGTGTGAGTGGAGGACTGTGGGGGATTAATGGTGCGTTTGCATCCCTTAGCAGGATAATTTAGCAACCACAACCAAAAAACAGGCCGATGACGATTAGTTTTAACATCATAGAAATGACAAGACAACAAGAAAAGAAAGTCAATTGTTTATCATACAAACATGTATCTATCTATCTGTCTATCTATCTTGTTCTTGTCTTTCGTCCACAGATGCTGCAGTGTCTCCCTGTGTTGCCTTCACTGTCTAAGGAGGAAAAGTCCAATGCACTGGCTCCTACTGACTTATCATTTGCCCAGGAGTCTGTTCCTCCTCCACTCCTGCTCCCTCAGTTCCTCTGTTTCTTTTGATTTCTTTTTTTCTTTCAGCAGACAAGGACATGGGCTTGCAACTTTTCCTCTTCCAACTGTGGCAGTAGGAGAGGCTGATGGTCCCTTCAAGAGAGGAGAAAGAAAAAGAGACTCAACACTTGGACTATTTTTCCAAATTAAAGTGGCAGTTTGCTCTTGGTCCTTACGGTCATATGAGCTCCCCTTCCTCCCCTGCATTCGCCTCCTCTCTGCCTTCTCCTGGCCTAACACCATCACACAGACGTCATCCCTGAACTCCCTGTTCATGATCTGGTAGATTAAAGGGTTAATCATGCAGTGGGACTTGGCAAACATAGCAGGGATCAAGGTGACTACAGGTGGGAAACAGGAGAGTGGCTGAGGGCTCGTGGTCATTAGCTCAGCTTCACTGTCCAGGGTGGACCTGAGCAAGGCGTCACTCAGGTCAGTGATGGAGGCTGAATTCATGTTGCTCACATCGCTCCACTTGTTATCAGTGCTGTAGGAGATTTGTCTGTAATATTCTGTAGCCGTCCAGTTGAGTAATGATGGGATGTTGGTGGTCTCCTCCACCGCAGTCTGTAAAGATGCTTCTTGGTCATCTCTGGGAATGAGTGCAGACATCAGAGACACGGTGGCATAGGGCGTCCAGGCCATGAGGAAGCTGATGCACACCACAGCAGCCATCTGAAATAAACACACCACTTTATTCCTCCTGCAGGAGGTGTATCAATGATTCTGAAAGTGATCTTCACTAAGGTTTACCTTTGCAAGTCTCAGATCTTTGCTGGTGTGGCTGACAGAGGAGGACGGTATAGATGCCAGAGTGCGATTAGATCTGTAGACCTGAAGACAGAAGCAACAATTTAAGGGGCACTCAGGCTGGTATATTTCAATCAACTGAAACTATATTTTTGAATGTTACTGTGTCTAAGAGACTAACAGGAACAAAATCTTTTGAAGTTGGTCCAGTATTGAGCAAGAGCCCTGCAGCTGGCAGCAGCAAAATGGGCTGCAAAGTGATCTTTCATGTCAATAGCTCACCATCTATAAGCGTCAACTAAAAGTGCTCAGACTGCTATGGTAAGTGTCTGACAACATTATGGAAAGGGTCCTACAGAGATTTGAAATATTTCTCTTTGCTTTTCACTAAGGAGAAGTCTTCTCTGAAGTCTTCCAGTTGAGTTGTTGCAGGAAGACAACAGCAAATAGGCCAGGGGCTGTATTAACAAACATCCTGAGAATCCTCTCAGAGACCTCCTAACTTAACCTAAAAACTTTTAGTAAGGAGTCTTAGCTTAGGAGTGATTTTGGAAAGTTTTCAGAGCAACTCTGAGCAAGGAAGGGACAGAAATTTTGACCTTAGTGAGGAGGTGTGGTTGACCCTGTTGCTAAGTGAAATGCTTGCTTTTAACAGATGTGATTGGTTGTCAGAGACACGGCCCTTTTATGAGCCTGCAAGGCGTGGACACCCAGTGGAAATGAAATGAACTGCTGACTGTAAAAGTGTTGTCATTGTTAGTGTGATCACTCTGCTGATGGAAGGTTGAGACGGACTCAAGTCATCACTGCTGCAGTGTGGCATTTTTCCAGTTTTACAAATATCCTAGTATTGTGATCATTTTATTTCTGGCGTTATAGCGTTAGGTGGGAAATGTGTACGTATCCCTAATGACATCAACCACACATATTATTCCAGCATGATCTTACCTGCAGCATTTCATTTACTCACTGTCATCCAGTGTTTGGCGAATATTTGAATAACCTGTATCTTTATAAAGACCTAGTCTTAACTTTAAGGGGAAATTATAAGAAAATGTCACAATCTAAGAATTTATTTTGAATTTTGTCACTAGGAGCAGCTCTTAGTACTAGGAAGCTTTGTGAATACTTTTCAAATACTGTTGTCCCTATTAGTCACTTAAGGCCAAGACACACCAAACCGGCATCTAAGAACTAGTGGCAACAAAGACCGACTGTTGCATTGCCTCACATTGCCTGTGTGCTGTGTCTTGGCTAAAAGTTGCATTGAACATATCATAAAGACTACAGCCACTGGCAAACTAACACATATGTTCTGCGCCTGTGTGAGTGGAAATAATTCGCCATGCCAGCAGGAAAGTTCAATGGCTAAAGAAAAACGTTACCTAATATATCAAGTCCAGTCATTTGTTTGCTTTCCTTACTTCCATTTTTCTTCTCGTGATGGCATTTGTTTTAGTTCCTGTCAGCCCATTCACCCAAGTATCCCTGCATACTTGTAAAGAAATTAGCAATCCATAAAATGACCACAAAACAACTGACACACATTGTGACATCTGGGTCAGCGGGTCATTTTCTCTCTTTGCTCATTTGGTACTCCCCTGTACCCCTGAGGAAGTAGTGCCTACAGTGCATTGCTGTCTGCTTTTGTGTCTTTCTCAATTGTATCACTAGGGGGTGCCAGAGGTGCGGTTTTCTCATTCATTTAAAGTGGCTTTAAAGGAGTGTCTGACACATTTAAACAAAAATAATTACAGAATACACACACAGCTCCCAGACCCTTCATTTAGTGTCACGAAGCAGCAGTTGTCCTCACCGTCAGCAGGATGGCCACATATGAAGTGATGATGGTGAGTGTAGGAAACCCGAAGCATAACACCAGGATGAGGAAAATATAGATTCGGTCATTTAGAGATGACCTCATTCTCCACCTTGAAACAGTGACACAGGTAGACTGGTTATCGCTGACATGGTTGTCTGCAAGTGCACGAAGAATACAAATCAGAGAATACACAGATGTCTGCAGACTTTAGTGTACGTGAACAGAAGGGCATTGAGCAGCAAAATCAGAGAGACTACCAGTTGATGGTGCAGCTGGTCCCATAAGGTTCTGGTCCGTAGCTTCCAAAGCCAAACACAGGCAGCAAAGCCCAGAACAGTGTGTAAACCCACACCAGCGCTATGGACAGAGACACATGGCGCCTCTCGATCCATTGACCTAGAGAGCCAAGAAGCATGAAACCACTTAATGAACTTATATGAGTAGTGTGTCCATGTGTAGGCATAATGGGCACTTAACATCATGGGAAGTCTTGACATTTCACTTTACCATTTTCTTGAAACATCAGCAGGTTTAAGTGACCTTTAGTCTTATACAAGCAATCATCAATCAATGGATGACCTTTAAAGGAGCAGTGTGTAAAATTTAAAGGGGTTTAGTAGCATCTAGCTGTGAAGATTGCAGATTGCAATCAGCTGAAACTTCTCCCGGTTAGAATTCCTTCAGTCTTCATTCTTCAGGAGGTTTTTACGTGGGGCTAGATTATCCGCAGAGGTCTTTCCTCTCCAGAACAAACAGACCAGGTGATTAAAACTGGTCAAAGCACTGAATATTCACTGAATCTTCAGCACTGTATGGCTCGTTAGAGTTAGGTAGCTAGCCCGGCACATGCTAATATGTCCATCCATCCATTTATATCCATTTATCTGGGGTTGGGTCATGGGGGCAACAACATTTTCCAGCTCCTCCTGGGGGACCCTAAGATGCTCCCAAACCAGAAGAGATATGTAATCCCTCCAGCGTGTTCTGGGTCTACTTTGGGGCCTCCTACCAGTGGGACACCTCTAACAGGAAGCACCCAGGAGGCATCCTGATCCATCCTGACCACCTTAACTGACCCCTTTCGACACGAAGGAGCAGCAGCTCTACTCCAAGCTCCCTCCAGATGTCCGAGCTCCTCAACATATCTCTAAGGCTGAGCCCAGCAACCCCATGGTGGAAGCTCATTTCAGCTGTTTGTATCCGCGATCTCAATCTTTCGGTCACTACCCAGAGCTCATGACCATAGGTGAGGGTTGGGACGTAGATGGACCAGTAAATCGAAAGCTTTGCCTTCTGGCTCAGTTCCCTCTTCACCACAATGGTCCAGTGCAGCAGCCGCATCACTGCAGACGCTGCACCAAACCAGTGATCCATCTCACGCTCTATTCTACCACTCTACCACTTATTTACTCTTGAATAAGACCCCTTCACTTGAGACAGTTACTCTCTACCAACCCAGAAGGGGCAATCAGCCATTTTCCGGCAGAGTACTATGGCCTCTACCATGCCAACGTTCAGACATTTACTGGGAGCCAAATTATTCACAGAGGTCTCTTCCTCTCCAAAACAAAGAGACCCAGTGATTTAAACTGGTGAAAACACTGAATAACGTAGTTTCAAGTTTAAAAAAATTTGTTTTCTGACACTCTCGATGCAGAGGGGCTACTAACTACAGTGGCTAAGGCAAAAATGCGACAAGGACTGGCCCTATCTAGAGCCAGTGTTTGATTTGTCCATTCTAGTCTACTGTAGAAACATGGTAGTGTAACGTGGCAGACTCTGTGGACAAGGCTTGCTCCCTATATAGATATAACTTGCTCATTCTAAGGTAACAAAAACACAATGATTTTCATTTTCAGGTGACACACTAAGGAAAACATATTTATTATATTAAGTTCCATTTCTGCCAATATATCCCCCTAAACCATACACACAGGGCCCTTAATGAACTTAGTGTGACTATTTCAGCACCATGCTCATGTGCAAGGCATAATGAGCCTCAACCTCAAGGGAAGTCTTGACATTTCACTTAACCCTTTTCTTAAAACATCAGCAGGTTTAACTGACCTTTAGTGTTACATAAGCAATCATCAATCAATGAACGGCCTTTAAAACTCTTTACATCAATGCATTTACACAAGAAGAGGAGGGTCCTGTACAGGCTGGAATCAGTATGTTGTGTAAGTGAGGTTTGTGTAAAAACCTGTGTGGCAAAAAATGCTCACATTTATTCAGGAAGAGTCAGATGGATTTAGAGTGTAGTCATAAATAAGTGGATTATTCTCAGATCTAAGATCTCAGACTTGCCGTATCTTAAGCAGCAGATCTTCAGGCACCGGTCCAGAGAGATGAGACAGGTGGTGAGCAGAGAGCCGATGCCAAACACAAAGCCCTGAACGCCGTACCAAAGGCACCCTGTCTCCCCAAACACCCAGGCGTGGCACAGGCTGAAAGAGGCAGAGACGGGCTTTAGTCTCCCTGCTTAATGGATTATCACCTTCTGTCTCAATGTCTGCTGGTTTAGATGTTGTTTGTGTTACTCTCACAGTGTCATCACACTGGATTCATGGCTGTCTACTTATTGTTTGAAAACAAAATCTCCTATACCTGGAAATGATGAAAAACGGCGCCCCAAAGAGGCTGAAGCCAAAATCACAGAAGGCCAGGTTGATGGTCATGAGCTCTGGTGGTCTGAGCTTCTTTCTCTTCCTGGAGTAGACTAACAACACTGTGCCATTCCCCAGGACGGATACAACACCTGGAGCAAGAGTAATATAAGAAGTCACTTTAAGTTTGCTCTTTAAATTAGATATGTTGAGCATAATTGCACAATGTGAGGTAGAGCAGAGGGAGTCAGGGTGGATCAATCCACGACAATTCATCAATACAACAGTAACTGCTCTGCAGCCACCCGAACACTCACGCTGCTCCACAGACAAGCCAATTAACTCAAACAGAGCCCAACACAAATTAACCAATGTGACTGAAAGAGTGGAGCACCTGTCCATCTGCAGTTTCATCGATTTGCTGTGCAAACCAAACGGCGAGGGTTTTGTTTAAGATTCAGAGGTGAAGAATGTTTCTCTGCTGCTCAGCTGCAGGCGTTTTGTATTCAGACGGTCTGAACTTTTTTCTTTAATGAGACAGTTTTTAAATTTGTATTTTGTGTTGATTTGTAATATGTCAGTCAAACAGCACACATAAACTCTGAGTTGACACAAAACGTCTTTTATAGTCAGTTGAACACAAATTTTCCAATTAAAATGTCACTTTAAAGGCACAGTTAACCCCCAAAACCAAAAATGCATTCAGTACATACAGTAAATTCTACATCCATCAAGCTTAAGAGAACAAGACACAAAAACAAATCTGAGATGAACACAATGATGACAGTGTCCTCTGAAAGTGCTCACATGTGAAGGTAAGAAAGACAGCAACAGCCAGGTCTGCAGAGGGAGACAGCTGGGAGAGGAACAGAGGGTGGATGGACGAGGGGAGAAACCAGGAGCCCCTCTGTGAACCACTCTCTCCCATGGATGAACTGCACTGACCCCCGGCAGCATACAGAGAAGAGGCAGCGCCCGCAGCTTCAAAGAGACACTGACGGCACAAAGACAGAGAGGAAGGTAATTTTCTGAGACACTATGACGACTACAACATGGAATTAGCAGCATGTGGAACTAACATTTTCTCATGAGGAGGGTCATGCAGCACAGGTATTAGTATACTAGCAGCTATGTTTTGATCTCTGCATGGTTCCAGCCAAAGATGTTCACTCAACTTTAAAGGTCCAGTGTGTGGGATGTAGGGGAATTTTTTTCATTACCTTTGAGTGAGACGTTTATATCTATATCCTCCTGAGACCCAAACTTTATTTTGCTATGCATTTTTAATTTCTCCTAGCTATTGGGATCAGTAGGAAATGATAAATTAAAAAAAAAAACACCACCACCACCAATAATCAAGTCCCAGTGTACTCAAATGAGACAATACTAAAGTCCCAGTGTCTTCAAATGAGTACTTTCTAGTTGACAGCATCTTCGCTTGTCACTTTTACTAAAATTGGTCAAATTAGTTGCCACATCAAACTACAAACATGTTAATAATAAATTAACAAGTTTCAACCATTAAATGTGATCAGGTTGTGGACCTTGTCCACATCTGTGTCGGGATCAGCTGCAGGCTGACTTGGCAGAGATGGCTGCCATCTTGTTTCTACATGGATGAGTGGATTGTGGTCTTACTACTACTAAAAACGTGGCACAAAAGTGTCCAGGAACGAAGACAACAGGCCTACTTAAGCAGAATGAAGTATTAAGTCCAGTAAACCCAAAATGTGATGTCCTCATATGAGGACACAGGGTCTCAGGAGGATATAGGGAGCGGCTCCTCATCCATGGAGATCACCATGATGCACTGCCATGTTTCTGCAGCAGCCCAGAACAGAGAAACCAAACTCGGGTCATTTGCATTTTTGCATCATCCACCGTAATTAGCAGCCCCTCCATGACAAGAGTGTCAGAAAAATACAGATTTTTTTAATGTGAAACTGCTTCACTCAATGTTTTGGAGACGAAAATCTCCTGAACAATGATTACTGAAGGAATTTTAACCCAAAAAAGTTTCAACCGGTTGCAATTTACAATTCTCTCCACTAGATGCCACTAAATCCCCTAAATCCTACACACTGCTCCTTTAATGTGCAGACAATAAATACAGTAGAACAGCAGCTCCTTTTAAACATGCAGCTTAAGAGAACAAGGGGCTCATAAATCAGGATACTGAGTGAGATGCAGTAGCATATTTTACAGTGCAGAGCTTTAGGTTTCAACTATTACTCATATTACAAATCAGGTTTTTCTATCACTGCTTACTGACCCTGCACAGCATGCAAACTCTCATCTCCTTGTGTTCAATATCACCCAGCTTCCTGAGAAGTGTTACTCCTCATAAAGCATTATAGATTAGTAAATGATGACAACAATAGTTGATAATTACATAGAAGATTAATGTAATAAATGCAGATCAACATCAACATCATTTGCAGCTTTATTGGGAAAAGCTGACGTTTCTTTGAATATTGTACAGATTTTCATTAATTGTTTACGTTTTAGGATTATCCTGATAAAAGTGGGAATCAGAGAGGTGTCTGTTTATGTAAAGCAATGCCAGCTACTAAGTATCCTATTAAAATGAAATAAAAAAGAGTAACTGCAACAGCTATTTTGATGACCCTGTGTAATAAGCAGTTACAGGTAAAATCCATGACTCTCTCCTCAGTCATTTGTCCCTGCAGGGATTTAATATGTCTCCCAGCAGGCAGTCAATCGAGTCTCAAGAGGTCAAAAGGTAAACTCAGGAATTTAAAAAAACAGAATGAGCACAGTCATATCAACAGACCAAACAGGGGTCTCCTGATATCATCAAAATTCCTCCAAGCTGGATTCTTCTCCAAATATTTTTCTCTTCTCTGCCCTACTCTCTCTTTATGCTAACACACACCTGCAGGAAAACATGTTGAATTCACACCAAAACAAGCCTCACTCACCTTCCTCTTGTCTGCTCATCAGTTCCTTCCTGTGTGCTTTCAGCTGGCCTTTATAACAAAGATCTTCTCTTTTTTAATATCATCTTAATTTAAACCCTCTCTCTGTAAATCCATGTGGCATTTCTCTGGAGAGCTAGAGAAAAAAAATCACTGTTGACAATCTGGCTTAGAAATGATCAGTGAGAGGCACGCAAACTGAGAAACAGTGTGTGTGTGCATGTGTGTGTGTGAGTGACAGAGGGAGAGACAGAGAGAGGGTGGGGGGTATTTAAGAGACTTTAACTGCTGTCCCGCCTTGTATCTCCTCTCCAGCCGACGACTGAATCCATATTATCCGCGTGAATACATGTGAATATATTGCAGGCATCTCTGTGAAAGATGATGTTTGGGAGTAATAGGAACCATCACGCACATGTTGTCAGCTCATCAGATGTTAGTGGACGAACTGTGGCTTTAATTTTAAAGATGAAATTAAGTTTAGAGTCAGAAAATACTTATATCTGTGTAGATCAAATGAGCTTTGGTATCTGATTTTCCTCTTGACTTTAACTGAATTAAATAGACCTTTTTTTTTGGGCAGGGACAGAGGATCTTAAGGGGAGTTAGCAGGTCAGTGGTAGATGCTAAATAGAAGCAATAGTCATCTGAAAACTGGAACCTAAAAATTAATTTGAGATGCATCTCAGCACTATCTGTCGAGTTTTTCTAGTCATATACGTAATAAATATTGTGTTTTGGTTAGGTGCCTATTAAAACTTTTAAAGGTTTAGAGTGTATAAGGGCTCAGAACATTATGATGAGAGTATATGATGGACATTCCCATGCGCTGTCAAGTCTCATGAGTTGTTGCAGTATTTTTTGGGGTTGATACCATTTGTTACACAGCTTTGGTGCCAAATTTAAGCATTGTTTTTACCACTCGAGAACTGATAAAAGCAGTCCAAAATCCCTCCAAAACACCACCACTGCATATGCACAAAACAAGGCCCGAAAGAGGCTTACGTCACTTCCCACGCAAAAGTTGTGACCTATAAAAACACATTTGATGGGAGAACCTTTAAACCATGCTCACAGACATTTTGGAGATGGGAAATTGGCAACACAGATAGTAAGGTGGAAGCGTCAGCACACACCATTCTTTTGTTCATAGCCTACGTACATTCTTAGTATGGATCCTTCGCATTGTTTTATAAATGAGACCCCAGGACCTTGTGGAAAACCACAGTAAATCCATTTAATGATTTGGTATCAGAGGTTTTTGACATTTGAAGATTTTCTGTAGGAACTGCATTTTTCGCAGATTCGATGGCGAGTACTTCCGTTCTGAAACCTGCCGATAAACCACCTTTTTTTTTTTTTGTCGATATACCTATGAAAGCTACACATCCTCTGGATGCCCGGGGTCTCTAGTTTGTGGTTGTAAAGTTTCACAAGGCTCTAATTATCCTGAAGGTCTCAATAGATAATTTTATACGGTAATATCCGTTTCCAAGTCACTCAATACAATGAAATGGCTCCTATGGGGGCTAACATCATCACACATGAATAAAACTAGGCTCACTGAATCCACGAGAATCTGAGCTTTCCAGCCAAACCCAATTTGTGTACACTTTTTAGGAGCCTCCAGTATGCATAAATATTTCAATACAATAGGTGAAAATACATTTATACTGCATGCAAAAAACTTGATCTGACAGTTTTTGCTGCGACGTCATTAACAACCCAACACTTTAGAACTGTACAGATCCAAAAAATCTCTATTTTAAGGAAAATTTAAAGGTGGGTTTGTTAAATAAAAACATTTGAAACACCACTAAACTTGCTATATGCTTTTCCTCTTGTCGAGCATATTCCTGCATGTATGGATGTGGTGTTATATATACAATAAGTCCTCTTTTAAAGGTCCAGTATGTGGGATTTATGGGCATCTATTGGCAGAAATGGAAAAATAATATTCATAAATGTTTTCATTTGTTTTTTATCACCTAAAAACAAGATTCATTGTGTCTTTACTACCTTAGAATGAGCTGTTTATATCCACATAAATCCTTCATCTACATCAACAAAGCCACTATTTTAGCTTTTTCTGGATGTTCTTGCAGGCGAATTTTCTGTTGCCATCAGGGCGTCGTTGTAAAAGTGGTATTCAAAATCTTTTATTACCTTTGCAATGTCTTTTAAATTCTCTGTAAATTTATGTCTCGTTTGTCTATTAACTTTTTTATAGACTCCTTTATTCCATTGAACCCCTTTGCATATATTTTATTTCTGATTTTTATTTATTATTCATCCATTTTTGTCTCACCATTTTACCTGCATGTTACAGTATGGGCAGTAAGGCAAACTGTTCAAACAAATTGCTGGGGACATCCACTTTCTCGTCCACCACTTCTCCCATGTGCTAAAGTGTCTCCTCTGCAACCTCACCACTAGATGCCACTAAATCCTACACACTGGATCTTTAAAGTCAATCAGTGGCGCTCATGTCTTGATATTTAGCAGCTCACAGGGATATAAACACGTGATCAACACAGAGACTGGTGAGAAGAATAACTTTGCATACAATCATCTGCCGGCATAATTCATATAGCTTGATACTGAACCATCATAGTGTGCTATTGTCAGGTTGTGTCAGCCGTGCAGCAGAATTTACAGAGAGAGCAGCTATTGAACATGAGGGAAAAATAGAGGGAAAATTAGGATAGATCCCACGGCCTTTTTATAAATCTATGTGGTGACGCAAGAATCGACTTGAGCAGAAATGATCTCCACAGTTCCACCTACTAAAGAATCCATGCAATTAAGAGCCACCAGTGTATTCCCACAGGAGGAAAATAATGAGGATAGCTACCTCAGGGTTTTTTGCCAAAGTCACTGACCTACATAAGAATCCATCCACCGATATTGGCTTTAACCCCAGTGGAGCAGTTATGATATAGATTTGTTCTGTGCAGTGACAACAGAAAAAGGATGGCGTGATTCTCACAAACAGAGGACTTTATTTAACGACTGTCTGCAATACTTCAGCACTACAGACAGGCAAAGACTCTCACACCTCCACTCCATCTCACACAAGAACAGAACAGGGAATTTTAACAAATACAAAAAAGTAATTGGTCACCAATTGAAATCTTTTTCGTTTGCTCTCTGTGGGACCTTTCCTCAGGCATCTGATGAGGGTCAACTATTTGAAGGAACCAGGCAGAGTCATAAATGACACAACCTCTTATTGTGCATGTATAACTCAGGCGTCAGGAGAATGTGGGTGATGTGGCATAGTGCAGTGACGAGCGGCTGGCTGGTTGCTTTACTCCTTGGAGGCCATGTGGGCCATCAGGTCGCAGACACGGTTGCTGTATCCGAACTCGTTGTCATACCTGGTTCAGAGTCAAGAAAAAGGAGTCAACATACATCACTGGGAACAGATCTTTGGAAATGATAGGCGATACATGCTGAATGCGTACCATGAGACCAGCTTGACAAAGTTGTCATTGAGGGCGATGCCAGCGCCAGCATCAAAGATGGAGGAGTGGGTGTCACCATTGAAGTCTGTGGAGACAACCTGCAAGAGAGTGGAGAGGACGCCTCATAAACAAGAATACTGATGGACAAACGCTTTTTAAAGAAATGGCATACTGTGCAAGACTTTCCTTTAAAAAAAAAAAAAAAACTACATATAGTCTCATAAAGTAATCCCAAACAGTACACTAGAAGTGTGTGGTGGTGTATTTATCTGCAGAGACCCTCTGCCTGCATTTTCTTTAATTTCCTCCTATTATGCCGTGTTTGGGACATTCCTGGGCACAGCACTAGGTGAGGTCGGGACATAAAAAAGGGAGTGACCAGGTGCCATAATGTAAGTAGCACGCATCCAAAATGAAGCTACAAAACAGCAGACACAACACCAAAAAAAAAAAAAAACAAAAAAAAAAAAAAAACAAACAAAGAGCAAATATGGCTAGGCAAAATGCCCAGCACTTTCACTGGCAATATCATTCACAGTATCTGACAAATCCTGCATAGCATCTCTTCAAAAATGTGTTACAGGGCGCCCACTAGCTCACCTGGTGGAGCAGACACCCAGTGTACAAAGGCTGTGTCCTGGCTGCAGCGGCCGCAGGTTTGATCCAAACTCACGGCCCTTTGCTGCATGTCATTACCCCCCCCATCTCTCCCCCTTTCATGCTATAGCTGTCCTATCAAATAAAAGGCAAAAAGCCCCCCCCAAAAAAAATCTGTGTGTGTTTGTTACAAGACAAACACATACCTGGTGTTCTGTGTATCCCAGAATGCCCTTCATGGGTCCATCAGCTGCGGCCTTCACAACCTTCTTGATGTCGTCGTATTTGGCCTGTTGAGAAAAATAAATTAAATAATTATTATTTCTGCTATTTTTTTATTACTATAGCATTATTATTTTATTGTTATGTAAATACTCACTAAGATAATTAAAAAAGGACAAGTCTGGCGTTAGTCCAAAATTATGGTCTACAAATTCCATGATAAATCTCTTAATACTTTCTGTCTGTAAACTTTGAGCCTATTGCTCCTACTGAAGACATATTTTAATAAATAAGTTTATTAAATAAATAAAAGGTCATAAATATATATATGCAAAACAAAACAGGCAATTTACCACTGACAGACATGACGCAGCATACAGACTCAGACAGAGGAAAGGAAATAAGTAAGGTGCAGGTCGATGTGGTGCATAAATCCTTGTTAAGAGTGATGCCAAACATGTATGCAAAATTGAAAAATATATAATATTACATAAATGAAAAAGAAATAAAGTGAGAAATGGATAAGCGAGTTACCAAAAAAGTAAAATAAAAGACGCAGACAGATGTTTGGCAGACGTGCGTTTAAAAAGGGGCCTTAGTGGAAAATATATAACTGTAATCTTATTCTGAAACAGCTGTGTTGCACATATGTTATGTTATGTCATAGCACTTTAAAAGTATCTTAGTCGTATTTTTATTGTAATTATTTCTAGTCTTTATGTTCTTGTGTGTTGCAGTACTTTAATTTTTATTCCTCTTAATGTGTTTAATGTTTTATGGATGCACAAAAAATCCACAGCAAATTTCTTGTGAGTGAAAAACTACTTGGTAATAAAACCTTTTCTGATTCCAATATAATTTCATTTCTAGGAAAGGCAAATATTTTGAGCAAATACTCCTCAAATGGAGTAAATAGTTCCATTTGTTGGGGACTATTTTCAGCCTTGGATTAATACACATTTTGTGTGTTAGTTAGCAAACAGCAGGACAGGGTAAGTGGAATTAAGTCATTACCATCGACAAAAAAATACTGTAGTTTACACAGGAAATAATTAATTATTAATAATAATTAATTACAGTTTTTGGTCTTTTCATGAGATGTGTACAAAGTGAGAAAAACATCAAATGTTACCAGACTTACAATAAAATTCATTCATTAAATGTTGTAAATGCATCTAGTTTGTGGTCACTCACGGGTTTCTCCAGACGGACTGTCAGGTCAACCACGGACACGTTGGGGGTGGGGACACGGAAGGCCATGCCGGTCAGCTTGCTGTAAAATACAAAAACACAGTAAAGGTCACAAACTAGACTCATTGGATTTATTGCGAGTCATTCAGTAACATACTACAAATGATAAAGTTCCTGGCACTGACCCATTGAGCTCAGGGATGACCTTGCCGACAGCTTTAGCAGCACCAGTAGAGGCAGGGATGATGTTCTGGCTGGCACCACGGCCGTCCCTCCACAGCTTACCGGAGGGACCGTCCACGGTCTTCTGGGTGGCAGTGATGGCATGAACTGTGCTCTGATGGACAAAGACACGAGAGAGAGGAGAGAGCGAGGAGGAGGATTGAATATGGCTTCAGCCCCCTCTCTAACTTTGTGATGTCATGCTGGTGTTTTGTAAATCTGGTTTTAGTGTTTATTCCTCACCATCAGACCCTCAATGATGCCATAGTTGTCATGGATGACCTTGGCCAGAGGAGCCAGGCAGTTGGTTGTGCAGGAAGCGTTGCTATGGAGAGGCAAAGTAACAGCATCAGTTAACTGAGGATTTTCAAAATGAAAGCACCATCTAAAACATTTTTGTATGATAAAAGATCCACCTAAATTTATTTTATACTTTTTCTAGGTCTTACCTGACAACCTGGAGGGACTTGTCATACTTCTCGTGGTTGACGCCCATGACGAACATGGGAGCATCAGCGCTGGGTGCAGAGATGATGACTCTCTTGGCACCACCCTTCAAGTGAGCCTGCAGTGTGTGATGAAATAGTGTTTAATCTATGCCCTTTTTGGGCCAATTGCATATCACGTCTTTTCTTTAATAAATTTTTTATACACAAGAGCTTGGACTGAGATACGTACAGAGGCCTTCTCAATGGTGGTGAACACACCAGTGGACTCCACAACGTACTGGGCACCAGCGTCACCCCATTTGATGTTGGCGGGGTCTCTCCTAATAAAGAGGAAGAGAGAAAAGGAGTCATTCACAATACACGCTGCATGTTTTTTGTTAATGTGTGAAATTTTAATAAACTGAAATGTTTTACATTAAAAGTAAGTAAACATTAAAATCCATGGCATCCTGGAAACTTGTCTTTTTAACCTAAATCACTACTTTTCAAACTTGAATGGAGAACGCAGGATAAATATCTGAGAACCCAGGGGGATGCATTTAATGAGAAAACAAACTGCAGCGTAACCATTAGTGCTCTACTGTCCCTGTGTGTGTATATTTTAATCCAATATCTTATTTTAAAGAACAAATCAAATTATTTCCTTGTCTACATATTTCTACCTTTAATTTTGTTTTGTTTTTTAAGGGGGATTTATTTCACACTCAAAGGTCATTTTCATGTGGTTGTGAATTTTTTATGTATGTTCATTTTGTGATTATAAACCACAAGAAAAAAAAGTGTGAACTCACTCGTGGAAAACAGAGATTTTCTGTCCATCGATGACCAGCTTGTCACCCTCAATCTTGACCTCACCCTTGAAACGGCCATGTGTGGAGTCATATTTGAACATGTAGACCTAAAGAAGAAATGTGAAAGTGAGATGAGGAGGGAGACAATTTGATGAAAAATATCAGCAACTGCAAAAATGTAATTTAGCCAGTGTACATAGACCCAAAATCAATTTGCCAAATGAATGCACTCTCCTCACCTGGATGGAAATGACATATACAAATATTTTGCTCATTTTAAATTCAGCATACTCATCACTGCTTTCATCTTTCACAGATTTTTAATAGCTTTCCGAGCTTCAAAAATAATTGAAAAAGCCACAAACTATCACCTAAAGTTCGTTAATGGTGGTAATTTTAGGCAACCCTCCTCCCTTACCATGTACTCCAGGTCGATGAAAGGGTCATTGATCGCCACAATCTCCACCTTCTTGGAATGGAAGGCAGCACGGGTCACCAGACGACCGATGCGGCCGAATCTGCAAAGCAAACAGTGTTGTTTCTTAGTCTGGCCTCTAGATGGTGCTGCGACACCATGTAACCCTGACCAAAGTCACTGGATAATGTGATCGCTCATGTCTCAGATTTACAGTGAGATGAAGCTCCAGGTTGAAATAATCTCTGAAAATCAGTCATAAATAAGTTCAACCAAAGCATGGTCTACTTCACACCACTGTTGTAGCTTTGTTCCTTTGTGTGGGACACAAAATCTCCAGGTGACCTGAAACCATAGCTGAAGAAAGGGCAGGGTTCAGGAGGAGGGGCAGAGGGGTGTGTGTGTGTGTGTGTGTGTGTGTGTGTGTGTGTGTGTGTGTGTGTGTGTGTGTGTGTGTGTGTGTGTGTGTGTGTGTGTGTGTGTTGCACAGCCAACTCTCCTCTCTGGGGGCTAAAGTTGAAATGAACCTCTAATGTGGTAATCCTGGTGACGGCAGTGCACTGTTTGATCAGCAGCTGAGTTACTTTTTAACCGTGGGTCCAAAATCCTGGCAACAGATACACTCTGTCCTCAGACACTGGGGGTGGGGAGACAGAGGACAACGAGCAGAGAGATAATGAAACAGATAGGGAGGACTTTAACGTCACATTATGTGCGATCAATAACATTTAAGTTACGCAGGTCCTCTTCCACTTGTTGCAGTCAGAACAACATCCCCTGTTGAATGACCATCATGCTGAAGTCCCTGCCCAGGCTGTTATCTGCTGAGAGGTCAACGTTCACAGGAAAACATGAGAACGGCCGGGTGACTGGTCATAGGTATGTGTATGTGCGTCTGTGCATGTTCATTACAAAACACTGGTCTTCCTCAGGTGCTGTCTGGTGTCACAGTGAACTAAACTGCAGAAGAAACTACAGTTTGGGCTCATTTAATCATTTGAAGAAGACTGAGAAACAGATTTATAAGGGAGGTATTGCTCCATACTGAGGGCCATAAAGGCTGCAGATTCTTCTGAAGTATCCCAGCTTCCAAACACACTTTTTTTTTTTTTTTTTTTTTCTTCCCCATTCATAAAATACTAATATCAGCACTCATCGTTACCTAATTTTTCCAAAATAATTCAGTTATTCACTCATATCCTACTGGACTGAACATCTTCCCTGCCCTGGTTATGTGTCTACATTCGCATTTAGATACAGAGGTGCTTGTTTGTGGAATTGAAGGGGACATATTGTCCGTCATCTCTATACTTGAAACTTATTTTTCTTCTGTAGTAGCCTTGCTTTGAGCTCTTGTAGTAAAGGTCTTTTTGGAGCTTTTAGCTAAAATAAATATGTAGGTAAAAATCTGTATGTGAATGTGTCATATTTGCAAAGTCTTTATGTGCAAACAAACACAATTTAAGAAGCACAGATAGTGCATTTTGAAGTTGAACCAAGGCCGCCATTACAGTAAATCACTGTTAAATGCACACATAGATTTGTGGGGTGCAGGGAACATGCCCCTCTTGATGTTTAGAACGTGTGCATGTCCCCTCAACTAAACTCATGAAAGTAGCAGAGGAGTTTAATTTGACTATTACATCATAAATTGGTGCAGAAAAGGCTCAAATGGTGCTTTAAGTCACCAGAATACAGGAAATTAAGTGTTTGATGCTCAAGTTTTTCTGGTAGAGGACTCCCCAAGTCTCCATTTCACAAGTCCACCCACCCCAGTGTTGAAACAAAACCTACACCCCTGGTAAATGAGTGCACAGATGAGAGGGGTGTGGCATTGTGAGTAGGGGGTGCAGAGAGCACACGGTGTTGCTTATTTGGTAATTGGCTGAAAATGAGCTCTTACCCATTGATTCCAACTTTCACCATGTTGCCTGTGTTGTCTTAGTCCTCTGGAGGGAGAAATGAGGGCAGAAGACAGGAAGAGGGAGAATAACTCATCCTGTTAAACACTGATAAACCAACATTTATGATGCCATATATTAGCCTGCACTTAATGACAGACAGTTTGCAAGATTGGGCGTTGAGATAAGCAAAGAGGTTTAATGCAAAAGTTTCCACTGATTCCACTGATAAGCTATCTGTGACCACAGTCACACAAATCTGCAGCTACAGACCAGAACTTTCCCAGCAGGTGTACAAACTGAATGTGTGACCTGAAAATCAGCTTTGCATCTTCAGAAGCAGCAATAATTACATTTAAAACAAAAGTATAAAGCAATTTGTTTAAAGTATATGATCAAATTAAGTCCAATCAAGCTCGTTCAGACTGTCCCCAGGTGATCTAAATTGAGTGGTGCAGCCTGTTGCTGAGCTCCCTGAGCCCCTCTGGCTGAAATCACTGAGTAATATAAGGCATTTACCGTTTGTGAGAAGCCTCAGTCTGTCTTGCGACTCCAGGTGTGAGTGGGGAAGAGCAAAGTTTAGCTGCGTGGTTTTATGATAGACCGAGTTTAAAGCCACGCCCCCCCTCAATGGCCAGTGCTCCTCGCCCCGCCCCTTCTGAATGTCAAGGTCGTCAGCCTGCACAGAGACATGCAAGCTGGGTTCTGCAGCTTCAGACACTCTAGAAACTTCTCTCTCTTCATCCCGTTTCTGCTGATAATTGTGGGAACAAAAAGCTGTGGCATACTTTTGTTTAGTTTGACATCACTTAAGCAGATCCAGCATCATGAAGCCTTCCCTGTGTTCCCACCTCCCCCGTCTGGATATAGATACTGAGATATTAAAGGCCTCGGATAGTGGACTGAAAAAAGAGAGGGGTCCCTCGCTGACCTTCTCAGTGAATACAGCCACACGGAGACACACAGAAAGAGCGGACAGGGGATCAAATCTCTGTCTTCCAGACTGTGACATTTAATGTCCAAAGACCATGACCCTTTCACACTCTGTAGCCACACTTTTGCCTCTGACTCTCCATCTCCTCAGCAGGACTTTAGTTAGTCAGCATGAACGCAGGATCATTACGCATGTGCAAAGGAGGCATCTTCAGTCTGAGTTCATGTCAGGTTATTTAAAAATGACTGAATGCAAAAAAAAAAAAGAGGTGGTCTGAATCTGAATTAAACCGCTACACTTAAAGTTTTGGCAATGTGTTTGTTTTGCTGCAAAATTAAATTTCCTTTCTAATATCCATTGTAGACAGAATACGACAGGGTCTGGACATGTCAGAGCTCGTTTTGACTCCTTTGTCCAGCAGCAGAGTTGGCATTTGAAAAGAAAGCACTCCAGAGGACAATATAAATATGTTAAATCAGAAGAATGAGGGTGTCAGTTTAAACCAGGAGGCCATTCAAGTTGAATCCTGTAGGAAGATTCTCCCTGGCTGCACACTGAGGCCTCACCCGTGGGCAGTCATGACGGAGAATTGAAACCTTACCCACAGCATGGCATCACTACACACACCGGACATGCAACACATTACAAATCTAAGTGGACCAAAGATAACAATCAGTAACGTGCATTTTCCACCTCAGCAGATTATGTGCTTCTGTTATAACACATATTGCAGCAGGCTAGTAGACATGTAGCTCTGCACCTACTGGAGACTGCCGGTGTGTTTAATGGCCACGGTCCAGCTGTCCGAGCATAGCTGAACTACCACAACCCCAGAGTGGATGCCAGTCTTGGCCTCTGCTTTGCAGCTTAAGGTCAAAGAGGGGAAGTAAAGGTCAGGCTAAGATTAGACGCTGGCCAGCTAATCAACACTCGATCCATTTTATACTCTCGGTACTGTAAATGCTGCCTCACACAGATCACATGTTCTTTCTATCATGACAGCCAAACTCTGCAGCAGCAGAGAGGAGTGCGAGCAGTCATGGAATAAAATATCATTGGAAGTGATCATTTTGTCCGGCAGCAGGGTCACCGGAAGTTGAAAAATGAACAACAAAAGGAAATCAATTACATGTGTAATTACGACACCATTTTAACAAACTCACTGCAGCATTTCAGTAAATTCTGTATTCTTTATTCAAGTTTGTTTAATCAGGAAGTGCACTAACAACATGTATGGGTTGCAGTTTGGTGATCTCTGCACAGTCACAGGCATGTCTTCATATAAAATGGCCGCTCTTTCACTAGATTTTTACAACTTGTGTCCTGTTCAGTCCAGAACAAAGTCCAGAGGGCGACTGTGTGGGGGGAGAAACAAATAAACACATAATGGAGTGAGACTGCCATCTAGTGATGCAATGGAAACACCTGTCTACTTAAATGAATACTTCACCCACAAAATGGCCATTTGGAAATCAGCTGTGTCATGTTACCTTGAATTAGTGAATAAAACTTCCTCTTGAATGCCTCTACAGATAACGGCAAACATATTGATTTATTAATTGATTGGAGACCATGTTTAACAACAGCAAAACTCCAACAAAACATTTGTTTCAACACGTGCGGTATAATCCAAATCTCTTTTGTCCAGTCGTGTGGTCAGTTCTTCCCAAACACATGCAAACACCCTCAGATAGATGTATTGTTCTTTTTGGAGTCTTACCAGTGAGCTCACCACTGTCTGGATCCCAGCGTGGGGCAGTAGCCCTTGCTACACTTAATGCTAGAAGGGTTATTCTGCTAAACCAGAAATCCCCTGACACGCCACCATTGAGACACTGGGTTAGAGACCTATTGATATTGAGCTTAGAGAGGATCAGATATTCACTTAGGGGCAAAACTGACCTGTTCTCAAGGATTTGGGATCCCTAGAAAGCCTACTTGATGAATGCTGCCTTTTAACCCCTCGTAACCTCGTTTAAATCCATATATTATTTTGTTCTCCTATAGTTTTGTGCTTGAATGTCTGCACCATTGTATGACAATTATGTGAAAGTGTTTCTGTGTTATGTTCTGTAAAAACTGCAAAACCTGATAAAAAAAACAGTTTACAAGGAAGCAGCAATTGAGGAAAAACAATATCGCCTCAAGGTCCATTTAGTTGTTGTTCTGGAGCTTTGTTAGAGGGAGCAGAGCTAGAGGACGTTAACACCCTCACCTTCCTCTGAAGTATTGTGGGCAAAGACAGAGGGACAGATGCTTTTGTTACAGTGACATCCATCTGGAACTCGAAGGAAATATGCCAAAACACCAAATTCGGGATGTTCAGCGTTAGGTTGGTTGTGCTCCATGGTTCAGAAACAAGTAAGAGAGTAAGAACCATCTTGAAGATACTTAACGCCATCAGAAACAAAGGTCTGTAGGAGAAATAAACCACTAGAAACACATGGAGATCCAAGGAAGTGGGGTTGGATCGGACACACCCTACTGACCAGTGAAACCAGAGTCTAACATGGAACTAACAAGGAAAGTGAAAATAAGGTCAATGGTTTCGTCAGTTTACAGACTCTCAGTTCGATCCTTTCTTCATCGTGGACTTTTGTGGATTGCCCCTTAGTTTAAGGGAATTTATGTCTTGTCCTCAAACTGGGCACATTACTCGTACATAGAGTGCCAAAACGAATCATATTTATGTATACATATTTTATAAATATCTGGTGAGACATATGAGATTATCTGACAAAGATGCCAAAATATTCATTTCCGTTTCCCTGTAGAGTGATTCAATATTTTTGCCCCAGGAACTTGGCTTTGTTGCAAGAATGAAACCAGTTTTAGAGGCAGTAGAGGATCTTACATACAGTTGTTATTAAGATTGGCCACCAACGCTCCAGAACGATGGGGGAAGAAATGTAATTTCTTCCAGCGGGCATTAGAAGATTTAATAAAGCATTAAAGGAAATGGCCTCTGATACCCCGAACGAGTTTTGTGGATTAAAAATGACACTGGACTTCTTGTCCGCATGAGGGTCAGTAAGTACTGTCTGTATTTTCATTCTAAAGTGGCCATTTCCTTTAAGAGTTTAAAGGGACAGTTCACCCCAAATCAAAAATACAAGTTTTTCCTCATACTCGTGGTGCTACTTATCAATCCAGAGTGTTTTGGTGTGAGTTGTTGAGTGTTGGAGATGTCTGCCTTCTCTTGAGGATAATGGAACTAGATGCTACTTGGGTTGTGGTGCTTAAAGCGCACAAACAAAAAAACCTGAAAAACTCAACAACAATGTCCCTTTTCAGAAATCATGACCACGTTACTCAAGATTATTGACAGACCTTGGTTTTAGCAGGTGCATGTAGGAACTATTTTTCTTCGACAGAATTACACCCGTCAATCGTACCGCCACGCAGAAGGAAGCGCGCATCTACTCATGAACCAGAGGGTTGTGACAGCGCAAGGTGTAAACATTAATGGCATCCTCCTCAGCTGAGCTGTAACATCAGCTACCTCAGTGGGGCTAGATGAGCTGGCAGTAGATGCACACTTCCCTCTGTGCAGTGATACATTTAGGCTACTAGGTGTAGTTCGGTAGAGAGAAAGTAGTTCCTACAGGAAACTGCTCACAACAAGGTCTGTAGATTATCTTGAGTAACCAGGTCATGATTTCTGGAAAGAGACATTGCTGTTGAGTTAATTAAGTGTTTTTGTGTGCTTTGAGCACCACAAACCAATTGATCACTGCTAAGCCCCGCCCCTTTGTGATGATCCGACAAGCTGTCGGAGTAAGCATAGAGCCCACACTGTAACTAACTGCACTCCCTGAAGAAATATTATCATATTTTTGGAAAAATAAAACAGTGATTGCAGAGAGAAGCAGACAGAGGGGTCTACAGTCTGTGTTTGCAGGATATATCCAGGATGTCAAACTGACTCAGCAGCAACAACAGGTTAAAAAGACATCAGACACAAAAAGGCATCATCACCACCAGACACCAAACAACGTTCATCTGCACACACTGTGATGGCACAGAGCTGGTTGAATATCAGCAAAGTTTCCCTGCTTCCCTTCACTGGTTCATGTACAGCAGGGTCAGTCTTTGTTTCACTGTTATAATCATTAAAAAGCAAAAGCAGCATGTGTACATTCAGTAGGCTATATCTTCAGTAGCTAGCTAGCTAACCCTACACTTTTCAGGGTTTGATTTTGGTTTTGGAACAGGGAAGAAACGTATATCTTTTTCCAACCTCTCCAGGTAACGAGTATCATTAATACACGACGTGCCCCAGACACAACATTTAGCTCCAAATCCACAAAACCAGCCTGAAAATGAAGGAAATCTGAAACGATTGCATTAGAGTCAATGGAGCACAGCTGTGTTGCTGTCTGATCCTGGTCTGAGCCGGCCCAATGCTACATTATGATTGGCCAGTCTGTGTCTGGGGGCGGGAATTAGCAAAGGGTCAATTGCCATCTAGTTCCATAATATTCAGGATGAGTATGACATATTATATTTACAGAACCAAACCAATCTAGTCTAGGTTGATAAATGCACAACAGTGAAGAGGAAAAAATATGTAATTTTGATTTGGGGGTGAACTACCCCTTTAAAAATGTCTGTCAGAAGAATTTGAAGACACATTGAGATGAGGCATGTCAGTTAGCAAACTGGGATTTAGGAGAGTGAAAGTGAATTTCTCTGAGCAAAAAGCAGAACACCACAAATGTCAAATCCATTTATTCATGCAAATCATAAGTAAACAAAAATAATCAGCAGGAATCACAGGTGCCATCATTCTTTAATTTCTACGTCCATTAAACCCGATTTTACACACGACCCCCAGCCACAAATTTAACAACTGTCTAATCACATTAACTGTACGAAGACAAATGCTGGAAATACATAAAGTGCCAATTTACTTAAAAGAATAAAAAAACAAGCCGAACAATTAAAGATGATCATCTGATGTAAATATAGCTCACATAATATTCAGTTTAATACTTACACATGGAATAAACTACAGCTGCTCTGTTAAAACAACCACAACAGTGTGAAGCATCTAAACTACGCTGGATGAAATCACATTAGCAACGCTGCAAGTTTACACCATACTACATGTAGTCTACACGCATTTAAACACCCTTCAGTGCACGTGAACGCCTTTGCATGTGTGTTTTTCCTTATGATACTCTAAGAAGGATGTCATCAGTCTTTATTCTCTCTGCACTAACAGCCCAGTCCGCTCATGGACCCGATCCGATCCAGTTTCAGGCCAAAGCACCCTCGGTTCCATCCCCTCCGTGACCGGTCCGGTTCTGCTCTCTTCTGATTGGCCAGAGCGCCCTTCAGCAGGCGCAGCCAGGGGGTCTCAGCCTGTGTTTGTGCGTCAGCCCATTTGGGGTACTCTGCCGCTTTGGCCCCCGAGGAGAAGGTGGACTGCTCCTCTGGTTGGCTGTTCAACAGGTTCTCCAGGTCGTCCAGGGTCAAAAGGTCATTGTAGCGCTCCAGAAACTGCTCCATGAACTACAGAGGAGGAAAAATAGATTCAATTTAACTGTCAGGGAGTGTACGAGGGAGAATAATTCAATCAGCGATACATTTCATTACTCTCCTCTTATTCTTTCCTGCTCTCCCTTCCCTCCTTCTGCACTATTCTCTCATCTCCGTCATCCACTCTGAATTCTCCTCAATCCACTCTTTTCTTCTTCTTTTATCCTCCCTCCTCCCCCTTCACCTCCCTCCCTCCCTTCATACCTGCACAGCATCAGGAGAGGGGTGCAGAGCGCGAGCCTCGGTCATCTCCAGAGGTGTCAGGAGGAGCAGAGTGGCACAAAGCAGCACAGGACACAGCATGGCAGCAGAGATGATGGACAGGAAAAACTGGAGCAGGAGGACTGAAAATGCACTGGCTGCAACTGTAAGATAAAGAAATGAATTTAGAAATGCAAATAATTTATGCAAAAGCACTAAAATACATTCACACTCTTTATAAAATAATAGTTTTAAGAAATATCTGCTGGAAAATGATATGAGTAGTCTTTCCAGACACTAACCAATCCTCCATCGGTGTCTTCCTGGATTTTTACACATTTTTTATTTGTATATTCAACATACAGAAAAACACTGTTAAACACAGATAAGAAATCAAGCTAATTTGCAGCCCCCGTCCCTGGTTAGGCTTTTTTTTTCTAGATTAAACCAGCAAAACATATGACTAGAAAAGACAGAATCGGGATACATTTATTATATATTATAACTACATCAAGTTTTTTTCATTCATTTAAGAGAACATTTTCTTCTGCATGTAATAATTATGAATTTATGGGTCGATAAGTGTCTCAAGTCAGGTGGTAACCTGTTCATAATAATGACTAAAAGAACTTAAAATGATATTTTGATTTTATTACTTTATAATAATACCAAAGGCTCTTAAGTTGTGATTTTTTTCTTGTTACAAAATTTGTAGTTTGCTTTAAAAAAAAAAAATTAAACAACTTTTACTGTATGCAGTTCCATTCGTAGCTATACCCAGTCTTCACTGTGATTCTCCTTCCTTCACTCTGGGAGAAACTATTCCAGTGGATATTAAGTATAAAGAATATAACATAATATCTGACTAGTTAAAAAGATAAGTTTAAGAATGCTCACCTGTTGTGTGGTTTGTCTCAGAGCTCTGTGTGTCTTCTTGTCCTCTCACAGACTCTTCTCCATCTCCCTGGTTCTCGGTCTCTCGGCTACCTCTCACTTGTTGGCACCTGCAGGGAGCATCACTATCTCACCCGGCTGACTCCTCCTACTCCTCGCTCTGTGATGGAATTGAAAGGATGGTGGGTTTTTTTTCTTCCTCTTGCGTCTGTCCTCTTGGCAGAAGCTGAATGTTGGGGCATCAGCTGGGATGCTGCAGAGGTTTTGTAGAGCCAGAGACGACTCCCCCCTCCTCTCCTTCCCACCCCATCTTCCTCATCCTCATCTCCTTTTTTCTTTGGAGTGATGTCATAGCCTCAGAGAGAGTGATTGTCATTGCCAAGGTGACTGTGTGCACTCTGTGAGCCAAACTGTGCTGCACAAAGCAAGGTCAAAGGGCATGTCCGCTAATGCCTTATCAATGAGAGCGGTGAGTTATGAACTAGCTGCAAAGATTCATGTCACGACATCACCTGAATTATACATTTCCTATGCTGTGACGATGCTCCTCGTGCATATCAGCCTCCCTCTCTCCCTCTTTGTCTCCGGGGTCTTTCCCAGCATGCACTGACCTCCCCTCTCTGTTGGGTAAGTTACAGTCTGTCAGTGCCATCTGCTCCCTGTACCCCCCGCCGCCAAATTACAACACTAGCAGGAGCTGCATGATTCAACACACTGACCTCAAAGTTCAGCAGCCTCTGATTATTTCAAGTAAATAAACCCCCAGCAGTTACAAATGTACGTCAGATACTGGGCATGCAGTCAGTGAATATTCTCTCTTAACTATTAAAGCAGCTTCTGTGAGCAACATGTTTTCATACCTACATGAACAAGCAGCTTTGTAGAGCTCTAAAGTTATAAACAGGGCCCATTTATTCCTGTTTTTGCACTTAGCACCCACTGAATACATTTAACTCAAATTTATCCTCGGATAAAACCTAAGTGCTGCTGCAATCACACTGTTAGCCTGTTGTCGGCAAGTGTCTTTACATAACATATCAATCACACATACAGAAATGCACCCCTCTCATCTTTTCGGAGAGGACAACGTGTGGGAGAAGGAGTAGGCGAAAAAGGAGAGAGATTAGCAATGAGGGGAGGGGAGGGTTAAACTAGCGTGCATGCAATGTCAGTGAAGAGAGGAGCGCTGTAAGAGGAAAAAGTAGGCAACACAGAGTAGGAGGAGGTGGAGGAGGAGAATGGGAGGGAGAAAAAGCACCAGGCAGAGCGCGGAGGGAGACCTACAAAAGAGATTGATTACAGGAGAACAGAGGCGGCCAACGAGGCAACAGCAAATGTGTCAGACAGAACGAGAAGGAAAAAAAATTAAACATGATTGTAAATAAACAACATGCAGCCGCAGTCGCTGGCGAGGAACTGAGTGAAAGTGTTTCTCGTCTGATAAAGACTGAAATCTGATATGGACGAATAAGAAAGGAAAATTGAGGGAAATGAAGTGGAGAAGCATGTGGGGTTGTAATACTGTCTGGGCAAGCTGTGACAACCCATTAAACACCTCTGTCCAAACACATGATACAAGCAGACATTCAAAGCTGCTTGTAATGATGGTATAAATTTACTTGACATAACCCCCACAGACACCCATCCCTTCGCACATCTCTTAGTGTCAAGCCTCTGGAGGTTTCTTCAGCGTGCAGAGGCCAGTGAGTGACGCAGCTCAAAATGAGACAGACAGCCGCAGAGTTCTTATTAAAACCAGAAGAGGGTTTATTATAAGACGTCTTGATTCTATGTCATCAGATATGTCATCAGGCTACTTTAGTTTGGTACCAAGTACTGACATCTTTAAAAAAAAAAAATATACAAAAAGATTAAAATGTAAAAACATGTAAAAATGCAACGCATCATTTTAGACAAAAGATTAAAGGAAGAAACACAGAAAAAAGACAAAACAACAGAAGACACATCAGTTTCTGAGGCGAGCTCGTCGGGATGAGCGGGCGATGGGTGTCGTCACTTTCGGGGTCTCACTCTCGGCCATTACAGCATCTGATGAGAAAATAAATGAAGGTTAGAAGTCGAGCAAGTGATGGGCTGTTGTTGCAGACGAGCTGTAGAATAATTACTGTCAAAAAGGCCACAGATAAAACTTGTCCAGGAAAGTGTTTATTTCAGTGAATTAGTGGTGGCGCGATACACTGGTATTGATGATAGAAAGTGCTACTAAAAATGAAATATTAATATAAAGTCATAATACACATATGGTAATATGTGTAAATAATCCAGCGCCTCTTAAATAATTTCAGTTTCTTTCCGTTTTCACTTTGTCTTCCTGCCCAACACCACCTGGGTGCCTTTTCATTATTCATCAAGTGTGCTTGCTCTTTTTGTACAGTTATGGCTACAGACCTTCTCTCCACGTCACTACACTCACATTTTAAGTGTAATTTATTTTATGCTTTCCCAATGCCAGTAGACCTGACCCATGAACATGGCTCTACAGACAGTAGACAAGTATGTCTAAAAAAAAAAAAAAAAAAAAAATTGTCACTTTTTAAATCACAGATGTGTCGGAAAACAGGCAAGTAAACAGTAGAAAGCAGCATGAAGGACAATGGAAAGGTTTTAATGGTCACTTCTTCTTCTTCTTTAATCAGTTTATTCGCTTTCTATCTTAAACTCGATGCTGACTAACTTTGGATGATTTTCGAGTGCTGCTTGGACGGATTTTGTGGTGGACCGTCATTGCATGGTGCTGCAAAAGGGGCGAAAATTAGCATGTCCACCTGAGTGTCATGTTTCCATCACTGCCAATTGGAGCTGGAGCCAATAAATACACCCAACTACTGCAAAGTACCTGTCCTGGAAGTGAATGCTGATTGTAACCTTTCTCCACTAACGACAAAAACCAGATGATAGTGGGTTTGTTGTCCTGTGGGAAAGGAGTGACAGAAAATCTTATGCTGTGTCAACACTTCAAAAATGTACCATGTACTCGCCACTTGCTAATCACATGTTGACATTATATTAATTCCTAATTTGTAGATTGATTTAATCCTTTCAAGTTGTTTGCTATCAAATCCATTAAAGATTATCTCCAGATCTTGGATTAGTGCTGCTGCAATGCACCGCTCACTTTTAAGAGCAAAAGTCCTAAATCCTTTTAGACAGACACCTGGTGTGGTTCAGCCCAGTGCTCCCAACACTCTGAACCTTGTATTGATCCACAATTAAATCACTGACTTGTGCCAAAATATTAGTTCTATAAATAACACCAATAGTTGAAACGACTAGTTGAGGAAGGAGATTAGAAAAAAGTATCCAGTATCTATTTAGATAATTCATTATTTGTTTAGTAATTTTCAAGTAAAAAAATAACATACATTGCCTCGTTCCTGCATCTAAAATGTGAGCATATGTGGCTTTTATTTGTTTAGCGTGACAGTTAGCCAAGTGGCTTTGGGTTTTGGACAGCTGGTCAGACAAAATATTTGACGACGGCACCTTGGCCCTTAAAAATTGTGACAGGCACTACTTTCTGACATTTTATAGGCCAGACAAAAACACAAGAAGTATCATCATTTTAATAAATAAAATATAGTTATGGTGGGTAATTGCAGGTCTAAATAAATGTAATTTATATATTATGTAAATATATGTTGCTAAAGATACACATTAAAAGGAGAATCATGTTAGCTCATTTACTGTAATTAAAAAAAAAAAAAAAAAAAGAGAATATAAGTTGATAGGCAGAAGAATCCTTAAAAGTAATTTTCACTTTAAAAAGGTGGCTACACTTACCCTCTTCATCCTCCTCTTCATCACTGCTGAAGGTAATCACAGGTTTCTTGGACTTGCGAGATTTCTGAGGCGTAACGAAACTGTCATCGCCGCGGCTGGAAACAGAGGGCTTTGCTTGACCTGCAACAAACACAGAACATTTTTTTTTTTTTGGTCACACACAAAAATAACAACAAATAATATTATTAATAACAATGATAATAATAATGATAATAAAAAACTAATAATAATATAAAATCCAGTTCAAATTCTGATTGCAAAAAACAGCAACACTCTCTCACAGACACATTAATGCTACACCATCACAGCTCATCTCTGCACGCCATAGTCTGTTGACATTTGTCCGTTGCGCAACACTACATTATGTTTCATAACTCTG
Organism: Epinephelus lanceolatus; assembly: GCF_041903045.1. Taxonomy (NCBI): domain Eukaryota; kingdom Metazoa; phylum Chordata; class Actinopteri; order Perciformes; family Serranidae; genus Epinephelus; species Epinephelus lanceolatus. The sequence goes on along the minus strand of NC_135743.1, from coordinate 15,746,727 downwards.
ATTGGCTGTAGGTCTATCCAACTGTGTCCGGAGGCATTGTGTTCTACAACTCTCGTTAATGTCCCTTGGAAATGTAAAGCTAACCTGGAGCTTCCATACAAACTTGCATTTGTATTTTGATCGGGCGACATCGGCCTTACAACAGGACCCTTTAAAGAGAAATCCTACGGCACTGACCTCTTTTTGATCTCGTACGACCTCTGGTGGGCAGAGGTGTGCGTGTGACTGTCTTCTCAGAGGGTCCTCCTTCTTTTTGGTTCTCCTCATCCATCTCAGGACTTTCCACGTTCTCCAGCCCCCGTGTGTGAACTGCAGTCAGCCGCTTCTCAAACTCATCTATCTGGGCCTGGGGAAACAAATGAACATCAGTAAGCACAAAATTCAAATCAGAATCTACTTGGAAATTGGGATGTGTACAACACCTTGAACTGGGCTTTGGCCCCGCGGCGGAGCTTGGCCATGATGGAGAGCAGAGGCTGGTAGACTCCAGGCTCCGTTAACTTGTCGCTGTAACACTCCCAGCATTCCTGCAGCCTCTTGAAACCGCGCTCACACATGGACAGCAGAGACAGAGACATGGCCAAGTCACACCACTGACGCTCCGTCCTAAGAGAGAGGTAGAATGAGAGTCATCAGGATTAAAGACCAAACCTGATTAGAAACTATGTGAAATGCATAGAAATGCTCGATCCTCAACATAAAAACTCATTACTCATGAATATAGCTTTGCCCTGGCATTTGGACCAAATCTCATTTTCCAGCAACCTCTTATATCTAAATTCACTTTGCCATTGTGTAATGTAAAATGTCCTTCCTTTGAGCTGGGGGTATGGATAAAGCATGAGTCAGAGGCAGACTGAGGCCCGGCTGGGCCAATTGTTCTGTCTACATTCCCCAACTATACAGGAAGACAGTTTCCATAACAAAATGAGTGAATAAGATGTGTAGGTGAACTGTAGAGGCGATGTTAGTTTGTTTGTGTAACATCTTTGAACAAGGGAAATATTAGTGCCACTTGCTTTATAAACAGTCCAAGTATTGGTAAATGGATAAAAGAACTGTCTGCATGTGTATCCTTAGGAGAAAAAAAAAAAAAACATTATTTTTTACATAGAGACTTGAAAATCTACTGGGTCAGCGGAGTGAATTTGGAGAGCCTTTTATGCCTTGCTTAATGTTGACTACATGATGGGATGTTGTTAAGATAACTACAGTGACATTTTTTAAAAATATATATTTGAATTATATTTATTATTTATTTTGTAATGTGTTTTTATTAGGAGTGAGCCTGAGTTTGAACAGGGTTCAGCAGACATTTAGCGCAACAGTGACACTCGTGTAATTTAGTAAAAAAGCTAACTATGCAAACCACGGATCGGAAATGTGCAACATTTTTTGTCATTGATATCAAACAAAAGCCAAAAATTATCTCGGTGCTTGACCAGGCAAAATCTCTTCCTCCTGATGTGAAAGCAGGGAGCGCTCCTTCTACAGCTAAATCTGGGGACCAATACGTCCCCAGAAGTACACTGCACACTGACTGACAAAGAATTAAACAAAACAAAACATGCTGGACTCTCAGTCTACAGAGGGCTCTCAGACTGATGATCTGAATTTCTGACTTACAGGGGGCAGCCCTACTCTTTATTTTTTATTTGTCTTGTGTATGTTTGTGTAATGATAGTAATAGTTACGTATCATTTATGGTTCTTGAAAATCTTATTAAGTATAATAAGAAAATAATGACAAACAAATAAGAAAATAAGCCCAAATAAAATCAAACAGTAAAACACAGTGCAGTGCAAAGTATGAATAAAAAGTCCCAAGTTTTTAACCTACTGAAATGCAGTGGCAAACAGATGCTTTAAGAACCAATTTAAAAGAAAAGAGCTGTAACAGATCTCAAGTTGGGAGTTTGTCCTGGTTATGTGGTGCATAAGAACAGAACGCTGCTTCTCTGTGTATAGTCTTGACTCTGGGTACAGTAAGAAGACCTGTCCCTGATGATCTGAGAGGTTTGGACGGTTCATATTGGAGCAATAGATCAGAAATATATTCTGGACCTAAAACATTCAGTACTTTAGTTATATTTTAAAATGAAGTCTTTGACAAAGGGGAAGCCAGTGTAAAGGTATGAAAACTCTGAAGAGATGCGACTCAGCAGCAGCAGCTGTGTGATAGTAAAGACAGCACAGTAGTTGAGTCTACTGAAGCTAATCACATGTAGAACTTTCTTAAACAAAAGTCTGTAAATTCTTGGTGTCATGTTAAGGTGACATAAGGCTATTTTTTTGTTATCGTCTTAACGTGGATGTTAAAATTTAACTGACAAGACCAAGATTTCTGGCCTGCAGCTCAAAACAAAGAATTCAATGGAGGAGCAACATGTTCAAAAGAAGCAAGACATCTGTTTGCACCAGAAAGAATTATAAGAAACTAAGTGTCACCTCCACCTCTTTTCTTACGCTCTCTAGCTTTGCTCATAAAAAAACTTGTCATGCACTGACTCAATAAGAGCTGCTGCACTGTCGTCTCGGTACAGCCAAGTTTCAGTTCATAATAATTGTGCTAGATGATTAAATCGTCAATTAAAAATAATTTGCCTGCCAAAGACCTGATGTTTAATAAAGCCAAATTCGGTGTGTAAAAAGCACTCTTTTCCAATTAAATGGTTGTTTTTTTTTTGTGACTGAGGGCTGAAGACGGACTGCGGGTGACAAGGAATTCTTATCAAATTTTATACATTTGCATAATTATTTGAGTGCATCTTTTTCATGCACGAGTACTGCTACTACTGATCAAAACACGACTGGGAACATGAAGAGTGATAGCGAGGGCCCTTGCGCCAGGCAGAAGGTCCATACTGAGCTCGAAAAAGAGGCACACTGGGCAAAGTACGAGTGGGGCAAGGACTCATTTCTGAATACCTCTCGCTTTAATTTTCAATCTTTCTTCAAGCATTTAAAACACCCACTAATTACCCACGCGTCAACCCCTCCATCTTGCACAGATGCTTGAAATGAGCAGGGAAACATTAAAAACAAGATGCAGGTGAAAGGTGTGAGGATGAGAAAGAAGGAGGTGAAGTGGAGATTTACTCACTTGGCAGTCCTGAAGCGCTGACACAGTTTCTCTACCAGAGACTCGGTCTGCCTCTCCTTGGTGATGTAGGAGAATAGCTGTCTGAAAACACACAAACACACAATACAGCATCTAAACAAAGCTCTCAAAATAGCAAAGCTGTCAACGTTTCCATCGAAAGCTCCTTAAACAAGTCACGATTTTTTCCCTGGGCCTGCCGAGTCCTGCTCAGTATGGACGAATCCTCAGTAGACGAGGGCTGCAAATGACACTTAAGACACATACTGAAGAGCCGTGACACTCACTTCATGATGGTGTTGAAGTCCTCAGAGGTCATGCCTCTCTCTGGGTCAGACAGGCGGCTGATGATATCTGGGAGCAGGTTGTAGATCGCATTGTCCTGATGGGTAACACCAAGAGTTAAAAACCCTCCCAATTATTCAGGCTCCATTAAGGGCTCTGGATATGTGTCTGTGCGTGTGTGTGTACCTTGGAGGCCAGCTCATTGAAGAAGTTCAGGGCCAGGCTAGTGATGTGAGGCTCGGGGTCAATTAGCAGCACAGCCACCTCGCTGACTTGACCTTTGACCTTGAGCACATCCTTAAGCACCAACTGAGTTAGAACTGTCACAGCTGTCTGCCTCACTGAAGGAACCTCGTCGCTGAGCCTAGAGGAGGAGAGGACGTAAATTACTGGCTGATTAATGTCAGATCTCTTCAGGCTGACCTGATGATGAGACGAGAACTATTTCCTCACACAGTTTCTTACTATGAGTGACAGCGTCCTTCATGAACAGGTTTTTTGTTGTCAAACTCAAACTTTGATTCTTGCTTTTGTATACTGTGTGTACTATACTTAACCATACTATACCATTGTACATTTGATATTCTGTTATACTGCTGTACTATAGTATATTATTACTACTATTACATGGCACCTTAGACTATATATTATACTTCATATGATAATTATGTTAGACTATCTTACTACATCATATACTAGATTATATTTTACTACATTAATACAGACAACATGAAATATCACAACTTAATCACAGGATATACTATTCTGGTGTTTGAAATATAAATTAGACTGATATAATCATACTGTGTCACTTTACCTTGTAACTTTAGGCCCTATCTTACACCCAGCTAAAATCAGGGCACTGTGCAGCACAACTGTTGTCTTCATGTTCACAGCCAGTGCTGTCGTTGTGTAAGTAACAAATGTATTTGTGCCCATCTGTTTGCCCATGGGTGAGTAGGTCTAAAAATGAGGTGCAGTCAGGCACACTGGTGGCGATTACATTTTTTGAGGCACCAGAATGCAACTGCACCCCTGACCGACAAAAACCTGGTCTAAAGTCAGACTGGTGCTGTATCATTGCACTATTTAAAGGGTGCATCATACATAGGTGGGCTCACAATGTGCATGCACAAACAGTGATACTAGGATGGGTCGCAAATGGGTGAAATAATACACAAATGACAAAGAAAATATTAATTATATTCTCTAAAATGTGAATATAACAGAGCTGTGGAGTTGCTGCACCGACTCCCCATTAAGAGACATGCTGTGCGCATTTACGCACGAGAAGCAGCATGACACCACTGATGATTTTAGAAGCTAAAAGTTTAATTCAGTTTCTTCTGTCAAGTTCATAACTACACTTTTAAGTTTGGTATTTAAATGCCCCATGATATTTGCTGCAGTGACTTTACTGCTCTCATTGGATTATACTCCAGAATTAATTTGAATGATACGAAAACTGAGGTTATTGTCTTTGGATATGCAGAATGTTCTACTTACTCTTTTCATAATTTGAACACCCTCACCACAAATATCAGTGGGTCGATCAAAAGCCTTGGTGTGACTCTGGACACTGATCTAAATCTTAAAAGACAAACTGGCACGGTTGTGAAAGGTTCTTTTCATTAGCTTCGATTGCTAGCTAAAGTTAAGCCCTATTTGTCTTCCAAGGATTTGGAGAGGGTCATTCATGCCTTCATATCATCAAGACTTGATTACTGTAATTCTCTTTATGTTGGTTTAGATCAGTGCTCCCTTCGTCGCCTGCAGCTAGTCCAAAATGCAGCGGCTCACCTCCTGACTGGCACCAAGAAGCGGGACCATATTACACCTGTTCTGATGTCCTTACACTGGCTTCCTGTTCATTTTATAATACATTTCAAAATTCTGTTGTTTGTTTTTAAAATCTTACATGGATTGGCCCCTCAGTATCTGGCGGAGCTGTTAAAAACTCACAATCCAGTCAGAGCCCTTAGGTCTTCAGGTGATCTGCTGCTTTAAGTGCCCAGATCAAGGCTTAAAACTAAAGGCGACCGAGCATTTTCAGTGGCTGCTCCCAAGCTCTGGAATAGCTTGCCATCGCATGTTAGACATGCAGAATCCCTGGGAAGATTTAAATCATAGTTAAAAACTCACCTTCTCTTGTTAGCTTTTGAACCTGTGTGACTTCTGTCTTTTTAAATGTGCTATAGAAATAAATGTGACCTTGACCTTGACCTATACTCGGTAGAAAACAGCTTGAGTCTCTTATTTGCTGCATCTGCTGTGTAAAATAGCAGTGCGCCATGTGCAGGTGCACCTGGCTTTTAAAAGGAGTAGGAGTTGACTTTTTGATCGGTTGAATTCATGTTGTGTCCAAATACACCAATGATCAACTAAGGGACTAAATACAACCCCTTTGCCATTTGTGCCTTTCTTTGTGTTCAGACTATACACCATTTAATTTGCACAAGAGGAGTTGGACACACCCTGGATGCACTTGCGCCTTCACTTTAGATCATGCACTACACATCGTTTAAATAGGGTCCTTAGTTTTTAATTCCATTTGTATAGTTCACACTTTTAGTTCTAGTCTTATACTAGTATACCTTTATTTATACTGCTTATTATATTTACTAGTCCATACCCAATGAGTGCACAGTTGCCCACGTACAGTTTCACATGGTGTGTGTTTGGGATACAGGTCATAGGAAATAGCGGATTAAATAGTCAGATGAACCCATTAAGAAGAGCAATGTATTCAGACAGAGTTTTTGTGAATTTGATAGTACGATTGCTTTATTGAAAGTACAGTAGTACCATTGCCAATAGTGGGATAGTTAGTGGGCTAAAACCATACATTAGTAGTTGAGGTAGCACGTTGAAAGGCAGATAGTTAAAGTCATTGCCCTATAGAAGTTCAGTTTTAGTAAGTTTTCCAACTTTTGCCAAGAGGGAACTTTAGATATTGGTCCCTAGATTATGTTCACCGAGTTTCATGCAGATCGGTCAAACTTCCTAGAAAGAGATCGATTTTAAGTGTTCTTCAAAAAAATTCAAAATGGCGGAAAATCTGTATAACTGGAAGTTATGGGTTCTTGAGGCAAATTTGTTCCTCATGAGGAGAGGCATCTCTGTGCAAAGTTTCATGTCTCTGTGACATACGGGCCATGAGATATGCCCATTCAAAGATTCTAATTTCAATTGGTTGCTATAGCGCCCCCCTTTGGCCAATTGATGTAATATTGCTTCATTCCTATCCTCCCATGACCCTCTACCACTGTGCCAAATTTCACATGGATTGACCAAGTCAGTGAGGAGAAAGACGTGGAACAGACACACAGACAGACAGTTTGTCATTATATAGTACGACTCTTACTTATTTTTTGCTTCTCTATTTATCTGTACTTTTTACTGCTTGTGCTGCTGCAATGCCTGAATTTCCTTCCTGGGGGTCAATAAAATCATCACCAAAATCATCACATTTCATCATGAGAAAAATGTGAATATGAGTGCCAGATTTCATGTCAATCTACCAAATTGTTGTTGAGACACTTCACTCCAAACCACACATTTTAACCTGTATGTTAGATACAGACAGGAGTATGTTAGATACAAAGCCTTAGGACACACCCTCTGGCAAACATGAACATCTGCTCAAAGTTTTTCAATCCATTTAGTGGATGTTGACATATTAGAATGGTTAAGTGAAATTTTTGACCTGCTGGTGACACTAGAGGAAATATCAGGAGATCACCAAAGTCGGTATGTTTCAGCCTCTGGGCACCATGAATGTCTGTAATAGTAAACCATTCAATTGTTGTCAAGATATTTCAATCTGAACCAAAGTGGTGGACCATCATTGCCAGTCCTGGAGCCAAGCTGCTAGCGTAACTAAAAACGTGGGTAGAGGTAAAAACATTCATGCCACCTGTACATTTGTTATTTCCCAGTCCAAGTCAATCAAGCTTTCTGTACAGACTGGGTTATTAGGCGGAGCGTTAGGGGAACCAAACGACTGTCACAGCCCCGGCTCTAACACAATGGGATTGGACAGGCTGTGGCAGGGCAATCTGATGGCTTTCTGAGACCAATTTAGATTCACTCTCACCCAAAATCACAGAACAAAAGAAACTCATTAACCATTTCTCATTTATGCCAGAGAGCAGGACTCCTGGCAGACGATCAGAGACTTGTTCATGGCACATTCACATGCCAATGCAGGAGCTCACAACAGCTATGAACAGGGTAATTAATTCTTAATGCGCTTATCAGGAGGCTCCAGGGCAGCAGCCTACAGAACAGTGGAGGTGTTGGTGTGTGGGAGACAATTAGGGAACGCTATGAAATGCTTATCAGGTAGAAAACACAAGGAGGGCAATGAAGCATTATAAAAGAACAGAATGTTTTACACGTCCGAAACAAGTCTGCGTGAGCATAATCAACCATTATAATTAAAACCACACTTCATCAAACAGAGAAACTTCAGCTTCTAGGTTGGCTATTGGCAAACAGCAACTTTGTGCAGAAGAAACAGTTAAGTGTTTTTTAAATGAAAGCGTACCTACAAGCGTAAACCCTTGTGGAACCTTTGACTTCACCCGAAATTATTCCCTTCTGCTCACCCAGCCGCTCCGTATAATTACAACACACTAGTCATTGGTTCTAGTCACAATCTGTTACACACTAGTAATTAAGCTGTTCGTTGTCTAAAAAGTATCCTTGTTTGAGGCGGTCCAAGGCTCCACCCCAGTTCATGTGTAGGGGTGGGTTTATCCACTGGCCATTAAGCCCTAGCCAGTTCCCATGGCAACCGCAAAGGTCAGGCCACAAAGCAGATATCAGAGTTTGCGAACAAAGATCAACCCAAAGTTAAAGTCGTGATGGAAAAAGAGTAAACTTTTCCCATCATGTGGCTCAGTGGAGCATTGTGACAGCAGCAACACTCCAGCGGCAGAGAGGAACAACACACTGAGACGTGGTGGTGGGATCCGGATGAAGTGTACAAGCTGAGGGGAGATGTTGGCTGAGATGGAACGTCATTTACAGTACACCCACTCAACTGAGCCATCAGGCGTAGGTTATCCTCGTAATGTTGGGCGGAAAAAAAACAAAACAGATCTACGGATATTGTGATAATGTGCATCTAATTGGAAGAGAGTCAGTTAGCGTGGGGGTGATGATGGGCATGAGCTGCTGCTGTGACAAACTCATTTTATTCTACTGTGCTGGTTTAATTGAGCACACATCATTTCATTACCTGGCATAGAGGTTCTGTGTCCAGGGCTCCAAGATATTTGGGAAACGGACGGTGAGGTCTCCCAGGGCTATTATGGCATTTGCCCTGACCACAGGAAGAGTGGAGCGCTCCAGCACCGTGAACATGAGACGGATGTTTTCTTCACACACAGATGGGCTGATGTAACAGATAAAGAAATCACAGCATTAAAAATTATCCCAATAAAGATGACATTTTCCTGAGGATTGGTCAAATATGTAGGGTTGCAACTAATTAATATTTTCAACAATCTGTTGCTTAGTTTATCAATCAAGTCATTTATTAGTTGGTCTTTAAAGTCCCGGAAATTAGGGCGTCTTTAGCTTCTGTATTGTGATGTATTTTCCAGTAAAACAGACTATGTAAGTGGTGCACAATTAAGAGTGATTCAAATCAAATCCGTTACAGTTGACTGACCCATCAAAAGGTGGGCGGGCTTAGAGTTTAGCGCAATAGAGAGCTCCAGCAGAGTCCGCTGCTGGGCAGACTGTTGGCTCCACACGCACTCCCTTGCGTGAGATGAATGAATAAGACTTCTGTCACATTGTTTTGGACATGAGGTTTTGCCCACTGATATCAAAATACACATCTCTTCCTATCTCTGTACATATTGCTCTGTTAGCTTCTGCAGCCCACAAACAGTGAAGTGTGAATTTATATGACCGATGTGGCTAGCTATTCGACCAAAGTCTCATTTGACTGGATAAGCTTTTGTTAACACCTCTGAGTGCAGAGTAAGTCATCAAGCATTTGAAACAAATTTAAAGAAAGAGGAAAAAAAGCATGGAGTTCGATGTAAAAATACTCTGTTACTGATTTTTTCCACATATATTTGGCATACAACAAGACATAAATTATAAATTGACACAGGATTAAAACTGGGAAAATGCATTTTTCATTTCACAAAGTCTCTAAAATGTCAGACAACAGTAACAAATTTCCCGTCACACATTCAAATTGTTGTACTTGTGTGAACAACAGCACAGAACAGATAATATGTTTAATAGAGAAGACTTAAGATGCCAGCATTTTGGGTTTATCAAAATACTCCCTCCTGTTCAGCCTTCTACAAAAAACTCTTCATTCACTCGCCATTCACAACCTAGCCCCTCCATACCTGTCTGACCTCCTCCACATTGCCACACCCGCTCGCACCTCTTCCTCTACCCACCTCTCCGTTCCCCCCGCCCGCCTGGCTACCATGGGGAGTAGAGCATTCAGCCGCTCTGCTCCCCAGCTCTGGAATTCACTCCCCCTTGACCTCAGCAACACCACATCTGTCAATTTGTTCAAATCCAAACTCAAAACACATCTGTTCAGACTTGCCCATTCCACCTGATCATATGCACTACACTGTTATACTGTCTTCCCCTCTATTTTAATGTATTGTATGATGTTTTGTTGACAATGTTATGATGTTTTGTATGCTGTGTTTTATCTTTGCTGTAAGGCGACCTTGAGTGGCTTGAAAGGCCATTATTATTATTATTATTATTATAAAATCTGATTAATCAACTAATCAAGTAATCATTTCAGATCTACATTACACAGTCCATTCGATACACCTTGCTAAAACCAATGCAATCTAACGCCTCTTCCCAACATACAGAAAGCAAGTGAACTCCTGGTGGGTGGAGTGCGAAAAGCTGTCCAGATTTACTATGAAAGATGTCACATCGCAAGGAGATGAGGACTTTTCTGGAGTTATAATTTCTCCTTCTGGAAATGAGTGTTGATGTTATTTATTCATGACTAATGTCATTTTCTCAAGTTTTAATCATTTCATCAACTAGAATGATGAATGTTTGTGTGTTTTGTGTTGTTTCTGTGTTGTTTTGTCTTGCTCATTGTGTTCTTCTAAATGTTTTTCATCCTCGGGTCTCTTAATGTCGATGAGACTGCCTGATTTAATAAAATTAAATAAATTCGTACACTGGATCATACAAGGTGTGCTGCTTCGCAACCTTGTAAATGAGTCTCTCTCCACCATGTTGACTGCTGACTAGAGGAAAATGAAACAATAAGGACATGTCGGTTTTGACCAATGAAAATAGGTTGGAGATGAAGCAAGTGTGCAAAACTTCAATGGGACAAACCTGAAACAATCTGATGTTTGCGTGTTTATATCACAAATAGTTTGGATGTAGTGTAACACAACAGTCCTAAAATAATTACCTCTGTCATGAAGGTGATAATGTCCATGTGAACTGTATTGCCTTGTACAGAGAACAGTTTGTTTTTTTTAGCCTTACCTCATTGATATAAATATATAAAGAACACAGGAATAAGCAGTGTTTTTACCTTATCATCATGTACTGAGAGAGTGCCAGACATGCAGCAGTGGTGAGCTGCGGGTGGGAGTAGCGCCCTGGGGAGCTGCAGACTTTCACCAGCAGGGGAAGGAACGCACACAGCAGGTTCTCCTCTAAATAGACAGAAGAGAGGAGGGTGAGGGAAGAGGTTTAAGAAATATATGAAAACATATTATTAAAAATATATAAATGTATACATGTTAACAACTGAATGTAGAGGATGGTATAAAGGGGGTATAGAGGTTTTCATTACCAGCCAGTAATTCAGTCTCGCAGATCTTTCTGATGAGTTCAGCCTCTGTATCTTCAGCAGAGGCACCAATCAACCCCAGCTCCTCTTCCATGGCACTCTCATTGGCCGACTGCTGTTGGAAAAACCGAAAAGCTTTAAAAAACAGCCACTTCTCTCTCTGTAACATATTACTAGATATCATCGTGGGAGCTCTTTGACTTGTAGCGTTTTCTACTGATGATGCAGTCGGACTACATTTCTATGCCCATTAACTTCTTTGTGCTTCTCACTACAGCACGCGAGTAAATTTCACCTGGCAAATTTCAGTCTGACTGCAACTGTAAGTCTTAATGTGACAAATAATAATACTTAAAGGGTGCAGTGGGTAGAATTCAGCATGGTGAGGTTGCAGATTGCAACTTTAATACCTCTCCTTTTCCAAGAACCTACAGTGGCCTGCAAGTCAACATTAAAATGCAAAAGGCCCTCCCTAGAGCCAGTGATTGGTTTGTCTGTTCGGGGCTACAAGAGATAGATTGCGGTGCAACATGGCAGGCTCTGTGGAAAAGGACCTGCTCCCTTTGCAATTATAAAGGGCTCATTCTAAGATAATTAAAACATGACAATTTTTATACGATTCCTTTACACTGGGGAAGACATAATTTCGGTAAAACTTCAAATAATAATCTGGGCTGTTATTTAATTTTTAATTTAATTTAATTTTATATACTTTATAATTCAATTTTTTCCACTCTGTTGTCAATTACACACAGGTCCGAACACACACATGCACAAACAGGACCTATACATGCACTAAGTGGAGAGATTCAGAGTGGGGCTGCCCATGACAGGTGCTCCGAGTGGTTGGGGGGTTCGCTGCCTTGCTCAAGGGCACCTCTGCAGTGCCCAGGGGGTGAACTGGCACCTCTCCAGCTACCAGTCCACGCTCCATATTTTGGTCTGGATGGGGACTTGAGACCTTGAACCTTGAACCCTCCGGTTCCAAACCCAGGTCCCTATGTACTGAGCTACTGCTGCCCCATTTGCTAAGGTCACTGAACTCAACTGGTGTATATTTGGGACCGGCATCTATATCCATCTGGCCTTTAATTCCTCTCACACACAACTTTTGCTAAGCAGAGATGGAAAAAACTATCAGATTGTAATTTTTTTTTTTTTAGATTATTTTTGGGGCTTTTTTGCCTCTAATGGACAGGACAGTGTGAAATAGGGAGAGAGAGAGAGAGTGTGGGGGGACGACACGCAGCAAAGGGTTGCAAGCCGGAGTCAATCTTGCGATTGCTGCAGCGAGGCATCACCTCTGTATATGCGGGCGGCACTATCCACAAAGCTACCAAGCTACCTAGATTGTCTTTTAAACCAGTATGCATGCTATAAGTATAAAAATTAGGCTCTCGGATAACATATCGGTCATTGTTGGACTTTATGGCCACTTCAGAGGTAGAGACCACCAAGTTTGGTCTCTCTTGTTTACCATGCTGGTAAATCTGAATTAATTCCTTCAGATTCAGACACTTTGGTGCTAATGCTTTCCATGAAATCAACTGAAGATTGAACTGCGAAGAATGCGTATTAAAAATAGTTTAAACATTTATACCTGTATGCCCAGACATTTTATATGGGTGACCCAGTTGCTAATCCGGTAGATCAGGTATCATTAAGGCTGAGTCCTTCCTGCAGCAGCCTGGCTTTAAGTACAGCCCAGGCCCTTTGTCATGTCATCCCCTTTCTCTCCCCTGCCTGTCCTGTAGCCATCTCAGAATTAAATTAAAGCAAAATGGCTATATGCATCCAAAGAACTCATATTAAAAATTGGCAGAAAAACTGCTTCTCAGCATCAATACATCTAAACTCAGTGTTTCATTGAGACCTGGGTTTATTTGTCAAAACATGTAGCCACACCTGAATATCAAAAGAGACTCTACATGTAAATTGGAGTTGAGTTAATTGGAGTTTTTGAAGTTTTATGGTGTGAATAGATCCTTCTACATCCTACAAAGTGCTCCTTTAGGTGGTTCAGTATGAAACACCGCCAGAATCTGGCTACAATAGATTAATGGTGACATGTTTTCACAAGAGAGAGAAAAGGTTATTAAAACATCCATGGAAAGTCTTTTCCAAGTCATTCCTGTGGTATTTTGCATGTATAATCACTAACAATCTCTCGTCCTGGCAGGTTATACAATAAGGTAGTGACATTACAGGTTCTATGCCTCTTTGTCTCTCCAGATATTCTCAGAGAAAAATGTGAAATAAATTTAAATAATTAACAAAAATGAAAAACTTCTAGTGCTAATTAAGGAGACATTAATCTTCCTGTTCCCTGATGGGCTGAACAATTATGAGCCATCACTCAACTCGTCAAGCTGTCTTGCTGAGACTCAGTCTGATTGTCAAAACAATTTTCACTACACAGGGGGCTGTTGTGGCTTCAACGAAACACTGAAGTATCTGCAGAGGTACAAAAAAAACTGCAGTAACTATAGTATGAACAGAAACAGGGCTGCAACTGGTGATTATTTTCTTAATTAACACATTGTTTTGTCTATAAATGCCATTAAATAGTAAAAAGCAGCCATCAAAATTCTGCAGAGCCTATGGCGATATATTCAAATTGTTTTTGTCCAACCAACAGTCTAAAACCAAAGACTTATTCAAAAATCATTAAAAACAGAGGGGCAGCAAATCCCTGTAGGCTGAAACATCAGATATTTGGGCATTTTTGCTAGAAACTGACTCAAACAGTTAATCAATTAAGTGTTGTTCAATTACATAATTAACTATTAGTTTTGGCTCCACGTTGGATGCTGTTCTTCAGGTGACAGTCAAATAGTTATTTTCTGAATTGATCAAATCCACATTCACATGGATCAACATACACTAGACTGAAAAATAAAAACCTGAAATGAATTTGTGAACAATCACAATTTCATCTCCTCTTGTTAAGGGCATAGTTCTTGATTGTTTTTGTTCACAGCATGTACAGGTGTTGTATTCAGGTTAAGTGTTATATACAGCCTCATTACCTTAGCTTTGCTGGATGGGCCCTTTTCCTTCTCCTCCCTCTCCTCGTTCTCTCCTCTCCTCCTCCGCAGCTCAGCGCTCACACTGCGCTCAAGGTGAGACACCTGCCAGAAAGCCACACAGCCACACAGAGCCAACAGCTGGGCCAGACACATACAGTTCACTGCAGGAGAGGAAGACACATGTGATTAAGAGCATGCTGGACAGGTTACACTGTGTCAGTGTACACAGTGAAACAACAGGGACTCACCTTGTTCACCTTGCTCACTGGACTCTTGAGATCCATCTTGCGTTTGGCCAGCATCCTTGTTGAGGTCGCCACCTTCTGCAATCTGATCTGATAAGAGGCGAGCGCTGCGCTGGAGCAGCCGGGAGCACAGCTGGTCAGGAGATTCAGCCAGGAAGTAGAGGAGACGGACGGACTGTTCCATGAAGCTCTGCCAGTACGGGTCTTCCATCACCACACCTGGAGACAGAGAGCAGTCAGACGGCGAAACTAAGAGTGGTGAAGGCTAAGACAAACATAATATAATAATAAGGGCGCCTTTGTCTGCATTTACCTTCAGCGATGGCCTGTGTGAGGCAGGTGAAGAGCTGATGGTCTTGGGGAAGTCTGAATGGAGCGCCTTTAGATTGCTGGTGGAAATAATGCAGTGCATTAAATTAATACATGTTATTCCTCTAAATGTTTATAGGGAAAATATCTACCACAAGACAGTTCTTCATGCCCCAAAGGGTATAAATAAACAATAATAATGCAATAAATGCAAACTTAATGTGAGATAAATGTAGCTGGAAATAATAAGAGTTTGATAGCTGTTTGCTGCGCCAACATACATAGGCTGAATATTTCCAACAGTGAGTGTGAACATGGGGGCTACTTGACATTAATTGGTTAATAATTTTCAACTCTAGGAAACCTTCCTTAACACAGTAAAAATATTTTATGCAACCCTTGGCTTGTGTTTTGTTGACACTGGCTTTATCTCCCTGTTGTGTAGGAAGTAGACACCACTGATGTGTGTATACAAATAATGGCATCTAAGATATTTAAGTGGTTACCCTCCCCCTCGCCACAAACTGAACAAACTTGCATATCTAATACACAAAATAGGGAAATATTCATTGTTTTATATTTGATATGGGGTATGCATAAGTAAATATTCCCTTTCTTGCCATAAAGTCATTACTTACAGTTTGACCAGAGAGAGGTCCAACTCCCCATTAAAGGAATATGCATTTGAACTAAAACTTCATTATATAAAGCTGAACTGAAACTTATTTGTTCTCCCTTCATAGCCAAACTATAATAACATGGGCTGTAGTCTGTATTTATCATTACAAATGGGAAACCAGAAGACTGACAGGACGGGTTCAAGACACTAGTCAAGGACATTAACAACACAACCTGATGCTGTAAGAACAAAGGATATTTACAGTGTGCCAGCAAAAAAAACACAGTAGTTGTTTGTTTGCTTTTCTCATTTCCATTTCTCTTCTTGTGCACTGAGCTGAACCGCCAATCAGAGGGATTTTGCTCACCGATGGACTACGCTGGCTCCAACTCAATACGCTGGACTGGCCAAAGAATAGTAGACAAAGGCTGACTAGTGCCAGTGGTGTGAGATACACTCAAAATCTAGGGCAACAGACGCTCACCAATGGCCCGACATTGACCACTGTCCAACAGTTTGGTGTGTCAGGGCCTTTAGACCTCTAACACTCCAATGACAAAAATCAAAACAGATGTCACAGGGATTTGAGATTAGCAACACTGCACAGACAAAAGGCATATGAAAATCCATTGTATGTAACCATGTTTACAGCTGGGGTTATTGGAAACCCCAAACTGAAATATGTCAGTTTTTGTAGAGGACTTCTGAAACACTTCATTGGCTCAAAATTCTGTTTATGAGCAATTCAAATAAATTTGGGTAATACATCAAGTATGAAACTGTGAGTGTTGAGTATGCTTTAAAGCCATTAAAGAGGGCTTGAACATTTCACTTAAATCTCTACTTATAGATAAGATTTTTGGCCTGCTGACTCAATTAACAGGCTCAAGTCAACGTGGCCCTCTGGTCATCAAGAGCTGCTCCAAAGTCAATCATGCTTTATGTCTTCTTACCCTGACATGGTCTGTGATGCTGCAGATGGTGATAACGGTGTCTCTTGCCAGAAGAAAGTCTTCAGTCACTTTTTCCCCCAGAGCCACGGAACAAAGGGTGTCCAGATTACTGAGTACCACCTCCCTCTCTGCCCTGTTGGATTCAAATAAACACAAAACAGACATTTTTACAAAGACGCATCAAGTATAGATTTTATATTCCCAAATGTTCATGTGATTATGCAAAGTGAGGTAATAACATCTGACCTACATCACCCCAACTGCTGTGTGCTGGCCTTGCCAGAGCTAGGCTGCTGCCCAGATAATGCGTGTAGGAGGACGGGTTAGGAGAAGCACATAAGATTTAATAGGTTATGAATGCTGCCGGCTGGATGAAGAGAGGCAGCAGTGTGGGTGGACTGCAGATAGTCTCTTAACTCGCTCGCTCTTCCCTACAGCAGTGGCAGTCTTTGAGGTAGATTGAGGGGGAACACTAAAAAAAATATATCTATATTCAGTGAAATGCACTGGCAAGGAGCCTAGTAATATAGTCGTGACTTCGATTACAATGAAGAGGAGCCGAGGCTGAGCCTGTGTTCTGACTAATGAGAGGATTTGCTGAATGTCAAGTAGCTGAGGCAGGACCAAAATGTAAAAGGAAGCGCCTCTATGCAATGAGTAATATCGCAGATTTTACATAATTTTTTGGAAAAACTGTTTTGTCAACTCAACTTGCCACAAAACTATAACAATGATTTTTTTTCTGCCTTTGGATGACACAGAGCCCTGTCCACTTTAATACACAGCATGGAGGTTTATTCTGAGTGCACACAGATTCGACTTGAGCCTTTTTAGATCCAGATACGAACTGCATTTTCATACAGGTGTAAACCGGATTAAAGAAGGGTTGCAGCTGTAAGATTTTGCCAAGATTATCTCAGCTGTTACTTCTTTCATTGACAATTAGTAATAGTTAATCAGAATCATCAAAATCTCTTTTAGGTCTGTCCCAAATATCATTTTTTAGACAGCGTAGCTTCAGTGGAAATATCCGCGAGTAGTCGAAGCTTTGAGTGGGCTGGGGAGAAGCAAGGACATAAGTTGAACTTTTTTGCCGACTAGTGATTTGCCAAGCTTGTTGTAGGTTTGTTCCAGTTTCCTTTAGCGTATCTGGAACTCGATTTTTTGGGGGTCAAGTTTTGAAACCATTCCAGACACTGGACAGTAGCACATGTGGTCAAACGGTCCCAGTCTCAGTAGTGCTGGACTGCTGCTGACTGACATTAGGCGAGCCGAGTCATAAAACTATCACTGAATTTAAATTTCCTTAGTCTGAGAGTAACTATTAATAGTAAAAATGTTGATTCATAATCATTTACTTTTAGATGCCACGTGACTGCAACTTCCACATAATTGGGATTACTGCAATTTCTACTTGACCGAACATATGAGCAAGTAAGTGCAAACTTAAACTGAGTTTATTCCCTTTCAGTTCAGCTGTGTAAACAGACTCAATAGAGTAACACTGTCTCTTTAAGAAGCAATGTATTTTCATACCCATGCAGCACAAATTATAATGGAAATATAATCAGATTTTACCATCACCCATATGTAAAAGCAATTAACATGTCATAAGAAAGGACTGCTCAGTACTGCTCTCATCAGTCAACACACCTCTCCCTCATCCATAGTAGACAAGTCATAAGGATGCAAAGCACATGCAACTGTAACAGCAACAGTTGTTTTGTTGCCTTCTACAAAATTAGATAATAAATACAGGCTGCAGAGCATCATGTCTAATCCTACACTTGCCATATTTGTTTTGACTGACATCCCCACCTACTCTACTGCACTGTACAGTGGGTGCAAAATGAGATCAGATCACAGCGTGGACACAGTGAGAAAATGAATAAACACAAGCTGCATTGGGATTGATCTGTTATTATAATACTGATCAAAATACCAGGCTGAATCATTTGATGGGGACACTAAAGCTGACTGGATTTTACGTTGCCTTAAAAAAAACATGAAACAAATGCAAGCATGCACTTTGACCACTTGTCAAACTACTCCTTGTGTCACTGTCATAGACTGTATAAAAAGAAGTAGATGCAGCCACTGTGGTGTCACACATTGGTTTTGTGGACGACCTTTTTAAAGCCCCAAGTCTAATATTTTGGTCTTTGCCATCCTGGAATTTTGGAGCCAGAAGTGACCATACTTGGACAAAAGGATGAAGCTGTGGAGGAGTAAGAGAAGAATCTGACTGAGCAATTGAGAACACTGCTGCATTAACAACTTGTCAATCGCAAGGTAGCCACCCCGTAATCTGCTTTATCGTTTATTTTACTCTAAATGGGACCTTTAATTACAGAATGAACATCATGTAGTATTGGAGAAGACTTAAAACTGGAGATTGAGACCATAAATTTATTGAGGTAATAAATTAATTGAGAAGTGGGGTCATTTTCTCATAGTCTTGTATACAATAGTATTTCCTTTTGCAACCAGTAGAGTCGCCCCCTGCTGGCCATTGGAAATAATGCAGGTTTAAGGCACTTCTGCAATGGCTGTACTTTTCAGACCTGGATGGTCACTCTACAAGAGTGGGTCCCAACTGGTGGGTCGTGGTCCAAAAGTGAGTCAAGGTCCATTCTGAATGGACCGCAAGCGACTTGCAAACGTGTGAAGTTTGTAAAAAAACAAAACAAAAACAAAAACAAAAACAACCTTTATTTTTAAGTGCAGTGAATTTCCGGTCATTGTGTGCCATTTTCTGCTGTAGAGTGAGTGACTAATGGACAGCTACTTGACTGAAACAGCAAACTAGCTCGACGATATGGCTTAACGTGTAACACCTACTGTATTAAACTGTGTAGACCTTGAACTAACGACTACAGAGCATTCTGGACACCATGGCTGGGACCAGTTGGGAACCACTGCTCCACATAATAAGAGTCAGCAGAGGTCACCTTAACCAAATATTTGTCATCAAAGACTGATTCATCAGAGATTGAAGGTGTGTGTCATTCTAACAGATTAGAACACTGAAGGCAATCTACCGTAACTCAGGGTAATTCCCACCCCTGTCCAGTTGGTGGCATATGCCAATTTATTAGCTATTGTCTCGTCTGGTCTCAAATGCATAACCTTGTTGTCTTGCTGGTAGGCTATATCGCTGCACACTATTGCAAATTGTCACGGCAGCTGATGTCCAAAGTTTCTGCATGGCAAGTGTATCTATTCATCTTTTCTCTCCATGGCTTTATAAACAGGGGTGTAGTAGTGCTGCTGGAGCACACAGGAATGATGCTTTGACACTTTTTCCCCAAGGACACTCTTGAAAAAGAGATTTTTAATCTCAAATGTTTGTTTTTTTTGTTTATGAAATTAAAATTAAAATGACAAGTAATAATAAATTATGACATAATTTTTACAGCACAGTTTGTCAATATGATAGACAACCTCCAAGTGTAGCAGGAGCTGAGTCATTGCAGAGTGGCACTTTTTTTCCAAACCAAAATTATGAACCAGTTAGAGGCAAGAGAAGTTAAAAACTAATTTAAAAAAAAAAAGAAAAAGAAAAAAGAAACTTCTATGACCCCTTTTCCTCATCATGGCACTGAAATTTGTTTGATACTGAAAGTGGTTTATGTCTTACCGTGCAGCCATGCCCAGCAGTAACACTGCAGCTCGTCTGTGTAAGCCAGAAGTCTCCCGTTTGCCAGTAAACCTCTCCCACAAGACCTGCACTACAGTGAACTGGAGATTGCTGCCACTGCCGAAGAACTCCTGCACCTGCAGAAACCACCAGAAACATGTTTAGATGGTTACAACTTCCCATATGATTTATCACAAGATATATAAAATCCAAAAATACAGTAGACAACAAGTCAAGAAAACATACAATGTACTGGTAAACCTATCACTCAAACTTCTGCATAGTTGTGTGTTACTATAAATGACCATCATACACATAAAAGTAATGGAGTTACTCACTATTTCCTCGAGACACTGGATTGTTCCCAGAGATGCATCCACCATCAGCTCTGACAGACTGTCAACCAGAGTTTGGGCTTTCATCCTAAAGACAGACGAGACTGTTACTTTTTTTTTTTTTTTTTTTACGACAACACAGAAAAATATCTTTTCAAGTGTTTTTAGTGTTTTTAATTTCAAGGCATGTTTTTCGCTATAGTTACAAATGTTATCCAGAAAATTAGGTGCCCTAGCATTACTGCAATCCTCAAGAGATTTCAGTAACTGATTAAATCAGAATCCTAATAGTCAAACTTATATATAAATAATTGTATTATCAGCAGACTTTATATCAAATTGTTAATGTTAAGGCATATTGTCATGCGTGTGTGAGGCAGTTTTACAGACCTGATGGTGTCTCCCTGAGGGTTCAGATACAGGCGTCTGTAGGCCTGAACGACAGCATCTTTAATGGCGGCGTCAGTTGACCAAACCAAAGGCAACATCTTCCTCACCCCACTCACAGAGTTGGCGACGCTGAACTCACACACCGTCACACAAAACTGCACAGCCTCCTGGACCACTAAAACCAAACATTTGTCAAATGTGAGAATGTTTCTTTACTGAGTGAATGCATGTATTTCACTAAAATGTACAAGTCAGAACATGGTTTACACTCTGGTGAATATAGCCCCCCTTCTACCTGAAGTGGTTTTCCAGTAGAGCATGGTGTTAATGACAGAGATGGCTCTCTCCACTTGTAAGGCGAAGGTCTCCGTGTCTTTCAGGTACTGCACCAACATCTCCTGCTTCTTCAGCTCCCCATCCTCCCCCTCTTTTTCTGGCTCTTTCTGTGGGGTTGGTGGCAAGTTCTGACTGAGCTCAGCGGTGTCCTCGTCAGAACCTGAGGAAAAACATCAAGGGCCTTATGATGTAAAGTCAATTGGAATATACGTATATATTTAAAGCAATCACATAAGAATTAGACCAATAAGTCATTTTTCCATAGGTGCTCAATTATTCAACACTTCCTGCAGCTGCTGTACTGTACTTAAATTTAATCTGTTCTTTGCCATGAGGCTTTTAGTGCGTGTAAGGCAGCTTCAGAACTGTTACATTTACATTAGCAGCATATTAAGGAATAAGCTGTCCAATTCTGATTGCCTTTGCACACTTTTTTTTTGCCATCTGCCAGTATTACAGGGTATAGTGCATATACAATTAAAAAGAAAGAAGAAATACACTTGTTGCTGTCTAGTCTTCAGCAGCCTTTGTCCCCATGATGCAATTGGCTCTGGGTAATGTAGACAATTAAGTCTGGTGGACTTCTATTAAATCTGACATATGCTGATAATTAATGTTCAAGTCATTACTTACGCAATTTTCTTTGTAATCGCAATTTACGGCTGTCCCTGCCTGAACTGCCAGATGCTAATAGGGCTACAACTAATGATAATTTTCATTATCGATGAATCTGCAGATCACTTTCACAGTAAACCTTTGTCTATAAAATTAAAAAAAAAAAAAAATAGTGAAAAATGCTCATCACAATTTCCCAGAGCCAAAAGTGACATCTTCAAATTGCTTCTTCTGTCCAACCATCAGTCTATAACCTGAAGAATCCTCATTTACAATCATAAATGACAAAGAAAAGCAGCAAATTCTCACATTAAAGACGCCTGAACCAGCAAATGTTCTAAACATTTTTGTTTAGAAAATGAATTTTTAAAAAATTAAATATATTAATAAATAAATACATAATAATAAAATTAAATTAAAGAAATTGTTGGCACTTAATTTTCTTTTGATCAACTACTGGATTAATTGACAAATCGATGCAGCTGTGATGCCAAAAACAGTCATAATACAAGGGCTAAAATCTCATGTCTTGTTCTTCAACTGAATTGAAACAAGTTGATTTCTTTCATGTATTGATTACACTCGGTAGCAACTCAACATATGCATCTAGCATAACTGTAAAAGTGCAGCAGTGTTCATTGGTGGAGGTCCAATGAGATGGCTGATTGAGAAGTGCAGTGTTCTATGCTCTTAAATATATCCTCTACTCACACTCTTGTAAAGTCACATATTAAAGACGTGTCAGTTTTAATGAACTGACACTGAAAAATAATGTGAAATGAATTCAGTCCAATCAAGAGGAAATGCAAAGGCCTGAATGTTAAATAGATTCAATCTTGCTTCCATTAGGATACACTGGAGAGCCCTTTTGATGAGTGCCTCTGGAGAGAAACACGTCGGGTGGGCCGAGTGTAGGCTTTACCTTTGAAAATCAGAGCCAGCGTGTCCATTAAAGTCTCAGCATTGAGAGTGGACAGAGAAGCAAACATCTCAGATTCAGGGAAGCAGCTGTGGGCTCTTATACAAAGACGCACGGCATTCCTGCAAAGGGGGAAAACAAAATAAATTCCACATATCAAATTTTTGGCTAATTGACAGGGCGAGAGGAAAAAAAATCCTTCAGGTAGTGACACATTGGGCCAGCACTGGTGATTAGCATTACCTGTATTTGTTGACACGCAGGTACTGAGCAACCTTCACCGCAGTTGTCCTGTCGTCTTCTGCCTCCTTGTCTTCCTCCACATCCCCTTCATCGTCCTCCTCCTGCTCCCTCTCCGCTTCACTTGTGGGCTCCAGCTCGGTCCTGACAGTGACGAGCAGCTCAGGCTCCATAGCTGCCCACAGCTCAGATGCTTTAATCACCGCCACTGCAGAGAGGCAGAGGGAAAGGGGAAAAAAATTCAGATTCAATAAGGATGATTTCGGTTAGAGTTGAGTTGCAAAGAGCATGAGTAGGAACAAAAATAATTCAAAATAAATAAATTAGCAAGACAGAATAGTAATTGTTGACGGGGTTAAATATCTATATGGCAATGTTGTGCCACCGTTCGACCATGTTTGTTTTCCTGTGTGCCACAGTATTCTCTGACATTAGATAAATGAGATTGTGTTTTGTTTTTTTTAAAAGCTAATAAGTGCAAAATGCATTAAAACGGGAGGGGTGGTTCAGTCATCAATTTGTGGAGAAACAAAATCATAGCACTAATGCTAAAATGACAGAATTACTGCTCCATTCAAGTGATGTTGGAAATTACAATACTGACATTTCAGGGCTCGACAATACTGGTTGCCAGGGGCTGCCACTTTTTCATTTATAAGAACAGGGACAGCAAAAAGTGCACCCCAAAATAAATACTTGTTTTGTATTTGTTGCATTAGTGATAATTGAATATTGCTATTAAGGTCGTAACTGGATTCATAAATGCTGCACATCATTGATGCATTTACTTGTGTGTGCACAGGCATCTCTTTTAGAGGCCGAGGCTTTGACTGGGGAGAAAACTTCGACTAACCCCGTCTGCATCAAAAACGAATGAGCAAATTGGTTCAGCTTACAACGAAACAGATAAACCTAAATGAAAAACAAAACCGAGATTTGTGAATTCTTAGGAGAAGTGTCCCAGCATCTTCGAAATGGATGTAAATTATACTGCATTGCAAGCACAACATACACCTTGATAAGTGACAAGTTCACTAGTTTAACATAGAAGATCCTTCGGAACAACAGGGCTCGACAAGCAACGGAGCTGGAAGCAACATGAGCGGGCACCTAAATGGCATAATAAGGTAGAGGCTGCACACCCACTGACAAGCCAAAGCCAGCACACCCACTGTACCAATGATGAGCCGATGACCACAGCGATTAGCAAGACTAATGATTTCAACTGGGCCATTCTCATAAAACCTTTCAACACTGTGTTCTGAAAATGAGGAGCCTCTACATCCTTACTTCATCTGCTGCACAGCAAATGGCAAAAAAATGTTATTCCGTTACTGTAATACAGCTTTTAAACATTCTTTAATGTCACAGTGTCATTGTCAAGCTCAAGTGTAACTGCATAGTACCTTAATTACTCAAAATATAGGGTGACTTAATTGGCAACCATGTTTTCAGTTTTGGCAACCAAAAGCTGATGCCTGGGGGCCAGGCTGGCAACCACGTTTAAAAAAGGTACTGTTGAACCACCTTTTTTTTTTTTTTTTTGCATCTTTTTTGCTCACATCTAAAACTACATAACTTTGGTACCCTGTGAACAGTATTACTTCTGATTAAAACTCTTCCAACTTAAATAAATGAACTCCTGGCACTTAATAAAATAGCAAAATCTTACTAACTGTTTGGTCTGGCTGAAATTTGAGTGCAATTTCAGACAACTAAATAAGGGGACAGACCCGGTCTGCTGAGTTCAGATGAGTCTCTAAACGCTGCCCTCAGATTACCAAAGAAGCAACTCATTGCTGACTGAACAGCAACGAAAGCTGGGTGTGCTCCTTGCCTTGCCTCTTACACATACACACAAATGCACATACAACCACACACACAATCTCACACACTGTCAGCTTCATCCCCGTGATTACTTCACTATAACTTTAAAGAAATAATTTGGGTTGAGCCAAATCACTGTAGGCAGGGCCTTACAGCAGAGCAGGAAAGCTCCTCTGCACTGCCAAGATTACCTGCCAGTCAAGGCAAAGAGGAACCCAACTCTCATTCAGTAAGCTCGTATTCGCCTTGGTCTCATCATTGGGCAGAGTGTGACTGAGCAGGAAGAAAAATAAACTTCTCAGGGTTCGATCTCACCTGGTGCTTTTCCCTCCAGCTTCTCTTTCATCTCTCTGAGTTTAGCGGTCTCTTTCTCCAGCGGTTTCTTCAGATCTGCACTGCTCAACTGAAAGAAACAAGTACATAGTCCAGTGAGATTGTTAACTCTTAAAAAAATGTCTGCCAGTCTGGGCCTAAATCATGTTGCTTCCAGTTACCTTGCAGCTATAGGGGTTGTGTGCGATGAAGGCTGCCAACAGCTGGATAGCACTCTTCACCACATTTATAGATTTGTCCATCAGTCGCCCCACAGCGAGCTCCATCACCTCACTGTACCTGCACAGGGGCAGGGCCTAAACACAGAAAGATAGCAGTTATTACCATGGGAGAGTTTAATAACATGCATTTACAGATACAATAGAAGTGAGTAAAAACATACTTTGCTGTTGACAATGCGTGTGTAGACCTGCAACACACGTGCCCTGACATGGGAGTGTGTGTCATGCAGATGTTCCTGCATTGTGTCAAAGAAGCGGTCACGGTCAGCTTTCCCAGACTCGTCAAGCCCGTCGCCACACAGGACCCGCACGAGGATCTCTCCCAGCACCTCACAGACAGCAACACGCATTGTGTGACTCTGGAAAACAGTAGGACAGAGGGAGTAAGTCTGAATCTGATCCTGCAATAGGTTGCACCAGCTTTGTGTAAGTTCAAATGCAGCATTGTTTGAAAAGAATTTCTAATTTGGGTTGGAGTTTGCGCGTTACTTATATTGTACGGGTTGCACCAGCTGAAACAGTTTCAACATAATCATACGGTAAAACTTAAATCTTACACTTGAGGGGTGTACCACGAAGAGATCTAAATTGAACCTTACGTCTTTGGGGTGCAACAAAACACTGACACAGCTTTACCCTGAAACAATCTAGTTTCAACTTATCGTTTAGTGAGGACTCCATCCCTTAACTTCACCTTAACTAAGAGGAAATGTATGCAGTTGGTACAACAGACTGCTGTTCTTCTGTCATTAAAATAATATTTTAGTGTCAAACACAATAATGGACCAATTAATAAGGACTGATGTATTGTGGCATTTCATGCCAAATCTTCAGAATTTTCTGAGCTCTGCCCTCAGATTACCAAAGAAGCAACTCATTGCTAACCGAATAGCAAAGAGAGCTGGGTGAGCTCCTTGCCCCTACACAACACACCCACACCCACACCCACACCCACAGACAGACACACAAACACACTGTCAGCTTCATCCCAGCAATTATTCTGCTGTGACTTTAGATGAATAATTTGGGTTGAGCCAAGTCACTGTAGGCAGGCCCTTACAGCAGAGCAGGAAAGCTCCTCTGCACTGCCAAGATTACCTGCCAGTCAAGGCAAAGAGGAACCCAACTCTCATTCAGTAAGCTCGTATTCGCCTTGGTCTCATCATTGGGCAGAGTGTGAACAGAATAAGAGAAAAAAAATTGAGCTCTGTGTGTAGATTTCAACAACACAGAGGTAACACTGATCAAGTCCTAAATGAGGAGTGATGCATTGCAACATTATAATAGTGAAACTTGCACCTGGGCAAGACAACTTATTGACCAAATAAAAAAATAAATGTATACATGAGTGTGGGCCATCGCTTTTTGCTCCTTTTGAGAGTCACTGCATAGTAAATGTGCACTTGCACTTGTCTAAGATTTAATTGGGTGCTGTAATGTCCCTGTCAGGTGTGAAATTATTGCTACACATAGTCTGCTATTCTGTGAAGCACAAGACATTGTAGCACTCCCCTGTCACAGAAAACATACACGATACAATTAAAAAACCCTTCTTCTCTTTTACCCAATCTTTTTTTAATATGTGCTGACATTACCGCACAACCCAGGACGACAGGGCCTTCAATGAAATGTATGTACCTGACAGCGCAGTGTGTCCCACACTGACAAAACTACATAAAACCCCACACAGAAAGTCTTGAAGGGCACAAAAAGCAGTGATTTGTGGAGAAAGGAAATCTCCCAACTCAATCAAGCGGTACGCATGCTCTCGTAGAGACTTAATTCTTTGCATGAGCAGCCACCTTAGTGATGACTCATTAATATTAAGGGTTACTCCTTTAAATCATCACATAAACCTGCCTGATGCCAGATGAATTCCGCAGCAAGTTTCTACTGCTTTAAGGACACTAGTGTTCCTTTTCAGGAGCTGCAAATTAGGAATTCCATGTTAGCAGGATGAACACATTAAAGTATGCATATAGTACCTCTCCTTCCAAGTGTGTGATGAGCACACTTATGTTGGGGATCATTGATTCAGGCACCAGGGCACCGACTTCTGCAATGAAGGCGGCAAAAGCTTTGACCCCTGACGCCTCTCTGGCAAGCTCCTCACTTGACCTTTGACCAATCTCCCTGAAAGAATGGGAAAAATTAAAAGGCATGAAAATCCTCCCATACATCATCATTTGCAGCTGAAGAATCAGATTTCCATGAACAGATTCACAAAAAGGACCTTTTGTTGGAAACTGACCTTATAACTTCTCCTATGATCGCCCTGACTCCATATTCTGTGCTCCACACAGACACTGCTTGGGCGAACACAGATGACAACTGCTCGAAGTGTTGCAGCAGCTGGATCACTTTCACACTTGCACCTGTAAAAAATTAGAGTCTTCACTAGAATCAAAATGTACAATGTATGCTGAATAACAGGAGGTTTTGTACTATTATTTTCTGCTCTTTATACACAAGGTTCTTGAAAATGACAGGGTTGATATGCTCCCTCAGTTATAAATCTTGCTCACAGGTTCAGTGTGTGACTGTGAGACTAACCCAGGAGGTGGTTGTACTTCTTGATTAGCACTCCCAGTAGGTGTATTATACAATCTCTGGTGGGCTTGGTCTTGACATGGCCAATGGTTGGGTTCTCAAGCAGTTTATAGCAGCAGCAGGTCACACAGCTGAGAGAAGAAAGGGACAGAGCAAAGAATTAAGTTTGTTCATGTTGTGGTATGGTGAAAACCTGAGAGAAAAGCAACTCAAGCAAGCTCAGATCAGATTCTACAGTCTATTCACAAAGTTCTGTATTCATCAGAAAAATTTGCAGATCTATACAGACACTATGTTTGTGACGGTTCTTAAAGCTAACCACATTTTTTAAAAATGTGTGATCTTTTGTTATGAGCATAACTATCAAGAACTTCTGGTACTGACATGAGAACTGAAAACAAATTAATCTCTTCTGTAGGAAGCAATCACTGCATATCCTTTCTGCTGAACATAAAAAGCTAGGACTGTGAGGAAATGTTCAAAACGGAAACATTACATGAAGCAATAAACACAGTTCCAAGACGATCTGATCATGTTAGGTTTGGTTTGACATTATTTATGGGAAGACAAAGATAATTTTCATAAAAGCCCCAATTAAGGCTACAAAATCTCAAAGATCGGGAGAAGAAAACGGGAAATTACACAGACTAACTGAATTAACACAACTAAGTCTGATACTGTACTCTTGCCAAGAGCTCCCCAGTCAGCAGAGTACCTGATGAACTCTTCCTCCACTAGGGAGAGGCTCCAGAGGGAACGGATATCCAGTTGGAAGAGCTGGACGAGGGCCTGCAGCACCCTCTCTCTCTCAGAGTCCCACTGCAGCAGTCCTTCTCCACCACCTTTGCCTTTTTTACCACCCTGTGCAAGAAAGACAAAACCTGATAAATTAAAATTCATAGATTTGACTCAACTCAAAATGTCCTACACAAGACAATAAAGCTAATATCCTACAATACATGCCCTCAGGTTACCAAAGACTGTAGTTCATGTGTGCCAAACCAACTTTATTGAGACTATAGCCTCTTGCCAGCTGATACATAAACATTCATACAAGAACACACACAAGGACAAACAAACATCCATACATTATCTGACATCTCCTTCCTGCCCTGTCCCATTGCTCTTTGGGGGGCAGAGGTTGAAGAAGGTGACAAGTTGACTGTTGTTGGGCCCTTACAGCAGTGTAGTAAAACTCCACCACACTACCAAGACTACCCATCTAACAGCAGGCTACAGACCATAATCTCTTGGTCTGACTGGATCATAAAACTTGCCATGATATCATCATGCGGGCATTTAAAATGGAACACAGAACTGGTAACTGACACAGCCATTAACAATGTATTTCTTTGCTATATCTCTACTGATCATACCTTCCCAGGTGCCGTGACAATGCTCTGTCTATAGGAGTCACTCTCAAAGGTCTCTGCGAGTTTGCAGAGCAGGTAGACACTCATTTTAACAGCATTAAGTTTCTCTTTGCGCTCTGCAGCAGAGATGGTGGTGGAGGTGAGAAGTGCTGGCAGGGAAGCAGCCAGGCCACTAACCACTGAAAGGGAAAAAATAAAGATAATATGTGATCAACTCCAGCATATCAAGGTCATATGTCTACATCTCGGTGAAGATTCTCAGTCATCCAGGTCATGGTAATCCTAAGTGCTATACTGTAGGCAACTGGACTTGCTCAAACTGGAACAACCATCGTTAAACAGAGGGGGTGGCCTTATAACCACCACTTATAGCCCATCTACAGTGCAGTCTTGGGATCCCTTCCCAGATGACTTCACACCTGGTCTCACCCAACCCTCACGACTCAAATGATAGCCAGGTGGGTCATCGACTCACATTGTGAACTTAACGACTCTGAAACTAAGCTCACATGTGACCCTTACGACTCAGCAAAGACTCACACCCACACAGGGACTAAGCCTGTAACTCTGTAACAGTCATTATAACTGAAGAAGCTTCTTGGATGAAAGACAAAATGTCTTCAAGAAACGCAAGCAAGTCCAGTTCCCTACAATATAGCGCTTATGGTCATATGTCTATCTAAAGATAAAGAAATTAGAAAAAAGTCTAACCTTGTACAAGTAACTCCAGGGTATCCTCTTTCACACCCAGCTCCACTGAGTTGCAGTGCCTAAAAAAGTAAGAAATTAGTTTTGAACATGCATAGTTCTCAAAAACAATACCTACAGCAAACTATATGTGATCAGTACTTACTGTAGCACGCTGTAGCCTGTGTCAAAGTGCTCCAATATACACAAAGGCCCCCGGCTCCTCAGTGCTGACTTGAATTCTGTGAGAAAGGGACACAAAAATTATTTAGGTCACAAACACACCAGCTCAAATGAAAATACCGAACAAAGAACAACTCCAGAACTCATTCAAGTTCACTACTTACTACTGAGATAGAGTGGCAGCTGTTTTGGGGGCACCACATCCTGAACGACATACTGGTTGATCCCCCCAGTCTTCACCAGGTCACCCACGCACACGGGCACAAAAAAGTCCCACGACATCCCTGCATCAATAAACAAACACATTACATTAGTGTACAGCAACGCTGGCTGGGAAACTACAGTACACAGGACTCAACACTGACCTGCAAACTAATGCTAGTCGACTGACTTTGTCCCTTTAGTTCACTCTCTTTCGGTCTTAAAACCATACGTACCGTTTGCAAATATAAACAGAAAATGAAGCGGTTTCGTTTTACAAGTCTGGAAAAATGCGATTAAGTTTGTCGCAGAAATATTTCTGTTACGAATTCTT
This sequence comes from Epinephelus lanceolatus, assembly GCF_041903045.1. Lineage (NCBI taxonomy): Eukaryota > Metazoa > Chordata > Actinopteri > Perciformes > Serranidae > Epinephelus > Epinephelus lanceolatus. The sequence goes on along the minus strand of NC_135743.1, from coordinate 15,716,179 downwards.
CAGGAAATAGTCATTTGATACCCACCAAACAAAAAACTGACACAGAATTAGATTGGTGAGGTAGTAAATATGTTTTCTAATAAAAGAAAAATTAACAAGCCTTTCTATTATCCAAGCAGCACAGGTTTGTTGTGAATTAAGCTAGCTAACAAACAGGTAAGTTACTGCTAGCGAAGTTAGCAGGAAAGCTAACGTTAGCTTAGCTAGCGACATTGCGTAGCATCACTTGTTGACTGAAACGTTATTCAACGGAAACGACATGACATAAACTACACCATCAACTCTGTTTTACTAAGTTGGAGACACAATACTGACCTGTAGCGGCTACAGTCCCTTTAGCCACAGTGTCGACCTCTGAAGACAAAGGTGTAGCCTGCTCTCTCTGCCGTCAGTAGGCGGTTTGAAGCCGCAGGTTTTCAAATTTGTTTGGACATCGCGCCAAAGCGATGACGCTCTGACGTCATAACCCTGCGCCGACTCGGTTTAAATACTCTGTTTGTTTATTTCAAATAATAATTTTATTTAGTCGAGAAAAGGAATATGAAATTTGAAGCCGACATAAATAATGATTAAAGATAAAACAAAATCAAAACTAAATACTAGTTGTCATTAAAGGAATTTAGGTGCGCAGATACTTACACACCCGCAGGGCCGCTCCACTTTTACAGCATTTCTCACATTTTATGAATAGAATTATCGAACTTAAAAACACGGGAAATGCATGGATAGTTTTCAAAAAACGACATTTGTGAATAAAATATTTTGAAAAAAAAAAAGAAAAAAAATTTGTGAATCCCAAACTCTGCTTTCTTGTCCTCCAGTTGGACACCAAACTTTATGTTTTCATAACTTAGGGTTACAGTCAGCCAATATTGAAAAAACTCCCAGAAGGTCCTAGTTTAATTACATTACAGAGAAAAGATGTTCCAGGGTTTAAATATTTGAGTTACAGAAAGTACAAATATTCAAATCCAAATTAAACCTTTGGCCTAAGAAGTTATTACATGTGTAAATCTCATTCATTACTTTAAAGTGAACTTCTTTAGCCTTGGGTGGAATTGGAAAAGAGTGGTAAATGGTTCTTATTTTAACTGCAAAATTTCTGTCGAATCAATGCACATAGCTGTACATATTTCTTAGGTTTACTCTAATTTTGTTTTATTCTAATGATGTATATATTGTAGTTTAATTTTTACACTTACAGCTTCAGCACAGTGACGATATATATTTTATTCTAATATTCAAATGTTATGACTTAATTACTAATGTTAAAACACTGTATTATCATGCACATTTTATTTTTATTTTAAAGCACATTTCATTTCTACTTTATTTTACTTGTTGCTTTATATTTACACACTTTTATTTCATACTCTTACTATTTTAATTCTCTATTCTTTACTTAGGGACAACTGTAACAATCATAATTTCCCCTTGGGAATCAAAGTATTTCTGATTCTGATTCTGTATCCTTGCAGCATGTATCTTTGCTTCAAGTGTGATGGCGAAACAAATGGAAGTGAGAGCACTCATTAAGAATGTATTATTGCATTTTACATTAAAACCACCTGTACCTAATGAAGCCTCTTGTGGAATAACTGCAGAATAGATCAGGATGTCCTTAATTAACTGAATCATTGCTTGTGGAACTGACTTAATTACTATTATATTGCCTGTCAGTATAAACAATATTGCATTTCCCTTAAAAGTATTATATGTTAAAATGCTACCATGATTACCTAATAAATTAATAATAAACCAGATCCATCCATTCTTTGCAATAAAATGATTTTCTCTTAATTATTATCCTTCTATTATTCCAAATAGGGACTGACGTTTAAACAGACGTCCTTTAAAAGGATCTGGGGTTTTCATACAACACTGCCACCTACTGGACAACTACAAACACTACAGCACAAGGTTAGAGCTGCCAGATCAGACCATATGATGTAAAAACACAGAGAGACGAAGGACCACACAGCCAAGTTTTTTGAGGTAGTAGCTGTATTCAAATGATTGACAACACAATCACCCCTTCTCCACTGTACCAATGTTTCAGCTACAGAAATGACAATACTTTTCACAGAATGTCTTACTTTCTATACAGCACTCAATCAAATGTTAAAATGAAATGGTTTAACTTACTACCTACAGATGACTAATACTGTCAGGATGCAGCACTTGTCTTCATGTTCTTTTGCCCTCTTGATATACTTGCAACATAAATCTAGTGTTCTAAGGCTACGCACGAGAAACTAACTATACAATGGAGCAAAAAAATAACCAGGGCCAAACTGTTGTAAGAGCAAAATACTTGAATTTGTAGTTGTACATGTGAATATAGTATAAAGTATCGTGACAACTTGGAAATGTTAAACCATTAGGGGCAGTTGTAGTGTTTATTATTTACGTGTAAAACAAAATGTAAAAAAAAGAAATCACAATAATAGCACCAAATGTAACTAAAAAAAGAAACAAAATTATTGTTAACCGTTAAGAAAAAAATCAATATTTAAATATATTTGTAACCACTTGGCTCCTTCACACACACACTGCATCAGAGCAAGGCAAATTACGTAAACCAAAAAAAGAAATAAAAGCACCAAATGTTAAGGAAGATGAGAAACAAAAATTCTAGTAACTAATGAAGAAATATTCTTCTCATTTTCCATCGGATCAGTGAGCACGTTTTCTTCCAGGTGTCTTTATTTTCGCTTTCTGTCTTGAGAGCACCGTGGACAATACCTGCACGGCACAGATTAAAAACAGTGTTTGTTGACTGACTTGAATGAGTAACAATTCACACTTTTATTGCACACATTGGTACAAGAAAAAAAAAGAATAGTACATTTCAGCCTGAGTTTCTTACCATTTGCCTCTTGGTTTGGTTGTCAGGCCCACACATGCAAAATGGAACCACTCAATGGAGCACTGGAGCAAAGACAAAAAACAATAATGTGCCGTCAAGTATTCCTGCAAATGAAGCACTTAGCCGAGACGAAATGATTCAAAACGGACCATCAAAAACGCACATACAGTGTGTGTAGTTTATCATCTGCTAATCAATCATGTGCCCTGTCATCTGTGACCTTATCCACAGAGGACGAGTCACGAGACTACAGGACTCCTCAACCTCTTTAATTTGTGATTAGCATTTAGGAAATACTGTATATTTAAGGGAAAGGTTGTATATGTACTCTGTGACTGTTTATTGATATATTATGCTATCAAAGATCTGTTTTTTATCATTACTCATACTTAATCTTGTCAGTTTCAGGCCTGTACTATAAAGGTACATCATTATTGGTGTCTAAAGTTAATGCTATTTAGATAAATATAAACATTTAATCATATGTTGTTTGGAAAAGCCCTTCATATTAAAGGTCCCATGAAATGAATAAATACATTATCTGTGTTCTTATATGTATTGTATGCCACAAAAAAGCATTTTGGCACATCTTTACACCAAAATTCCTCTTTTCCTCTCCCTGCAACATGCCACTATTTTGCTTATAGGTCGTCTTCCGTTCAGGAAATATTTACAAAATCCAAAAAATGATTATGAGGAATATAACTAATGCCCACCATACACTACAAGACTTAAAACAAGACTTTGAAAATACTCTAAGAACACTAGAGTCTGACATCAGGAAAGCTGAGACTCTTACAGGGTCACTATCTTCAAGACTACAAGTAGATTCCTTTTGAGATTATTTCCCGTCCTAAGAAATATGATATATTAACAATTCCTTACATGTCCGCAAAAATCATAGACTGTTTAAATAATGGATGTAGCCACTGTGACATCACCCACTGGTTTGTGGACTGTCGTTTTGAAGCCTCGAGTTCAGCAACTCAGCTGTCACCATCCTGCTTGTTTGGATCCAGAAGTGACCATATTTGGACAAGGGGGTGGAAACGTGAATAAGCGAGGGGTGGATCTGACTCATAGACTGTAGCGACGCCTTGCAGACAGCCTGTCACTCAAGTGGCCCTGTTGTTACTATGCATAACTTTAAGCCTTGCAAACTAATAAAATGTGAAGGGGTTAATAAAAAATTTTGAATGAACGAATGTTTTGCACTGCAGTTTCTGGCACTGGCTTCATTTTTACATTTCAGAGGCTGACGCTTAGCAAAAACACATAACTCTCAAAACTCAAGATAGAAGACGTTACATGTCGACAGTATTCTAGTCAATTCTGTTTCAATATAATCAATAAATATAAACTGTATTTCCAAATATTACATTTTGGATTTTGTCGCCTCAAGTTGCCACCAGCCTCTGTTGGCTAACTGCGCTATTTTACTTGGAGCAGACTGTGGGAATGAGAGGCAAACCATTTCAAAAATTAGGATTTCTCAGTAAAATAAAACCCCGTTGGTGGATCTAATACACACCAAATTAAACATGAATCCTTTTTTCATTTTTGGAGTCCCCTCCATGTTTACTGCCTACCCGGTTTGCTGCTTCCTGTTTGGTGCTGGAGAGAGCACAGCTATTGTTGACAACGTTCACGTCATTGAACTTCAGTATATGTTTGAGCCAAGACTAAAAACGTGCAATAATATCAAATATGTTTGATTTTGTCCGTACACCAAGACGAAAAAACAGCGGACTTAAGACAGCTCTGACTGAGTTTATGACCACATAACATCAAACGATCGAGTCCACATGCCACAACTCTAGCAAAACTTTTATGATTTTATACCAACATTCCAAATTGTCTTGAAAAGTTGTTTGGTGTAAGACCGGCATGCAGCAATAGGAAAAATAGATACAAAATTTGCAAGGAAAAAAACTAGATAGAAAATCACACCCACACTGTAGTTTGTACCAATAAAAGCCAAAAATTCCACTTCATCCTCCTCTACTTCTTCTGTAAGTACACCTGATGTGAAGCATTATTTCTCCAGAAAAATAGAGTATAGCACAATAACAGTGTCCTGAAACTACCAAGTCCCACCCCGGTATCTTATTAAAGCAGAAATATTTAAAAAGATTTGAAAAAAATAACAAAAAACCCCCCAAAACTCACATCAGTGTTGTCACAGCCGATCATCTCGCCGTAAGACACCTGATGGCACAGACAGTAAGTGGGTTCGTTGGGGTCCACTGGCATGTCCAGCACATCAGATGGGTGCACATTCCCAAAGTTGGCGGCAGGGCTGTTGAATTCTCCTCTGATGATAGCAAAGAAAGTATTGAAAGTGAGAATGTAAGTGTGATCATGACGCTAACTAAAAACTAAAACGTGAAGAGCAAACACATGGTCATCACAAGCAGGAAAAGTATATACACAACATACGGCTGAAGGAGTTTGACTTTCTTTTGTGCACTCTTGGGACTGCCATCTTCATCTGAACTCTTCACTTTAGACCTTGTTTTAGCCGTCTTCTTTTCCTTCTGTCTGGTTTCAGCTGGAATTACACAACCACTCAAGTTGAAACACCAAGTTTGGCTTCATTGTCTTGACAGTTCTTGTTGTAAAAAGCAGAAAGACACACAAATACAATGGACACACACCTTTCTTCCCCTTACTGGAGGTGGAATCATAGTCCGTGCTCTCGATCTGTTTTTCCTTCAGGTCAGCCTCAAACCGAGCCAGGTCTGTGTCAAGACGTCTGATATGTTTGTCGACCTGTAGGAAACACAACTTTAGCAGTCTGACTGTGGCATGGTGGGTCTATAAACTGGTTTCCCACTGATTTTACCTACAGACATATGTAAAACATTATGTTCATTTCAAAGCTACGAACCATCTCATAGGTCTGCATGGCCAGTTGCACCTTATCATCTCCGAACTCCTTGCATTTACTGTAAGACTGCTGAATCTGCCTCAGTATGGACAGCTTTTGCTCAGAGGAGAGAGTCCGGGCGTTGGCTGTGTACTCCTTAGCCAGAGAGTCTATCTGTCCCTTCAGATCTGAAACAGAGACAAGGAGTAAAACTTAAAACAATTAATATTTATCAAAAATACAGATAATAACTGCAAAATATGCTTAAATCTTAAGTGTCAGCTTTCATGTCTAATATGGATGGACGTTAGTTTTTATTAATGCCTATAAACACCTTGAGTGAAAAAAAGTGAGATACTGTCTAAAGTATTTTCTGAATTTTTAAATCACTCACAACGTATTATACTGAATTGACAACAGTTAATTATTACCACAAGGCTGGTGCCAAACTGACGTGGAGTTATGTAATTCCCAAAACTCAGCTGGTGACCCCTTAAAAAGTAATTTCTCCTTGTGACTCCTCGTCACAGGTTGTGGCGTTACTGTGGACATTAGGGCTGCAGCTAACGATTATTTTCATTGTCGACTAACCTGTCGATTATTTCTTTGATTAGTCGACTAATCATTTTATCAAAAAATGTGTTAAAATGTTGAAAAATGTCGGTCTGTCTCTCCCAAACCCCAAAATTATGTCATCTAATGTCTTGTTTCGTACTCACGCCAAAGGGTTTTAGTTCACCGTAATGGGAGAGTGTGTGAAGCTGCCAATATTTGAACATAAGAAGCTGCAATAGGAGTATTTTAGGGTACTTTTATAGTACTTTTCTATGGAAAAATGACTCAAACCGATTAGTCGACTACTAAAATAGTCACTGATTATTTTGATAGTCGATTAGTCATCGATTAGTCAACTAATCGTGGCAGCCCTAGTGGACATTAAGTTGTAACCAGTTCAATCAAACTATGATTCCTCAGGCTTATGGTGATTTTGGACCAAACAGGTCTGGGGACTCCCTGACAGGATCTGCCCAATGGGGAGCTCCCCAAAAAACTACATACCTTCGAAGGCTTTTTTTCTGTTTGCATTCAAACCTCCCATAGGAACAATGAAGTGATGTAGAGTAGAAGAGTCTTAATGTTGCACTTTTAAGAGTCAAAATAATTGTATTTCCCTGGTTGCATATATACTCTGAAAAACCTAGACATCACTGTTGGTCCATTCGTCTGTATCTTTTCTTACACTATTTTGGTTACAAGCTCTTGTTTTGTGTTGTCTGTTGTTTACACGGCGAATGGCTAAGGGTTTTAAGAATGGAGCTTGCCAGTGCTGCATTCGCTCATGTTCAACTGATCAACTGACATAAGGTTTTTTCGAACCAAGGAACTTTTTCATAGTTTTAGAAACCTAGCTAACCTAACCTAAGACATGGGTGACTTAAGTGTACCTTGACTGGTCGAACATAGCCAATACAGATTATAAAGCCCTGTTTATAAAGACAGCATTTCTGTACTGTTACTACTTCCCGTGGCAGATTACAGGTGAGACAACTGTCCCCCCATTACGCAGTCGTACCTTATATACGGCACGGTGAGGTGGAAAAACAGCATGATATTCCTGCCTTGAACAGGCAATGTAAAAGGGGAATGTGATGGTATGCATTTGTCAGGGGAGGTCCCCAGTGGGTAGTTCCTCTCAGAGGCTACTCATAACCGTTTGGTCCAAAAACACCAAAAGGAGCTACAAAAAAGTCACTCAAAGCGGTCATTCCTATGAAAAAGTGCCTTTGGTCAAAATATGCCTTTGGATTGTTTCATCTGAAGGATTTTCAGTGGCCTGAAGAAATCAAAATATCCAGTATTACACAAGAAATGGCAAATACTAGGAAGAGAAAAAAGCATATATCATTTTAAATAAAAGTTGTCCCCTGATTTTTGTTTCTTAATCATCTTGTGACACCTCAGACTTCCTTTGGAATCTTTTGGGGGACCCTCACCCACAGGTTGGGAACCACTGCATACATCACCTTGTTCACACATGGGACATCTAACTGGCGTAGTGTGCTTTAAAACATGGTTCAACTAAATTGTGTACAATTGACACGTGTTTTTGTTTTCACCAGTACATGGTTAAAATCCCCAGTAGTCTCACGGGTCATTGTCCTCACCCTCTGTGCGTTGATCAAGATCCCTCATCAAATTGAAGTTTCTCTGCAACTCGAAGGGCAAGTTTTCTATACCTGGTGTTGTGGAGGGGGAGAAAACAAACACTTTAATCCCGCTTTCAGTAAAAAAAAAAAAAACAACAACCCTGAAACTGTAACGTTAATACAAGCAGGATAACGTTAGCTAGCTTAATGCGCGCTGGATGATGCTCAGGCTACATTAACGATGGCGCTCGAGCTAACATGCACATGTATTTCAGTAATAACAAGGGGGCACATAGACATATGACTTTGCTTGCTAAATGAATTCAAACTAGCTCTGCACGGCTAGTGTGGCATATGCGCTTTGCATTCTCAAACTGCATCCTTTCTTCGCCACGGTGCGTTTTCCAGGAAATAGTCTGAGCCTAAACCCGCTGACCGTTGGGAAACGGTCGAAACAGCCCATTCCGCGCGCGGGTTTTCCAGGAACTACACGGTACAACAAAGGCCAAAGTATAAAACGAGCTGAATATGTTCAAATGTTTTCCAACATGTTTATCACATATTAATCAGCTTACTGTCCAAATAATGCTCCAAATACATCCCCGCCGCCATCTTGTAAACAACAGAGCTTCCGGTCCGAGACGGACAATTTGATTGGTTGTTACTACAGCCTTGACAACACTACTTTCCAGCACAAATTCACATCCAAAATTGGTACAGATATTATTTAAGTTAAATATATAATTAATACTATCTGCCATGTGGCATATTAAAGATTAGCATTTAAAATAAAGTGCATTTAAAAATCTAAACTTGAATTTAAGATATATCTAATAAAATTCTGACTAGTCTAAAATCAGAATTAAGACATTTCATGTTATCTTTCGACAAACTATTTAATTGTATGGACAATCAAAATAAAGATAGCGGCAATGCGACTTTTAACATTTTTCCATAGGCTATACATCATTACTGATAAGAACTCAAATTCAAGCTACTTTTAATGCACTTCTCACTACACCTAATTACAGTTTAAGATACTTTAGATGTTTGAATGAAAAATGGGTTGCTAGTCTAAATTCAGTTGAATATATCTGTAACTGGAATAATGACTTATTAAAACTAAACTGACAAGTCAAACTACATGGCATCCAATGTATAACGAGATGGTCAAGTTAAAGCTTTACATGCAAAAGCTTTTTCTATAGCTGCATTTAACATTCACTACTAATATAAACTATCTCAAATTACCATCGGAAAACCACAAGGCTACACAATTTTATTAACTACCTCCTGTGTGATACGTCTCTTAATGTGAAACTGATTTGGCAAAGGGATCTCGGAGAAGAAACTGATGGTGACAGATGTTTGAAAATTGTGTCAGGGTGTGGTAAATATATGAAAGAAGCGAGGGGAAGCTCACACAATATAACTGCATAGATGTTATCATTCACAGTTATGTCTCTACACATAATGAAATTGTTAAATTACAATAGCTGTTGGAAATGTAAAACTGAAATAGGAACTTTCCTCCACTGTATATGGAAATAAAGTTGGGTCAGACCACTCTGGATTGGAGTTTTAGAAATTTTAAGTTGTTGGTTTGGTTCAGTAATCCCTGTAAATCAAAAGTTGTATCCAAATGTGCATTTTCTGTTATTATTGTGGGTCTAATAACTGTTTTCCAAGGCACTGGAAGACAACAAAGGCTCCAAAATTGAAAGAATGGGTTAAAGCAATGGTGGAAATAGCATCTTATGAATGTAAGCTCAGTAGAATAAATGGCAATCAGAAGAGAGGAGTGTCTTCTTGGGACCAACTATGGACTCATCAAAATGGAGGATAAGCCTACGTAATTGTGAACCTGCTCTGTGAATATGTGACCCTGTAGAGTGATGTATGAAGGCATTTGTGACGTTTCTGTCTGTTTGTTTCCTTGTGTGCCGAGAAGACGAGTAAAACTTCCCACTGATGAATCAAACAAGTGATGACAAGACATCTTAAAAGATTTATTATGTTTCACAGATTAATGGAAATTGTCCCACACTTCAATTAAATCAACAGACAAACATAATGAATATTCAGTAATACAAATAAAAAACAGGGGACCCAACTTAAGTGAGAACATCTTTGACCAGTCTGATTCATTTGTACACAGTTATTACAACCATATCCGACTGACACACAGTACAGCTGCTCACTTGTTAGCTGATCTGGGTTTGTGAAGAAGCTCTACAAAGCTCTTACATTATGTCGTACAATTTGTCACACTGTACACACCTCATTCTTTTTCTTGTTTTTCCAACATGTGCTTCAACTTTTTGAATTTATTCTTTCCGATCCTCTTCTTTGCTTTCATGGGTGTTGTTCTCTTTTTGCCCTGCTTCTTCTCAAATCTGCTCTTGTCCTTTTTGTCAGCCTTTGATGCTTTCATTTCATCAGCTGTCTTCACTTTCACAGTCTCTCCGTCCATCTTGGCCACCTTTGCCTTTTTTGGTCCAGTAGGTGAGTCCTTTTTGCCTTTTGGCTTGATGTTTGCTGTTCCATTGGCTTGGGTTTTCCCCTTGAAGCCGGGGACACTCTTCTTAGCCTTGTCACTTTTGGATGGTTTCTCTTCAGGAGAGTCTGGAACAGCCATCGCCTCGGGAGCATCTGCGCTTTCTTCCTCTACAGAAATAACAGACGCAGAGGATGAGTTCACGTTTAACAGGGTAACTATCATGATGAAAGTTGGCATGTGCTCGTAAGAGGAAGTGTTACCTTTTCCTGTGGGTGCAGTAGGAATTACATTGGAGAATTTCTTCAGCTTGGCCACAAAAAACCCATCCATATTGTGGGAATGAGGGTAAAATCGGCGAGACAGTCGCAGAGTTGGATGGAATCTACGTTCTCTGAATCTAAAAAAATGAAAAATAAATTAAGGGTTGAAGGTCAGAGTATTTGCAACAGAATAAAAACATACTGCAATTATCTTATTTACCTGGTGAAGCCTTCTTTGCCAAAGTCAAGTCCAGTGGGAACTAATTTGACGTTCCTTTTCTTCAAAGCGTAGTCCACCACCCATTCATTCTCCTCCACCTGATGGAACACATTTTTATCAATGCCTAACCCTTCTTCTAAATACTCACAAGTAACATGGAAACCTAAAAATGAATTAGCTGCCTGTAGAGTACACGTACCATTATTGAACATGTGCAGTAGACCAGATATCCTCCCGTAGGGGACTCAGCATTCACAGAGTCGATGGCAGATAGAATCAGTTCTTTCTGTAAGTGAGCGGAGCGCTGGATGTCGGCCTCGTCCTGTCAGGAAATAACAAAGCATTAAAAACTGTTTAAAACCAAAAGTGAGCATATATATGCATGGATGACATGACAGCTCCCCAAAAGGGAAACCCAAACATGTTGATACCTGCAACATAGGTCATAAACACTGCCTTCTCCATGTTAGCAGACAGAATATTGACCAAACTAACAAAGGTAGCTCTTATCATGCTGTTGTATGTTTAATAGTTTGTTTTTCTTATAAGTTTGGTTTTAATTTGATGCTATAAAAAGGGGGTTCAATGTGATGACTGACAGCTGTGTGTGCCAATCGAGCACTTGCAAACAATGGCGCTGCTGCCATTAGTCAGATGGCAGGAGTTCAATACAGCGCAGATTCTGGGTGTATTCCAAATCACATACTTTTTCTTTTTACTTTTAGTATGTACTACAACTGCCCTTAAAAAGTACGAACACAGTCGACCCTCTTTCTCATAAATCCGTTACCTTGGAGATAAAACAAAATGCTGTTCACCAAGCTCGCCAGACAAGGAAGTCAACCCAGAGCTCTGCAGTTGTTACTTTGGGATGCATGTAGTTTAACTTTGAAGTTATAACTGAATAGATTCTAACATACATTCACAACAGTTAAATTACATATGCATTTCTCTGTCATTGTTATTTTTATAGCTATGTCCTTTTAATGTTGGTCATCTTTTTGATTATTTTGTTCATTTAAACAATCAATATTCCTATTATTACTATTCACCTGGTCATTAGTCACTTGAATACACTGTCATCCATCACTGTGACTTCTGAGAGCTGTCAACGAGCTCTTAAGCTGTCATCTGTTTGCAGCTCAGGCAATGTAATGTATTTTCCGCTGCACTGAGAATAGCCAGAAGAGCATGCTGGCTTGCATACTGCAAAATATATCCCAATGTAGTAGAACATCCTGGTATTTTTGGCATACTGCATTTGACATACTATGTATTGGGCCATACTAAATCTTCTTCTGGCATACTACTGTATATAGTATGGTAATATGGGTATCGGAACACACAGTCCGGCTTCAAACAATGTCACCAGCGCAAGATGGCAGTGGCCTTATGTGGGATGTTTTGGCTTCATTTTTTTGTATAGTGGAGGGAAGTAGAAACGCTTTGTCCATCTTTATATACAGTCATTAGCGTATACATAAACAGTGAAAGGTGTTTTACCTTACTGGTCTTCACAGCTGGATCTTTAGCGATGACTCCAGTTCCTGAGCATGGAGCATCGAGCAGCACTCTATCGAACCCACCCATCACCTGCAGGCAAAGTTTTCAACAGGTTAGTTCATTCTGTAAAGCCACATAAAGTAAATGTAAACCACAGAGATAATGTTACTCTACAGATGTATGAGCATTACCTTTGGGAACTGCCTTCCATCGTAGTTACAAACAACAGTGTTGGTGACCCCCAGACGGTGGATGTTGCCCACCACACTCTTCAACCTGTCAGCGTTGGCGTCATTGGCCACGATCATCCCCGTGTTTCTCATCAGCTGAGCTGAGGGTGGAACATTTAAATAAACTGAGTTCATTTGCATGTGAGAAAAGTTTGTATTTGCCTACATTGCAGCTGAAACAGTCTTGCGTAGCCAGACCTATCCACACAGCGCTGTGTAAGTGCAAGAAAATGGTCTGGAAGCACACGTTATTGTTCTGCTATAGAGGAGAAAATGCTCTGACTTGTTTGTATTTCTGTAAACCAATCACAAGCCCAGGATGCAGTGGTGGTGCCAAAACAAAGTATCACAAAGTATAACTGCAGCACATCTTACCAATATAGGTGGTCTTGCCTCCTGGAGCTGAGCTCATATCTAACACCAACTCTCCCTCCTGTGGAGAGAGCGCCATGACAGGAAGAAAACTGGAGGCTCCTTGCAGCATGTACTGACCAGAGAGATACTCTGGGGTTGCACCTGTTTTAAAACATGTAAAGAATTACAGTTAAAGCTTGTGTGGCTACAGTCAGCCTCAGATATTCTTCAATAAAAGATCCTTAATAGCTCGAGTCAGATCCTTGATGTGAAGGTGCTGAAACTTACCTACAGGTACTGAGGAGTCATAGATGACCAAACCCACTTTAGACCATTTCCCCAGCGGATCAAGGTTCACTCCTCTGTTGATCAGGGCCTAAACGTGGAGAAACACAAACCACACTGACACATGAGCACTTGAAGGCAGTATTTGACATTAGACAATACCAGTGAAGTGTTTTGGTGAGGGGTTTTCCTTGGTGGTTTATGGGTTAATGACACTCCGAACTAAAGCCAAACATTTCTCTTTTATTCTGAAGTTTTATTTCTGCCACTTTTTTTTCTGAAAAGGCTATGGTGAATGTAAATTTTGTTCTGCAAACTGCTTTTGTAGAACTCATATATCAATGTTATTTCCTTGATGTAAAGTGCCGTTAAATCCTGTAAACAAATTCATTACAGTATATTTATACTTCATTTGTGCTTTTTATTGAGTTGACTAACTAGAAATAATACAAAGCACATGTGGAATTTTGAATTTGAAAATATTGCATTTGCCATTTAATGTCTCCCCCACGCCGTGCAGTTACCTGTGCAAGATCCCTCCTCCTTGTTTTCAGTGTGTTCGTCCGAATAGTGACAGGTCTGTGAATTTCATTGGCCTCGAGGAAATCAACCAGCTGTAAACAAGAAAGGAGAAAAATTTTTAATTATAGAAAAAAAAGAAAGCAGCACAGTCAAAAATGTTAACTCATTTAAGACCCAGACACATCAAAGAACTAATGACGACAGAGTACTGTTGCCTGTGTCTTGGCCAGAAAGTTGCACTTGAACACACCGCACAGACTACAGTTAACGGCCAATGAGCACCTACATTCTGCACTTGCGTGAGTGGAAATAACTAAATACCAGCAGCCAGGCAGCGGTGGTCTGTATTCGTCATTCAAAAATGGAAGGAAACTGGAAGACCAGAAGACCGTCAAGACGGATACAAGACGCTATTTAGCCAGTTAGCACATTGACAGGGAGGGGATTTCTCTCACTTACAGGCTCCACCACCGATTGAACATGCTGAATCAAACTAAAAACTGCTGAAAAGGGAGTACGAGTGCCAACAGTGAGGGACACAGTGCAAAATTAGGGTGACAGATTCTCACCGATGGCCCGACACAAACCAACGACTGACGTCACCTTGGTGTGTCAGGGACCCTAAACCCAGCTCTCAATCAGGTGTTGACAACTGCCATGTGTTAAAACTTTATAACTGTGTACATCAATCAATTCAAATATGTTGAAAAGGACATCAGAATGTGTTCTGTTCAGCACTACAGGGGGGAAAAGAAATTACCCACCTCTGAGAGAGGGAAGATGTCCATTAATTTCTCGATGAGGAAAATGTTGTAGCTGTAATAAGTACAGAGATCCTTCTTCAGAAGAGAGATGTACTCTGCTCTCTCTTTCCCCTCCTCTCTTTTTGTTGAGAAATTACAAAGGACATCAATGTTGTCTTTTATTCTCTGATAGATTGTCTTCAGGTCCAGAGGCAGAACACCTAAAAATGCAGATAAGAAAGGGATTTAGACTTCTTGCAAATGTATTTCCATTTCCTCCTTTAAAGTAGATTAATCTTAATCAGAAAAAAAAGTAGGTTTTCACATACAAGAAATCTGCCTTGATGTAATAATAAACAGAGAAAATATACTACTTGTACAATTGAATAAGAAATGACAATAAAAATATGAAAACAATATTACAAAAATAACTGTAAGTCACACACCTTCCTTCTCAGCTTCCTCCGCACCAGGTAGCCTAAACGTATCCATCTCATCTATGTTTGCTTGTACTGTGTCTTCCTCATCCATGTCAGCATCTGATTTCTGTTCCTCATCATCATCGTCTTCATCTTTGTCATCTTCCTCATCATCGTCGTCATCTTCATCACTTTCTAGACCCATGGTTTCCTTCAGCTTCTTCTCCTTCTTGGCTGCACGCTCAATGGGAAGAAGCTGAATGTGGGAAAACAAGGAAAGTAACTTACTAAATCATACTGACTTTTAATTTTACCACATTAGTCACATTAGTTTTTCTGACATATCAACAGTTAGGTGGGAGGAAATTTGGCATCTCTATAAAAAAGAAATCAGGGACTGTATCAGCAAATTTGCAGTTTGGGGAAAAATTACATTTTTACATCTGAACCGAAATTTCAGTAAAATTTCCAGTCTTCAAAAAAGAAAATAAAAAAAAGTTATAGGAGAACCATTTTACATACTTCCTCTTCATCACTTTCTTCTTCCGCTGCTTTCTCACTACTCTCTTCATCAAGTGCACCATAGTCATCAACCATTTCATCGTCGTCATCATCATTTTCGTCGTCTTCCTCATCATCGTCGTCCTCTTCCACTTCTTTCATTTCTACTTTGGCACCCTTCTTTCCTTGGACTTTTCCTCCCTTCTGTGGCTGCTGCTGCTCTTCCTCCTCCTCCTCGTCTTCCTCTTCCTCCCAGTGTTCATCACTGTCATCCTTACTTTCAGCTTCTTCAAGTTTGCGCTTCCTCTTCGCTGGTTTCAACCATTTGCTGTTCTCATCAGTGAATCCTTTACAGAAAAATAAACAGAAGATAAACACCAAGTACACATTCTACAACTTAAAAAAATAACTACTCTAGCAGCAACAATTCAGACACACACATTTAACGTTTTTTGTTTTCTTTGCAGGTGCTGGGTAGTAACCATCTGCATGTGTGTATACAAAAAACATCACAGCCACATTCACACTGCTGTGTTTACCTTTCTTGGGCTTTTCCTCAGCAGCGCCTTTCGGCTTTTTCAGATTCTGGACTCTTTTTGCAGCTCTGTAAAATGACAATATGAATGAGCAACTTGTAAACACAGTAATATTATTTCATATTGTATTCAGACTACCTCTTACCTTTGCCTGCCTCTCCTCGACAGACGTTTTGATTCAGTTTCCTCTGCAAACAAAAACAAACATTGTGAGAAACAAGGCATAATGATGCAGTCAGCAAAATGAACAAGTGGTTCGTAAACTTTAAATTTCCAGAGTGAATGTGTGTCTTTACAAACAGCTGATAGAAAAAGGACACAATAATCACCATCAGTTATAAACTTGGCCAACTCAGTCTCTGCTCCTTGCTGCTTCCTGGATTTTTTCCCCGGCCCTCTCTTCACCTTGTTGGTGGGATCCAACTTCCGACCCATGACTCCGATCTACACAGACACCCTGAAAAGCAAAGGGAAATAATGTGTCATCTTTTTAAGGCCAGTGCATTATAACAATGTCATTGTTTATGAGCAGATGCCACTGTTGGTGCTGTCTTTAGCCCATGTTGTGCTGTAAAGCCCAGTTTCTACCAAGCAGTCCAGTGCCATTCCGGTCAGTTCAGTACACATTAGAACGGTTATTTTTGCATTTCCATTGTCAAAAGTTGCAGATGGTAACAACAAACCCATTTCTTTTCGTCCCCTTTTTCTGTCAACCCTCTGTAGAGGTACCTAGCACACTGATCTGATACTAAAAGGTGGAGCTGGAAACAGCAGTCCATCTATTGGTCAATAGAGAACATCATTCTTGCTCAGGGGTGAGCAATGGGACTCATGTGCTTAGAGAAGCACACAACATACCTACACATACTTAGAGTTAAGTCACAGCATGCTGTACTGAACTTAATTTAGTTAAATGATAATGTTTAAGGGATTGTTTAAGGGATTTACTTGGGACTAATCTGACCACCATAACAGAAATATCGCAGACACATTTAATCCATGCCACATAGGTTTAATAGAGACAGTGTTTTTATCCTACTTGAATTTTTGTCAGGTCAAAATGCTGACCACTAACCCCCCAAAAATATGATCAGTGTTAAGCTATCTCTATAACCTGCAGCTTAAAGGTTTTGGGCTAAGACAGCACTATTACTCCCACTCATGGGCACAACTATGTGTATCAGGGATTGTAACATGTTGTCCTAAACTGTAAAAAGGCACAAAAAATAGAGGATACATATTTTGATAAACTGAGAAATGTTTGTGACCTTTTCTTTTATTGGACATGAACTATATCCTAATTTTCCTCTGATGTGTGTTTAACTTAAGGCTGTTGACCTTTATAAACTTATATTGAGAGTTTCATTAGGATATATGAGCTTCCATATAATAATCCTGTAAACACAAATATGCAGGTCTTTTGACCGCAGTCATTATGGGAAGCAGAATGACAGGGGACAGATATTTATTAGTAATCAAAGACAGTCAAATAAAGAAATTGCTAAAACCTGAGCTCTGTAGCCATTAAATTATTAAAAGGAATCTAGAAAGTGGTGACTGAGCTCTGGTTAAACAGGTGTGCAGACCAACTGTCAGAGACATGTCACATGTGGCCTGCTATAATCATCTGACAAAAACATTTCCATAGTCATCTTTAAAAGTGATCAAGAGGGAGGCCATATGCAAGAGAAAATGGTCTCGCACTTCACTCTGATTACCACAGATACATATTTTTACTTTCTACTTTCTTTATGGTATTTCAATGGATCCAAAATTAAATTCCTGGAGATATAGCTACCCTAAATATTAAATTATAAGGCCTTCAAACGCTTCTGCACGTTTGCAGTGACAGAGTAATGACAGAATAAAGTGCAACGAGCAGCCACACAGTAAATTAACATTAGTTGACCAAACTCCCCATGTCGTGTTTACAAGCTCAAATCAAGACCTCGGTTGTTGACACAGACAGACTGACTGAGTCTTTGCCTAACGCAGCATAAAGTCTCCACATACTCACCGAAAAATCTGCTCCTGTTATCCAACTTTTAACTGTACGGTGGAGGATAAAATACCCACACGTGAATTTTCCTTCAACACGTTGTAGAAGTGCATCCGGCGCGCGTCAGTGACGTAACGATGGTGGCGAACACGCGAGCGCATACACAGAAACCGCTCAGGAGGTTACGGTTTTTGTACATATATAAAATAACGAAACGTTATTTCATTATTATTGTACATAAAATGTTGTTTGCTATGTTAAAAGGCGCAAAGTAGACACTTGCTATCAGCACCCGCTTGTGAACGCGCACTTCTGCCGTGACGTACACATTCCGCGACAGTCCATCCGAAGGCGTCATGGCGGCTCCTAATGAGAAGAAGCGTGGTCTTGAACATTTGGACGAATATGAGCCTAAACCAGCGAAACACCTCCGCAGCCTGCACGACCGTATGGCAGAGAGGAGACTGGTTGTTATTCTGGAGGGAGCCTCGTTAGAAACAGTGAAGGTAAAGCCTCAGGGTCGCGTGTGTGTGTGTGTTGTTGTGACGCAGCCCCCTGACTGCTGCAAGTGGAAGTGACATCAGTAATTATACATTTAAACTGGGGCTAACTAATGAAATAAGTGCATGTTTTGTATTTTACAGGTCGGAAAAACCTTTGAGCTGTTAAACTGTGACCAACACAAAAATATTATTGTCAAAAGTGGAAGAAATCCAGGACATATAAGACCAGACATCACACATCAGGTAAGCACTCATGTAGTGTGTACAACTTGTGTCTGTCATGACTGATAGATACAGAGAAGTGTTATTTCGTTTTAGTTCATATTATTTGCATCACTGTAAAAGAGTTTTAGAGGTCAGAAATGGGGCTTGTCAGAATCAGCTCCAGTAAGTGTGTACACATTCAGGACAAGGAGCTGGACTGTGATTTTCGTTACTCTCAATGTACATGCAGAGAAATGGATTTAACACTTAAAAACAAGGGCAACAAAGGTAAACAAGGTAAACATTATTATCTGACTACTATGTATATGTACACTGGTAAGCCAGAACATTAACACTGGTGGCTGGTGAAGTGAAAAACAAATTATCTTGTTACAATGCAGTGTTCTGCTGTGAAACCTTGAACCTTGCCACCTGCCGTACTCCACCATCACAGACCAAGTGCCTCCCTCATGGCTACAGCAATCTCTTATGGCAGTGACCCTCCAGCGGAAAAATACACCATGCAGTCACCATAGAAACTGTTCAGGAATGGCCCAAAGAACGTGACAAAGGGCTCAAGGCACGACTTGGCCTCCAAATTCCCCAAATCCCAGTCTGATCGAGCATCTGTCACATGAGCAATCTATAGTGGGGCCTTTTTGGATCAGACATGGCTGTGACCCTGGGGGTGTCCTGTGATGTCTGGCAGCAGGGTGCTGCTGGTGGATCCTTTGAGTCTTGTAGGTTGTGAGGCGGGGTACCAACATGCCCCACGGATGCTTGATCACATTGGGATCTAGGGAATTGGGAAGCGAGGTTGAAGCCTCGAGCTCTTTGTCACATTTGTGGCATCAAGTGGCATCCACAGGAATGTCAGGACCTAAGGTTTCCCAGCAGAATATTGTATTGTGACCAAAGGATCAATGTTATTCTATCCACCTGCTAGTGGTTTTAATGTTTTGGCTGATTGGAGTATGTATGTAATTGTCTACAATGATATTTGTAGACAGTGAGTCAGTGGTGCAATCCATATCAGCTCTTTAAAGCAGTACTGATATGAATTACATTTTAATGCCAGTATTTGTGTATTCGTAGAACTGTTTTTTTTTTTTGTTTTTTGTTTTTTTTCCCACAGAATAAAAACTCAAATAAACAAAAAAATAGTAGCGGTGAATCAGTGTCGCATTTTACAAATACTTGACCCATCAAGCATGTCTGAAAATAGGCTTCAAAAACCATATTGGTCCATCTCCTGTGACTGTGTTCATATTTAAAAAATTAAACATCTCATTTCCTTGTGCCAGTGTCTGCTCATGCTGATGGACAGTCCACTGAACAGGGCAGGCCTGCTGCAGGTTTACATCCACACAGAGAAAAATGCCTTAATAGAGATCAACCCACAGACCCGCATCCCAAGAACCTTCACTCGTTTCTGTGGCCTCATGGGTAAATTATGTGTTAAATTGCTTTCTGTGTATAAACTGCATATATATATGTTGAGTTTTTCTATGCTGTGGTTTCATGTTGTAAACTCCTCTTCAGTTGATATCCTAATTATTCCTTCCTCTCCTCTACTTTAGTTCAGCTGCTGCACAAGCTGAGTGTCAGGGCCGCTGATGGTCCTCAGAAGCTTCTGAGGATGATTAAAAACCCTGTGTCTGACCACCTGCCTCCCGGCTGCCCCCGCATTTCCACCTCCTTCTCTGCTGGGGAGGCCGTCTGTCCCCGGACTTTGGTGCCAGAGGGACCGGCTGCAGTGGTGATTGGAGCTTTTGCACACGGAGCGGTGAGAAAAGGCTTTAGATGGCAGCTGATTCACTGCTTTAAGAATCAAATATCTGTGTTACTGATCTCTTTGTCTTTATTAGGTGAATGTGGACTACACAGAGAAGACGGTCTCCATCAGTAACTACCCCCTCTCTGGGGCACTGACCTGTGCCAAGATATGCTCTGCCTTCGAGGAAGTCTGGGGTGTCCTGTGACAGACAGTCAATAAACTATTGGTGTTGACTCGACAGAGACAGCAGAGTACATTGACTTTTTTAATGGACTAGGAATGGATATGATGTCCATTTCACTAGTGCTGCCACATGAACTACAGACGTGTCCTGTTATACACTGTATGTGTATACCTATTTGATGGTGTTTGGCTACCATGTGGAATATAAAAAGATTTCTATTTCCTTTTCATGTAGAAGCATGTTTTTATATTTTTATGAATTGCACCAATTACTGGGTTTTGGATTATCAATCAATACAGTTACATTAAAACATCTCAAAAAATGAAGAGTGGTTTTCTTTCATATAGACTTAGAAGAGTGAAATACACAGTGGAGACTAAATACTATGAGATGAGCCTACTTTTTTGCAAGGTACATTATTTCCCTGGGAACATGGATCCAAAGTGTAAAATGAAAATAAGTCATCAGAAAACCCATTTTCAACTCAGCTGATGCATCAAAAGAGAATATACAATATCCAGTTGCTGCAAAGGTTTGAGTTTATTAAGCTCACCATGTACTACTCTAAATGCTAATAGTAGTAAGCTCTTCTCCTGGCAACCCGACGCTGGCTCCGTCTGGGTGGCTGTCTTTTCTGGGAAAATTTATATGGATGTCGGGTTTGCTTTGGTCAACGTCTCCGGGCCCTGTGAGCCTTCCTTGGTGCCTTGCGAACCTGTGCTGCTTGGCTCGTTGCAGATCTGCGTTTATTCCCTGCTGGCTTCGGCGATTTTCCTTTTGCTTTGGGTGTCTTCTTTCTTGGTTTGTGGGATTTGGCTGCTGGTTTATGAGTTTTGCCGTCTGGTTTGTGCGATGTGACTGCTGGTTTGAGGGTCTCTCCTATTTGTTTGTGTGATTTGGCTGCTGGTTTACGGGTCTTGCCTTGTGGTTTGTGCGATGTGGCTGCTGGTTTGAGAGTCTCTCCTGTTCGTTTGTGTAATTTGGTTGTTCGGCTGATCTTGCCTTTTGGTTGGGTACTCTTTCTGGCTGGTCTCTGTGACTTTTCTGCTCCTTTGGGAGATCTGCTGGTGTTTTTTCTCTGCTCAGGATCTCCTTTTGGTTTTGGAGATTTCACAGTGCTTGTCCTCACTTGCTTTGTTTCAGGCTGTTTCTGATTTTTCTTTAAAAACAAAACAAAACAGTGAATTCCAGGAAATACTGAATTATTGCTGACAAGACAAACCTGTTGTATAGCATCACACAGGAAAGAAAACTGCTGCACTAAATGGATTGAAACTTTCAAGTATGTTCCACTTTTGGCCACATCCCAATAAAATATATGTTTGTCGTTCAGCCCAATTTAGGAGCAAACGTGTTATCAAATCATATGGGCAAAAGTTCTTTTACCTTATTGTTGAGTCTGAATGTGACACTCCTAGTAGTCCGTATAAGTGTGTCATTGTTAACCAGCCTTTGAGTCACTGCGTTCACCCGCCTGTTGTTCTTGGTAACATCATAGCCTCCAGCGGCCAGCGCCTGCTTAAGCTCCGCCATGGAGATACCACCTCGGTGTCTGCACTGGGAAACCACATTGAGGATGAGGTGGCGCACATCGGCTGGGGTCGGCTTTGCACTGTTTGTCTTGGGTGCATTGTCGATCTTAGTTTGAATCTGATACTTGAAAAGGCGAAAAGGAGTCTCTGAAAGATCAATAAAGACAAAAGAAGGTTGTGTGACATGGTACAAAAAAGGAGATATAAGAATAAATGTCACAACACTGGAATTTCTAACCTTGACATAAGATTTTGAAAAATACTGATATTCAATATAATGTTTGACACCATGTGGGGAGATTGACATTGATGGCATAAAAATTTGAATTTTTCTCCAAAGCTATATAAAGCAAGACTATAACATGGCAATGACAACTTTTCTTAGAGAACAGCAAATTGACATGAGTAAACATTAACAATATAAGAGCACCTTTCTCCCCTCCTCTAACAGCACAAGGCCTCAGGACAACCCTCACACAATCCAGCCAAACCAAGTTATAGCTAAAGAAAAAGAAAACAACATCAACTATTGGACATCTACCACATATTGGGGGCAGCAGTAGCTCAGTCCATAGGGACTTGGGTTGGGAACCGGAGGGTCGCCTGTTCGAGTCCCCGTCCGGACCAAAATATGGAGCGTGGACTGGTGGCTGGAGAGGTGCCACCTCCTGGGCACTGCCGAGATGCCCTTGAGCAAGGCACTGAACCCCCAACCGCTTGAGGCGCCTGACCAAAGGGCAGCCCCCTCACTCTGACATCTCTCCAATTGTGCATGTATAGGTCCTGTTTGTGCATGTGTGTGTCTTTCAGAACTGTGTGTAATTGACAAGCAAACATTGAAAACATTGAATTTCCCCTCAGGGGGATTAATAAAATGAATAAACTTAACTTAACTTAAAAAAACAAAACAAACCCAAATGCGATTTGGCCCTAAACAGACAGTACACAATTGCAAGCTACTGACCGCTGTGACAGATCAGAAACTGAGAAAGATACTGACTATGTACAGACTCAATGATCACAGCCTGGCCATAGAGACTGGCAGACACAGGCAGACCTGGCTGCCCAGAGAAGACAGGCTGTGTTGGGGCGTCGGTAGCATAGTGGATAGTGCCGGCGCCCCATGTACAGAGGCGATGCCTCGCTGCAGCGGTTGCACGTTCAACTCCAGCTTGCAGCCCTTTGCTGCATGTCAACCCCCACTCTCTCTCTCTCTCTCTCTCTCTCTCTCTCTCTCACCCCATTTCAATCTGTCCTGTCCATTAAAGGCAAAATACCCCAAAAAATAATCTTAAAAAAAAAAAAAACCCTGATTATCACTAAGGGCTGACACTTGAGTACACCAAGGGCATGTCCTCTGTATTTAATTTGTAAAGTTCTACAATAATAATATTAAATAAAAACATGCACAGACAGTGAATATTTCATATATTTTCCTAATTTTCTTTGATTTAAAAATGTGTAAATATTTCACTGTCAAAATTTCCCAATAACAGCTCATCTGCCATGTAAAGTCCAGAAACTCGAGGTCTCCTTTTGTTTTCCTCACAAGCTAACATTTGGTTAAATGCTGACTGAAGCGAGTTAAAAATATGATAAAAGACTAGATAAGATAAAAAATAAATAAATAAATAAACTTGTAACTTGAAGTATCCTTAAGTTTAGCTAGCTGTAAATACTGCTTTAAGTGGCTAGCTAAAGTTAGCTACCTGCTAACTAGCTGCTAGCTAACTAGCTGCTAGCTAACTAGCTGTTAGCTAACTAGCTGCTAGCTAAAATGGCCGTAACCGTTACTTACTTGGCAAAGAGGCTTTCCCCCTCCCGGTGGACTCCACTTGGTCCTGGATGGCCCGTTTCAACAGCCGGCCCAAACGCTTTACTCCAGCTTTTCCGAGGCCTAACCCGGTCAGAGTTTTGTAAGGTCTCCTTGTTAGCTTGGTCACCTTTGACGGTGTATTTTCTCTTGCTTTAACGTTACTGTGTCTATTAGCATTTTCGGTGGCGCCCTTGGGTGAGGCTGTTTTGACGGTGTCTTTCCTCCGCATTTTCGCTGTTAGCCTATTTTATGTTTCAGATGGAAATCTAAAAACTGCCCAGCTAATTGTTGGAGTCTGACAGACACATATGGCCTGATTATCAAACAGTAAGTGTGTGATTTCTTTGAAAATATAACAACTCTTTAGTAGCTGTTGGAGGTGATTGTTAACATCACCTAGGAGACAGACGTTTAAAATTAAAATTAATGGGTGTTTTTTTTTTTTTTTTTTTTTTTTTTTTTTTTTACCATGGCAGTGGACAAAGTAATAATGTAGATCAGTGAAATGAAACGTTTTCAAATGTTTATTTCAGTTACAAGCATATGTAACAGCTTGTGCAGTCTATGGAAATCCAAACATCTCTTAACAGCTACTTATACAAAAAATGTCAGTGTTTTTATCTGTACTTACTGTCAGTACTCTTACCATAAACGTCTGGTATAATAAACTATCCCTGTAACAACAGTTTGTAAACATTCACAGTGTGCTCAATTTCTACAGCACCAAGTGGATAGTTTGGCCAGACAATCCATAACAATTAACAACTCTAAAAAACAAAGCCTGCTGGTCTCCAGAGGAGTGTACTCAGCAGGTTTGTAATGAATGCTGCTGTGTTTTGTTGAGGCACTGCAGGCTTGTAGGACACAGGTCAGATTTGGCACAAATCACTGTGATCAAGAAGGAGGGCTCCAAGGGCATGAATTCACTGTATGGGTCTGAGTCACAGTTAACCTGGAAAAGGGTTATAATAAAACACGTTAGAGCAATAGCAGAGAGAAAAGGAGATGACAATGGTAACCTGATAATAAAAGCACGCTACCTGAGAAAAAGATGAGAGAAACAGATGAGTGTGTGATAGTCCTGAGATGGAGGTGTCACTCGGATGGTTCTTTAGACTCTGACGATATGCCTGAGGATAAAAATGTGGATGTATGAGCTCAGTGTTGCACACACAGATGACTGAAGCCAGAAGATGACTGCTCACCTGCAATGCTATCTGCAGTGCAGAGTACTGCACCCACACCTCCTGCTGCTGAGCCGCTGAGAGAGAAAACACTCCACCTCGGCCTGCTTTTTCTGTCACAGTGAGGTAGTGAGCCCACACACATTCCCCCACAGCACGCACCGTCTCACTTTGAGAGTAAACTGAAGCACAACACAGAGATTGATATGAAGCTTGTTAAATCATCTGACAGTAGAGTGTAAAGAAGGCAGTTTTAACATCTGAAAAACAGTTTATTAAAGGGACAGTTCACCCCAAAATCAAATATACATATTTTTTTCTCTTAACATGAGTGCTGTTACTCTGTCTAGATTGTTTTGGTGTCAGTTGCCGTGTGTTGGCGATATTGGCTGTAGAGATGCCTGCCTTCTCTCGGATATAATTGAACTAAATGGCACTCGGCTTAAAAATACATTTAAAAAACTCAACAGCAATGTCTTTTTCCAGAAATCATTACCCAGTTACTCAAGGTAATCCACAGACCTTGTTTGTGATCAGCTTCATAGAGGAACTTTTTTCTCTCTTTGAAGACGGAGCAAAATCGTGCTCGCTGGAGGGGGAAACTATCGGCGCCGCAATATACAACCAAGGATTAAAAGCTAACAAAATAGCGGTAGCTAGCTAAAAACATTTGATATCAGCATGTTGTCAGTTCATCGCCGTGTTCCTTCTTACCTTACTAATCTTGGTGAGATGATCCCACTGAATGGCCAGAAATGACATACTTTGATATTTACAACTATTTGATCGAATCACTAGGTGAGATCATCACCATCATTTAAGCCCATCAACGATCAAAAGCAGGCCTTACATAGCTTAGTTAGCTTCACCCTCTACAGTTTGTCTGACCAAATAGCAAAGTGCTCGCTGCATGTATTCGTAGAGTGAGGTTTTTCCATATTTTCCTGCTGATGTCTCACGTCTTATTGCTTAAAAGCTCATTTTTTTCTGGTTCAGCAGCTTGTAATAAATGAGTTATGGATTCTTTACCATGTTGGTGGGGGTGGGACTCAAATACACTCAGTCTTCATTGAACTACATCGACCAACCATATCACCACGCAGAAAGAAGAGTGCATTTACCTCTAGCTCACCTAGCACCACTGAGGTAGGTAACGTTTCCACTCAGGCAAGGAGGACGCCATTAACATTTACATCTTGCGCTGTCAAGAGCACAAGCCTCTTATCCATGAGTAGATGCACGCTTCCTTCTGCGCAGTGATACTGTTGGTGGGTGTAGTATGATAGAGAGAAAATAGTTCCTACGTGAAAAAGCTCACAACAAGGTCTGCGGATTATCTTGAGTGACCAGGTAATGATTAATGGAAAAAGACACTGCTGTTGAGTTTTTCAAATGTTTGTGGGTTAATCTAGACTGATAAATAGCACTACAGGTAATTGAAAAAATACTTTTGTTTTTGGGGTGAATTGTCCTGTTAAGGGGATCAACTGTGTACGTAACCCAAACAGAACAAATGTGAGCTTCTCTTACTATCAGGCAGAAGCAGGTGGAGGACATCTTTGGCTATAAGGAAACCTATTACACCATAATTCATTGCCCTGTTAAGAAATAAAACAAAGAGTGTACTGTAATGTTCAGTAATAAGTATCGTATGAACACACTTTAATAGTTAAAATCACGACACATTACCTTGGATAGGTGGGATGGAAGAGAGGAGGGACGAACATTCCCATGGGAAATAGGAGCTCATTACCGAGGAGGAACGGTGTGGCAGCCAGACTAAAAGAAAAGATTAAACACATGTTCAAAACATTCATATCGACTCTCAACTTCAAGAATAGAGGCAGACACTTACATATCAGCTGCTTCAGTCTGCTCAGTCAAGAGTTTACTGCGTCTTTTTTGCCACAAGGACAGGAGCTGTAAGTAGTTGTAGAAGAAGCTCTGTGTGCTGACAGTAACCTGGAATCAAAACAAAAGTTGTGTTAAATGAGTTCAGATGGATTTAACTCAAGATAATCTCAGCTGGAAAGAGGTTAATAATCTGCTAGAGCCAGCAGAGGTCTGTAATATACCTTGGAAAAAAGCAGGTCAAGCTCAGCCTCACTTGACATCTCTTTCATTGTCCAAAGTCTTGGAATTAAAGACTGAACCTGGAGGAAGACAGGCCTTTATTAATATCAAATCAACAAAAGTAGTTTCAGGAAGTACAAAAACAATTCATGCTTCACTTATTACCTTTTTCATGACAGTCTGGAGAGACGTCTGATTCGTCCACTTGAGTTTATGTAATTTGGACTTGAAGGAGGAAAAGATATTTTGAATAATTTCCTCTGCCTGTTGAACAATGAAAATCTTAAATACATATCAGCTTTAAAATTGGATTGCTACGAAATTCATTAAGTCCCAAAGCCCCATAATGGCTACTCACCTCTCTGTGTGCTGTCCTTTCACTGAGAAGGTGTGTAAGGACTGAATCAAATCCTCTCTCAGTTTCTAACAAACACTGTTCCCAGCGAGGAGCTACCTGATGAAGAGACCCATAATGAAGATGTGATTAAACAAACAAGCTCACAGGTATCATCTTTTTAAAAAGTACATTTGCTTTGTTTGACTCACTCCTTCAGTGTTGCCCAGAGCCACAGACAAATTCCTCTCTGTTTCAGAAAACCTGCTGTCGAGAGCAGGCATCAGGGTGTGCAGCAGATTGAGGACCATGAAAGTGTGAACGGGGCCGCTGAGTGGAGTGAAATGTGACAGCACAAGGTAAAAAAAAGGAAAAATCTATCCATATTTGATTGTGGGATGTTTTGTGCCACTTACAATACCTGGTGCTCAGCTCGTGCCTGTTCAGCCATTTGCTAATGACGCGGGACATTTGCACAATGTAGGGTAAGTTATGCAGAAGTACGTGATCATCTTCAACGAGAGGCAGCGGATGGAAAACGGCCTGCAGACAGCCCAGCCAATCAATGGCAGGGGCCTGGCTCTGTGGGTAAATACATGTGAAGAAAATCAATCAGTAACAACTGATTCAGTGTGGCGGTATTTGAAACCGCCTACTACATACTACCGACTAGCGTTAATCACCACGCACTGCTAGCATAGTAGGCAGTTTGAATACAGCCTATGTGTGTATAGTGACCCATCATCCTGCTCTCCTTGTACCTGTAGCTCTCTGATTGTCATGCGCTGATAGAGCTGCCCTTTTGACAGGCGATACTGCAGAGGTGTTGCAGCCACAGCGAGCTCAGAGGACAGAGAGATGAACGTGCCCACGTGGATCATGCTCCTGCTGGCCGGGGCCCCCAACAGTGCCAGGTACTCCTCACACGATGCCAAGAAGGGACGTAGCGTCTGGATGAATGAGAATGATAAAGGAATGCATTACTGGGATGGATGAATATTGTTTACTCATAAAAAAAGACATCTCTTGAATCAATAGTGGTCTGGCTAAGTCACCAACCTGAGTTTTAGCGTGAGACTTCATTGTCTTGCTGTTCCATTCAATCGGGATCAACAGATCTGGCTGATCAATCTGTTGACAGAGAGGAGACTTGAGTTAAAGCAATAAGACAAATCCTACGTTGCTATGGCAGTGCTCCCACCAGCATGTCAAATGATCTTAATGGAGACTGACCTGTATGTATCGTTTTGTTGTCCTGCGGGTAATTTCATTTGGGTCTTTGCCCACATAGAGGTTGAAGAATGGAAAGGTGGCGTAATCTCTCATGAGCAGGCTCAGGGTAGAGTTGAATTCAGTCTGATTCCACTGGCCAGATACTGCCCAGCCTCCCAGCTGCACACAGACAGACAGAGAGAGAGATATTACACAATCATTATAGACAGCATGATTGAGCCATACCTCAAGCATGGCTAAAAATCTTGCTATGATAGTGGTAGGGTGCAGCTTTTCTTTGTGTCCTTTGTTGCCTGGGATGCCAAGTTCAACAGACAGTTTCATGTATACTGATGTTTAAAGCAATATGTCACTGCTGGAAACATGGTCTTTTCACAAAACTGGGTTGTCAATGTAGTAGAAAGATGCAAATTCCCTTGAAATTGGTGCTACAAGGGGAAGGAAAACCATCAATTACCAGAATGTACTATGGCGCATTGGACCAATAAATGCTCTGGCTGGTAGGTGACGTTTGTCCATTTTGACACAAGAAACAGTATTTCACTTGGCTGGTAACAAATGATCTCGAATTACAGTAAACCAGTGAGGTAAAATATGTTTCTGAAAATATTTGAGGCAAGAAATCGGCAATGCAGCAACACTCTTGATTCATATTTGATCAGCACTAACTAGTTTTACCATTTTATTTCAGTTTTTTCAGCCGTTTGTTACCACTTGATACCACTTCCTGTTCACAGATTCTCATATGACAGCCAAACAGTGCACTAAAATGTGTTTCTGAAGACATTTGAGGCGAGAAATAGGCAATACAGTAATAGCACCTATAAATAATTGGTCAGTGCTGCCCAGTGGTGTAGTGGTAGTTGATGAGGTGGGTGTACTAGGTAGATAGGTAGGTTACAGATGAGGAAGTGGGCATACTCTCCTAATGGCTGTTTAGCTGATAGGTGGGTATACTGTCACTGGATAGAAAAAGAAGTGGGTATACCCCGTATACCTGAGTATACCCTCCACTACACCACTGGTGCTGCCTAATTTTACAGTTTGAGAGAAAGAGGAGCGGGTCTCTCTTTCAATACGCATCTATACTCTTTGTGTGTATGAAAATGTTAAGTACAATCTGCAGTTCAAGCTAAAACCGCGGAGCATGTTATCCAGTGCTGGGAAATGAGCAGGGAGATCTTGGCGCTGGTAAAATGGAAGGAAGTTTACCACAGTTCATTTACAGTATCCCTTTAAAGAGAAGTGATAAGGGAACATGGTATTTAACAACCTGTCTTTTGGGATTTATCAGCCAAAGGCCCACATTTTAAAACCAAGTAATTATCTCACTTTCTGGATGAGTGTGAGGAAGGGCTCTGCTCCAGCGGTCTGTATAGATCTGGTGTCCAAACAGGAATGGTAAAATGCTCTGGCCTTCTGCACAGCTGTACTACCCGGACTGTCGTTTGATTCTTCAAAAAAGGAACAACAAAAACACGATTCAGAGAATACATTGATATAATGATGCAGAAATATGTTAGAGGATATTTTGGTTGCAGAATACTACCCAAAATCTCCTTGAGATACTGCAGCAGCATGGTTTTTCTGTCCAGCATATTCTCCTCTCTCACTCCTCTGTCTTCTCTCTCTGTACTCTGTCTGATCCTGTCCGGCCACACAGCCTTTCCCTTCAGGTTCTGTGGATGTCCAGGGATGCCCTGACCTCTCTGCCTCCCCCCACTGTCCAGTGAAAGTCTGTCAGATCCACATGTGAACAAGAAGTAATCACAAGGCTGCGTGAAGGGATCAGCAGACATGGACAGACGGGCTGAGGCCAACTGACAGGCCGAGGAGAGACATGGAGTCACTACAGGGAAGAGTACAACAAGAGTTGAGACAAAACATCAAATCCTGAATTCATGGTGTCACGTTGTGTTTCTCTGGAGGCCTACCTTTGTCTGTCTGGTTATTGCTTCGGTTTTGAAGATTACGGTGCATATGGTAAATAAGTCCCCAAACAGAACCACAAAATAAGAACCCATAAAAGAAGAGGAGCAGCCTTCGACAGTTTATCCACTCTGGCTCTGCTTGCCGCTGGTTTTCGGGGTTAGGCTCTGACAGCTGCAGCTCAGGCTGGAACTGGCTTTGTTGATGGGGATCTTGGGTGGGGAGTGGTAGCTGAAACAGAGGTGGAGGCCGCAGCCCCCTCTCAGGTTCTTGCTGTGATGATGGCTGGATTGATAACTGAGGCTGGAAGTGAGCAAGTGGAACGACAGTGTAACTGTACAGAACTAAACACAATATTTTGGGGATTTTTCCCCTGCTGATGTAGCCTATTTACTCAGTAGTGACTGATATACATACATACAGTAAAACTTCAATTAAAAGCCTTAGTCCCAATTAAACACCAAGCCCTTTGACTAGCTCGGTGTGGCTACACATTTTGACAAATAAAGGCCTGTCTCAATTAGACGCCTGATCTGGTTGCCAAGCAATTCATTTTTTTATAGAAGTTCTTTGAATGTATAAAAGCGGGTTGTTGGCTACCTCAAATTATGTGTCTGTTCCTTGATTATCATGTAAGTTGAG
The DNA here is from genome assembly GCF_041903045.1 of Epinephelus lanceolatus. NCBI lineage: Eukaryota > Metazoa > Chordata > Actinopteri > Perciformes > Serranidae > Epinephelus > Epinephelus lanceolatus. The sequence continues at coordinate 15,684,811 of NC_135743.1, read as the reverse complement.
CATAAAAATCAATCTAAGTTGTGAGTATTTTTTTTATCAGGATAGAGTGTTGTGATGAGAGGAGATATTTACTTGATTTAAGTCTTACGTGTAGCAAGTAAGGAAGCTATATATTAGCTATACATTGGTTTAATGTAGATGCTCTGAAACAGAAACATTGGCTGGAAATTGTCGAAGGCATTCTCGTCATGGAAAAGTTTACAAGTGTTTTGAAAATGAAAGAGAATACAATTTTAAAAGAACTTAAAAAAATGGGAACATTTATATGGGACATGACGCCAGCTAAATAAATGCCTAATTAGAAGATAAATATTGAAACATTTACAAGCCAATTGCTGTTACTGTATATTTTTAGTTTGTATTCTATTCTATTATTGCTTGTGTTGATGTTGTGCTCTTCTATTTATAGCTTTGCAAAAAGTTAGTAAAAACTTAGGTGAGAAAGAAAACGTGTTGAGGAAGACAAATTTTGTGTACATGAGTGTGGTCATCAGCTCGTCATGTCTCATGTCCTGTCTCTTTTATCTGATCTTTTATAGAACTTGGCCCGAAACACTCCACAAGACCTAACACTGATGTGTAGTATCCCAGAAGCCCCTGATCATCCATTGTTAATTTTTGATCACAGATTGAGTCATTTCCACTGTTCTGCACCACACCTAGAAGCCTCTCAGTATTTCCTCAAAAAACAACCACACAGAGTTTCTGATCTCACCACCAAGTTTTAATCAGAGCAACTGTAACATTAGCTTAAATGGCATAAATAAATACTTAAATAACTCCAGTGACATGTACTTAACAGTTCAGTTAACTCATAGCTCAGGTTAATATCACCAGCACTGACTCGCAGCTTGTCTATGTACAGTATGTTTTCTGTCTGAAGTCTTCCAAAGTCACCAGAAAATGCTGATAAGAACAACATCATTTTATATTGTGGCAAAAATAATTTGAGCACATTGCAGACCGCACGAAACCACACAATCTAAATAATATCGCCCAGGAACACACATGGCTCTGCTCCAGTTTCCAGCAACAACAACAACAAAAAACACTTTTCATTACTGTGTAAACACAGCTTCATAATAACATGGCCAACTTTTAGTGTTTTTTAAAAGGTCTTACCTCAAGCTGTATGGGAGTTTCACTCATTCTTAGTAGATGGATGTGTTGCTCTGTGTTTCTCCTGCGTTTTTGCATCCTCTGTGTTGTACATGTGATGTTTCACAGGGGCTCCCTCCTCCTGCTGTCCATCCGTCAGACAGCTGTCATCACAGCTCTCTATCTCTCTTCGTCACTCACTTCTTTCCTCATATGACACTCTGATAAAAACAACTCTGCTGGCTAGGTCTCACTCTCTTCTCCAGAGCACACATAATTAGCCAAAGACTATGGTTCTGCTCTGGGAACTATGTCTGGATGTTTTGTTTTTGAACCATGGCAGAACTCAACATGTGGACTCTAACTTGTGTTTTTCTTTCCTTCCTGTCTGCAGGGTTAAAGGCTTACAGAAAAGGAAAAGGTCTCAGCTGGTAAGTGGAGGCCAACAAATTGGTTTTGCTTATGAATTGTTACATGGCATTAAATGAGGGCAAGCACTTCCTGGAGAGTAAACACTCTCAGATGCACACGCACGCATGTCCGCTGTCGTCATTATCAGTGCAACACATGGCTGTTAACAACTGATACAGCTGTTTGGCATCCTGGAGGTCATGTATCAGTGTAGCTCAGTGAAACACGTTTCATAGACGTCACATGGAGGCCGACCAGTGACTAACTCTAATTGTTTGCAACTTTTTGGTGACTATTCAGTGCATACCCTATTTCATATATCGTCCAGAACTCAAACATTATAGTGTGAATACTGCTAAAGTGGGACACTTTCAGATAATTTACCTTCTGTGTCAGTTTTAATTATGATCTAACTGTCTCAGCCCCTCTCATGACACTATTTTAAATAGCTTTAGAGCTCTAGAATGCTACACAGAAGAAAAAAGAGAGAAACACGTAACACAGGATGGATGACTCTTACTCAAACACACCACATTTTCCAGGAGTTATTGTCTGGGACACCTTTACTGGCAAACTGGGACACTTAAACCACATTCTGTTGTTATTTCAGTATAGGTCTAATGGATTAAATGCAGAGATTTAATACAAACAACAGTTTAAACATGTTTTTATTAAAGGAGGGGTTCAGGTACAGCAGATTCATTATCTTCCTTCTCCTTCCTTTGCCCACTTGCAGTATGTTTAAATTATTTTGTATAAATTTAATGTTAAAAAATAGGAACCTTCATGAATATCTCTTCTTATAACTAATTCACACAGGCTTAATTTCATTTATGCTCTCTGTATAGAAGGTTAGTCTATATGTCAGTACAGCCAGTGCAAATAAATGCTTCCCTGTCTTCAATGAGGCCACGATCCAATATTCGGTCGTCTTGGTAACATTTTCACCACCATATCTGGCTTCGCAAATACTGCAAATGTCCCAGCCATCAAAGCTTTCTTTAGGTAGTGTATTAAAATGTATATTACTGGTTAGGTATGAAGTACCTCCATCTCGACAGCTGACAGGAAGAGACTCAACAGACTGACAAAGAAGGCCAGCTGTGTCCTGGGGCGCTCTCTTGACCCGCTGGACGTGGTGGGAGAAAGGAGAATGCTAGCCAAGCTATCATCCCTTATGGTCAACATGTCCCACCCCATGCAGGACACTTTGTCAGCACTGGGCAGCTCGTTCAGTGACTGGCTGCTTCACCCGCTGTGCTGTCAGACTATACATCCAACACTGCTCCCAGTGGACCACACATACGAAAACTATGGACAATCAAACATCATTCATGTGAGGTATCTGTGTCTGTATATACCAACTGTGAAATATCTACACTTGATGTGTACAATAATGACCAGACTCCGGCTCCTATAAGAAACTTAGGACTGAATCATCCTCAATTTAATGATGAATGTTTCCCACAAAACTGTGTTATTGAACTTTTTACTCAGTGTTCATGTCTAATTATAACAAAAGCCCAAATGCTAAAAATATTGTAGGCCTACAAGTTCCTTCTCATATGGTGTTTCTTTGGTGTTGGCCTAACTGTAGGTAGGGGAAGCACAATATAAGGTGTCTGGTAGTGATGAACCTACAATTATGACCTGAATCTGCAGCTTTCTTTATCTTCACAGAGCTTTACAGTGAGCTTCAGCTCATTGTTTCACTGTCCAGCCCACAATTTTACTGTTTTGCTTTACTGTCTTTGCTCTAATGATGTGTTTTGCTCTAAAAACCTACTATTCACTACCTGCTCAGCAGCAAACAGCAGAACAACACAGTTAGGGACTAGCTGTTGCACATAGTGGAGCATTAAGGAGCTAAAGGGACAGATATTAATTTAATATATGACAAATATTTATCAGGTGGACAAGAGACCAAACATAAGAATTAAGTCATATCAAGACAATTTATTTATTGAAAAGCAAACAGCTAGACAAACAGAGATTAGACAATATGTAAACATGTTTTTAGAGAGTGCACAGCCATGATAGTGTCTTTGCATATGATGTATTACACTGGTGCTCTGTCCAGATTGAAGGCAGCTGGAGGCAAAGTCTACCAACACTGCACCAATGCCTTTGATTTGCGCTGCTTACAGCCGTTCCAATCAATAAAACTTGGGGAAAAACAAGAGCCAATTTATGTCCCGTATACAGTAGGACGTAAAGGGGAGAAGTATTTTTAAAAAGTAACTGAGAAACAGCAGCAGATGTGGATCCAAAACCTCAGACCTCTGGGATCGATTAACCTCGTAACATTAGGTAGAAAACAGTAGCCAAAGTTAGCTAATGTTAGCTGGTAACATCAGCCTGACAACGGTGTCTCCCATGAACACCTGGCCAAGAACAAGATGGTAGTCGTTTCAGTCGTGGACCCAGATAACACAAAATAGTTATAGTCAGTACTCAAGTTGTAAAAAAAAATCAGGGGGGATGGTGGATTTTATCACATGGGGACATAAATTGTGCTGATGACAGCACAGAGGGTCTGCCATAGCACCACTGCTCTTACATAGTTAGGGTCAAATGCACAGGACAAGTGCAAAATGATTTCTTCTTCTTCTACTTGGGTCAACTGATGATACTAATAATAATCAAAGTCAATTTTGCTTTTAGAATATTGAATCATAGTGTATTTTTTCAAAAAGCAGTTAGTGGTATACGATCAAAACTGGTATATAAGGGTTAATCTTTAATTGTGATTAATTAAATCATATAAATTAAACAAGAAACCCTTCAAAAAAAAAAATGAAAAAGAAATGTTGATCTTTACTGATACAAATACAAATATTGTAGGTTAAAATTCCCAACTTCAGGGCATGGAGTGCAAATTGAAACTTAAAATATAAAAACATATTAAAAATACAAATAATACAAAATACATAGGTCCAATTCTATGATTCTATGGCTGCCTACCCCACTCTCCCCTATCTCATAAAAGTTTCCAGAGATTTTCATAGTCATGCTTTTTGATCTCATTATTTCTTGCCCTTGCTTGCTGGCCATAGTTACCCTCTATGTGAAGAAAACAAGCTCATTATGGTTTTGTTAGAATGACTGAGCAGAAATCTTATGCAAGCACATGACATTACTCTTCCAGTTGATTTTTAAGAAAACTACATATTTTCTTGAAAATGCCCAACATTCAAGTGTGGATTTTAAAAAAACCCACTGGAGATAAAATAGTTTTCGGGCTGAAAATAATTTCTCACCTTCCTTTTAATATCACTGTTTAACCCTTTGGGCCCTAGGCCTTTTTGGGGTATTTTTCCTGCCTTTACATTTAAGCTCATATCACAGTCATTATAAAGGCTACATACACATGCTAAATCTTGGGGGGGTTTTCAGGACAATCTGGGCTAACCAGATTTGCCATCACCACATGTCCTCCTATGTGCCTGTATTTTATATTAATTTTTATATCAATGAAAACAAATCCGTGTTACTAAATTTTTTACATGTATCTCACCATAGCAAGTTGGAAGTCGACATATTCTGCCATATATGAAGAGGGGGGACTCTCTGGAATCTGGCAATATAAGAACCATGATGCTGGGACATTCTGTCACTTCACAGTTGTCCAAAACATGTGGTTTGTGCCAGGCGTGATTGCCAGCATTTTTTCATTATTGCAAAAAATTCGATTGACTCATTCACAAGTCAAAAATGTGTTTTATTTTAAAGAACCATGCAATATTTACATCTAAGATAACAGAAAAATAGTAATAATATTATTCCTCACTATATGAAGTGACTGATCTGTATAATGGATTGTAAAGAAATTTGTCAGGTTTTTATTTTGTAGACAATTGCTCTGTATTTATAGCATGATGGGATGACAGCACAATGATGTGTGTGGTATCATCGGAAAGCTCTGGTCCTGCCCTTTCATGTGATATGCGTGGCATTTCTGTGCGACCCTGCATTTGCGAGTAATCCATCCAAGAGCAATGTGTGTGGAAAGCTGTATGAAAGCTTTGTTATACATCATTTTAGTGTAATTTTATCATTTTTTTCACTGTGAAAAAATTAGACTACCGACAAGTGCGTGGTCTTGTCGGAAAGCTGCGGTTCCGCTGTTTAACGTAATATGAGTGGCTTCTTGCTACAACGCACGGTTGTGGAGAAAATCCATAGAGAAGAACAAGTGTGAATTTGGACGCACTATGCATCGTTCGGGTGCCCTCTATAGGGCACAGGCATAACATCAACGGCACAGCTTGCTGAGATATGATATAAGAACATCTTTGCATGTGTGCCCTCGCCCACAGTATTTTATTTAATATACGTAAAACCAAAGTTAAAACTAAATGCTGAAATAGCAGTAATACCACATTCATTAAAAAAATGACACAAGGGATGGAAAGGGGGGATGGCAGTTTTAGAAGGGGGATGATTCTGACCGTTTTTATTTCAAGGGGGATGCCATCCCCCCTCATCTCCAGTACTGGTTATAGTCCACTAGACACTACAACACTTTCACTAGCTCACGGAGTAACATGAATAGCATTAGGAGGTCTGAAGGACAAGGTAAATTCTAACAATGATAGTGTCCGACCCTTCTTTGTAGTCACCCTTCTCTATTTCAAATTCACGCACTATATGGGTTTCATCACTACCTTCCCTCCATCTAAATTTAGCGAGTCTTAAGTCACATGATTGCAAACAAGCTATTATATTTGTGTAGAATCAAAATAAGAGAAAAACAGGGTCAGCTCCACAGTCTCAGAGCGGAAATATAACAAAAGAGCAAATTTACTCTGATCACAGGATTTATGACTCCTTCCTCTTGAGATCAGCAACAAGATATTTCTCGTTCTCCTCAAGGACTTTGTAGAAGACGTCTTTGCCGTCATGTCCAGCAGCTTTCAGGGCACCACTGTAGAGTTTCCTCATTTTCTCCTGACTGGTTTTGAGGGCACTGATTGCATCATACTCTTCTTGTTGGATAACCTTTTCTCTCAGGAGATTATCCAAGATTGGGCCTATATTGCTCACTCTCTTAATCAGCTCACACTGGTGTTTATCCACAAAGTGCTCCCCTGAGGGCAGAAAAATCTGTTTAGGTAATATCTGGTGACATCAGTTCCTTTACGATTTAAAAGAAAGAGAGGATTGATTTATTGCAAAGTGACACTCAAATCTTTTCACTTGTGAAAGAAAAGAACACCACAAACACCTGTCGAGCTTAAATGGCTTGTCGCTGTCGGACAGCCTAACATTCAAAATTTTATTGGTTTGAAGTAACCAGGTTACTGTAAATCCATGTAGACATGCAGCAGGTCAGTAATCAGATTGCACTATTTGAGCAGGTTCAAAGTGACACACAGGCCTACACAAGCCTATCCTGACAGATTCTCCTGAGATTACCAAGTATCAGAAATAGAGGATAAACACATTGTCGCTGTCTGTGACTCAGTGTCAATACTGTACAGAGACAGAACATAAAAAGGAGAGGGCTCAGAGATTAGTGAGCAAAGCCATAGCACTACACGGTTAAGCTCTGAGAATATGCATTTGGACTTGTGTTAGCGATTTTGTTGAGTTGCTTATTAGCAAAATGCTTTGAGTAATTTAAGTTAGTTATTGGAAAGACAGTGGGAGGAGTGAAGTAGTAATGTGCTGCCGTGGACAATGTGAACAATACAACCCTGATTAAAATGTAAAATGTAATGTAATGAAAACAGAATGCAATTATTTGTGAATCTTTTGTGAACGATATTCAACTGAATACAGAACAGAGACAAGAAAATAAATATTCAGACTGGTAAACTGTATTGTATTTTAAATAAACACTCCTGACTTTGATGCAATGCAAAAATTCACAATGCAAAGAAATTCACTTTGTGTTTACTGTGAACACATCACAGCGCAGCAGACAGACAGACAAAACAGAGTGAAATCTAAAGTGCAATTCTTCTTAACACAAATCATTTAAAAATATTTTACCTTGTAAAGGACCAGTGCTGCTTTGGTAGTCATCTGTAAAGATAATCCAGAGATAAGGAAATATGAATATGTAGCTGATTTACTGCCTTTTATCAATAGATGTCTGCTTCAATAATGATGTTCAATAAAATCCATGTGGTACTCAGACTGTATTTAAATTCTTGTGGTATTATTATAACTGACCTTTTCGAACTGTACAGGTCCACACTGGTTGATGATCATTTACTTGTTCAAGCTTGAGCTTGAAAACTTTGTCTGGATTTTCAATGAACACTTCAAAGAAATTTATGTTTTTATGTCTGAGCTTTAATGTCTGTAAAAAAAAAAAGAAAAAAAGAAAAAGATATGGTGATGGTGATATTTTTGAGCCAATAATCTTTTTTTTATTTCACTGCATTTGCCTTTTTTACCTTCATTACAACAAATACAACATTAATTCAATCTAGTGTAGGAGGAGAGCACACAAGGAACACCTCAAGTGCAAGCCAGGAAGCCCATCTCCGCCTGAACTAAAGCACTATTGATTTTTCAAAAATGAATTTTTTATTTGTTTTTTGAAGTACTTAAAGGACATGGCCACTTTAGAATGAAAATACAGACAGTACTTACTGACCCTCATGCCGACAAGAAGTCCAGTGTAGTTTTTTAATCCACAAAACTCGTTTGGGGTATCGGAGGATAACAGCTAGCCGGAATAACAGCTACACTTGAAGTGCAACTCCGCTAATGCATTTCAAAAACGTCAGAACAGCTCGTCCGTCGTAATCCAAGTGCCCTGAAGCTGCAGCATGCAAAACTGACTTGAAAAGACGTAATTTACTCCACTTTTATAGCATCATTTCTCACTGTGGTCAGTTAGCCTGCCCTGCAGGCTGTTGTGTTTACATGTCAACTCGTGCGCCAGGGCACTTGGATTATGACGGACGAGTCGTTCTGATGTTTTTGAAATGCATTAGCGGAGTTTTATTACATTTTCAAAATGAGGGTTCCGTGCACTTCGAGTGTAGCTGTTATTCCGGCTAGCTGTTATCCTCTGATACCCCGAACGAGTTTTGTGGATTAAAAAACTACACTGGACTTCTTGTCGGCATGAGGGTCAGTAAGTACTGTCTGTATTTTCAATCTAAATTGGCCATTTCCTGTAAGTGGAGATTTTCAGTACCCTACTGATCACTTCATGTCATGCTTGTTGTGCCTCTTTTGCTTCCGCAATGCCTGCATGCTATTTAAAATCTCCACACTCGAGCAGCATGATGCCCCCGTCATTAGGTTCTGTGTAAAAATGCAAAGGCGGCATAAAGAAGCAACTTTGTAGCGGCCCAACGCCACAATCTTTGTATATAAAAAGCTTTTAAGACGTCATTGCTTTCTGGAAAACACAACTTATGAGTAGTGTCACAGTTTGTTTATGAGTAATAAATAAAAATGTTTTAAGACATTTCAATGTCTTTAACTAGACTGTTTCAATGTAAATTTCTCATGAGACAAGAATCAAAACATTTAAGTAAATTTGGATCATTTTGTAATGATTTTTCATTTCAAATCACAAAACATAGAGCAGTTATTCTTAAATGGTTTAAAACATACTTCAGGACAAATGTCTGCACTGTCCAAATCTGCTGTTAGGATGAAACGATCTCGCATTTTCAGGGACTTCTCTGGATGTGGCTTTTGGATAATTTTGTATCCACGGGATAACTCCCTCTTGTCCATTTCCTGTAAAAACACACCAAACTCTTAACACAAAGTTGCTACAAGGTTGATGCAGAAAACATTGTAATCTGTGTTGTATATTAATCAAGTTATTGACTGTGCCATTCTGTGTCTTATTATGATTGGTATTGACGACAGTAAGTTATGAAATAACCTGTTGTAGACCCGGATCACATGGGATCAGATAAACATGGAGAGTGAGGAATGCTGTGTTGGTCTTGTATATCAACACATTACAGCGTATTTTCACCAACAGGCCAGCTTTCATCAGGACCGCTCTTGGAGAGAAAACTGGTTCAGACAGCTTGACATGGGACGATGTGACCTCAGACACTTTTTCCACGACATCTCCACAGTCATCTATGTGTAGGACTACAAACTTGTCTAATATTGTAGGGTTGTCATCTGCACAAAATAAAAGCACACACAGTAAGTGAAGAGAAAAGGACTGCGTCAGTTTTTGTACACATGCTATGAGATATAAATAGAAAAGTTAGTTTTTATTTTATTATTTTCTTTATGTCCACTTACCTATGCAGATCCAATGTGGCAGGTACACTACATCTAACTTCCCAGCAATGACTGTGATGTCCATCAGGGGACCTGCAGCCATGTACTGCATGCTTTCTATCCTTTCCATAGGTCCTTCCCAAGAGCAAAACTGGTACTTAAAGCTGACCTTTTCCTTACAGACCCAGCGCAAGCCGGAGACACTGCATTCAAAGTTTCCTGCTTCAGACTGTAGGCTAAATGTGAATGAAAAGAAAACAAGTGAGTTTGTGTCTATGCACAAAAATACTGTATTAGGGTCACAAAGGAATAAATGTAAAACTCAAGCATATTAGCCTTCAGTTTATTTGGTGTTAAATCTATTGCCACTATAATTGTTTTATTGCATTAGTAACCAGTAACAGCACAGAGAGATTTTAGATTCCCTTCTGTGAAACCAAGCTTGAAGGTTTCATCCTATCTACAGGCAGCCTTGTCACTCACAGCAGCCACACCCTTGATCATGCGCCATTATAAACCTTAATTTTTTTATTTTTTTTTTTACAGGGGTGTGTTATTTAAAAGCTCACCAGAACATTTTTGTACCAGGCTGTAAACATATTTATTTCTGCTGATAAGTTGGCCATTTTAACATGGGGATCTATGAGGATTAACTCCCTTTTGGGGCCAGTCTCAATTGGCCATTTGAGGACCTGCAGTTTTTGGCACCTCTGTGTTAATCTCTATAAACAAATTCTGCATATATGTATACAGAATCTGCAGGCAATGGGACAGATTTTGGTATCAGAAGTGTTCTGGTTTCTGTTTGTAGTCCGTTTGTAGTCCAAGTAGTATTGACCAAAGTCAGATTTATAATGAGACAGTGACCAATATATGTGGGTCTATCATATGAAACACAATGAACAAAAGCTGAAATTAGCACAACAGATGGATTGGTGTGCGAATAAGTCACTATGATGGACACAAATTAATACACTGGGGCTAGAGGACCCATCTGCTGGTTTCCAGTGTACCGGTCAGCTACAACAGCACTAGAGAGAGTTATGCACAAGATGGTGTGCAGGCATTGCTCTACCATTGTAGGGGACGTGAATATAACAACATACAAAACATAATAACACACATTCGATGGTGTCACCTAGATGTGTCAATCACCAGGATGAGGAACAAACAAACCAGAGTTATCAAATTATCTGCATTCATCTGCAGATATAGAGATTAGCTGAAATGATGGGTGCACAGAGGAAGAAGTCTTGATTTGGATATCAGCTTGCTATACCGGATAATAAGAGCGGGGTAAAAATCCATTCAGCACAGTATCACAATATTTTTGTGTGGCAATGTTGTATCATCACACAGTGCCAAGAACTGATATTTTTTTATTATATAAATCATTAATATTACAAATGAGCTTTTGGTAGTCTACAAGAATATTTAATCATTATTACTAGATAAATTTCGCTTCTGCAAAAAAGTGGCTAAAGTGAGATGAACAGACTCAAAACTTTATCTTATTAGATACAATAGATGTTGACAAAGTTTTTCTTTGGGGACATAATTTACAGTTGAAAAAAGCTAATAAATTGCAATATATTTTATCACAAAACTCAGCATATGGCAACATATTTATTATCGCAATAATATTGTATCGTGACTTAAGTATCCTGATACTGTCATATCGCGGATGCTCTGGTGATTCCCACCACTACCGAATAAGCCCAAAATATGGGCTTCTCCCCAAGAGGCTCATCGTCATCAGTCTGGTTCCTGACATTGCTTCAGCATGGGCTTCATTTTTCAGCCCCAAACAATGACGCTTAGCTGTCATGGAACATTTAGGATCTTATATTTACCTGTAAGTTGAAGCCTTGTCTGCATCTGTACTGTTCACTTCAGGTTCAACTTCAGTCCAGTCACTGGAGTCCTGCTGCAGAGGACAGTCATTTTTACAAAGAAGTGAAGATGTGTCTTAGTAACATCACATTAACTGATAAAATAAATGACTGAATGACAAATAAACTCACCTGAAGAATAGCTAATGGGGATCCTAATAAACTAAACTAAACTAAACAAATGAATGAATGAATGTAAAGAATTACCATAATGCTTCCACAGCCCTCAAGCTCCAAGCTTTCTGAAGGCCCTTGTGAAGACACAGAAGATTAAAACTACATGTTAAGTTGATAATTAAAAGCACGTAACTTGCTGCTCAAACATGAGAGCAATATGTAACAGTAGGTTAGGATTGTAATGTACAGTAATGGGTGTTGATGTTGCAGTCATTCAGTGTGTTTAAGTGCACTGTAGTAACCAGGTTACTGTTAAGCTGTGTATACATGCAGCAGGTCAGTCATCAGATTTATCCCCAACTTCCAACCGTATTTGGGAACGATGGCTTTCTTTAATTATTATTTAGATATTTTTTCTTTGCATTTTTTGCCTTTATTGGACAGATGACAGTGTGCAGGCAGACTGGAAGTCTGGGACAGTGAGAGAGGGGATGACAGGACATAAAGGTCCAACAGATGGAATCAAACTGTGGATGTTGTGGTTACATTGCATGCTGTAACCATTTGGCCATCAAGATGCTCCAGCTTCCTTCTTTTTATTGCAGTGGGGATAGAAAATGATGTGTTGGTCCTGACTGTGTTTTTTTTTTTTTGTTGTGGTGTGTGTCCATGTTGGAGCAAACTGTCAGTACAGTAAGTGACAGACTGACGGCCTCATCTGCCTTCTGTGTAGCGTTCTGTGTTCCACCTCATTGACTGATGAAAATAGATTTGCCATCGTGATGTTGAGGGGCTGGCCTTATGTAATTCTAGTCTGCGTGCTTATCTGCCCTCTGCCAACTTTTGCAGGACATCAGCTGCACTGGCCCTGGGTCAGTGCTGTCTTGCAGCTAGAGAGAATATGTCTCAAGCTTGGTTTTTGGGTGTTGCAAAGATGGCCGTTCAGATTTCTGGGACTTGGGAAGCTACTGTATGTAGACCTGATGAGTGAGCTAAATCTTGCCTGTATCCTAAACATATTGGGCTCTAGTTTCGCAGACCGGGCGCGGCGGAGGCGCAGCACACCTGCGCTTCGCCAACTGGGTGTGGCCAGGCGGATTTTGTAAGTCTGGCACACCGTGCGCCTGGCGCAGCTACTCCTCTATCCCACCTCCGTCCCTCCTACCTGCGCAAGTCGGAAAGAGGGAGGAGAGAAGGGGTGGAGTGGGTTTTTACACACATCACACCAATCAAATGAGCCCCTCTCCTCGCCCTTAAATGCGCCGCGCGAAGGCGTAATGAGAGTTTACTCAATTCGCCATGGCGGAAGAGAGCAGCAGTGCCAGACGGCCAAACTTCTTCCAGGAGGAAACTGATGTTTTGGTCCGGGAGGTCCAAGCTCGCAGTGTCCGAATATACAGAACTGCGAGCAGACCTCTATAGGCTGATGATGCAAAGGTAGCCTGGGAGGAGGTCAGCACAATTGTAAATCAATGTTGCATTTCTCTCGTGCGCGCACGCGCTCTCTCTTTCTCTCTCGCAGTCTCACTCTGTTTCTTTTCTTTTGACTTTTCTAAGATGACAGATGCTGAATATATACTCCCTATCTGATGCTGTGGCTGTTTGTGGTTGGCTGAGAAGGATGTGAACTCATTAGTTTTCAACTGTGTTAATCAAATCAGGTTGGGTTTCCATTATGCGTGCCAAACGGTGCCAAACGGTGCCAATCCCCTTTGATCTGACATCAGATGTGTAGAGACAGACGATATAAAGATACATTTATGTGCTGATTGCAGATAGTTGCATTGTATAGTGTTTTTTGGGGTATTTATTGCATCGTTAATGTGCCTGACATTCTGGAAACCTGCCTGTGAGGTTTTGGTGACGTGTGCGCACTGTCCGCTGGTCAGCCAAACTTCGGCTTACACTGGCTGCGCTCCGCCTGCGCTGACAGTAGACATGGTTTCAGCTGGCGAGCTTTTAGCACACCTTTGGCGAAGCCTTTTGGCACGAAACTGTCACTGCGCCAAGCTGGATCTGTCGACACCTCCCCCTGCTGCGCCGCCACACCCATCTCAGCGCACCTCGGTCTGCCAAACTACCAAACTGAGCACGCCTCGGGTTGCGCCGCTCGAAACTAGCTCTGCGCAGGGTTTGCCACCCTGCGCCACCCTGCACTGCGCCGGGAAACTAGAGCCCATTGTCTCAAGTTATAGCCCTGTTGGTGACTGCCTTCCAAGTTGTCCACCTCCCTTGTTGCTGTGATTCTCTTCCTTCATGTTGGCCACTTCTTCACCTCCCTGGCATTCTGCACAGATGAATTTCTAAGCTCAAACACCAACCTAACTTGTCCTGCCTGTGGACAGTTGCTGCATTAGGCATTAGTATAAGCATCACGCTTAAGTTTCTCTGGGAGGTAGTTCTGGCTGATGTGGTGTTATTGCATCGCTGTCTGCTCCCTCATTTTTTCATATCTCACATTACAGTTTGAAACCAAGCAGATTTACCTTGTTACTATGAATATGGAAATCTATTAGACGTGTTTGGAATATATGATTGTGTAATGTGGCAGTTTTTGTCTTCTTCATCTTACCTTTGAGTCCTGAGCTGGGTTCTGACAGCATCTCCACCAGATCAGTCCTGTTCATTTTCTTCAAAACTTTGCTGGTCACCTCCACAGACTGTCGGCCATAGATCTTCACCATCAGCTCCACTATTTCAACTCTGTCTGCCATCTCCACTAGGTCTCTTGTGATTTTTGGGAGATCTGTCTCCATTTTAGTGTACTGCTTGAATTTCTTGAGCTCCCCGGGACTTAAATCTTTCAGTGTTTCTAAAAGCTTCTCCATTAGTGGTGTCTTGGTGACTTCCTGATGGATACAAATTAGTTAGAGGACATTTATGTCATATCTCCACTGTAGTGATAATGCATTAATTTATCTGGATCAATAAAAACAGTTAAGTCAAGAGAGTATTATAACAGCTAATGATCACATTAAGGCACAATGATTCACTAAATTATTCATTTATGAACTAGTTATCAGTAATATGTTTTACTGACTGTCTCTTACCCTCTCTCTGTCACTGTGCTACCATAACTAGTAATGATCCACCTCATCACATGTTCTCAGTGCTTCTACATCAGATGTGATGTTTCTGGTTTAAAAACATTTTCCACCTCTTTAGTGTCAACGTAAGGATCATTTTCAACCTGTAAAAATTAAATGAAAGGTGTGTTGTGTAAAATGTGTCTGATGTGACATCACTCACTTTCTGGAGCGGTTCAGACTGATGTACCTCTGAAGAAAATGAAAACAGAAAATGATCCATGAGTGATTCAAACAACTATACTGTGACTATAAACAGCTTTAGTCAGATTTAGTTGCTTTTGATTAAGAATAATATTAAGGATTAGATCCAAAATAACACTAATTTGGGCTCAGATCTGATCTAAAATCAATCAGGAAGATTTGTGGGACACCATAAACCATTAACACCCATTAAATCTAAAGGACTCAATATAATATAATAATTTTTCATTAAATAAAGTTTGAACCCAGTTTCACTATGAATTGTTCAATAGTAAACAAGTAAATAAAGCTTTATTTATACAGCATTTTTAAAACACAGCTACAAAGTGCTTCACACACACACACACACACACACACACACACACACACACACACTCTGACACACACAAGCACATGAAAAATATTAAAGTTACAATGTGTAATTTACGTGGTTGTTTATTAGCAAATATCAACTATTGCTTTCATAAATATATATTTACTAAAGTGTAATGCAATTCACATACAAATGGAAGCTTTCTCATAGGCAGGGTGCGGTGTATATATATACACAGGCAGGGCGCGGTATGCTGGAGGCTGCCTTCTTGCGTCGCCATATTTGAATACAGTGGCCGAAAGAGATATAAGCGCTTCGCATTTACCTAGAACTTGCCGTCACTGGAGAAGGTGAAGATCAATCCGGGAGCTTCTGCGTGAACCTGCTTTGTACTTTTATGATTCTGTCGCACTTTAAATGAGGGACCACACAAATGTTTTGCCCTGTAAGAGGGAAACCACGCCACCAAATAAAAGAAAAAGATCAGATAAGCGAGGACGGGACAAAACGCGAGTGAATGTCGGCGTTGCTTATTCCAGGTGGAAAGAACTCCTGATGAGAAGGATTTCACAAGGGATGCGGAGGTTGCCTGCTTTCTGCTAGACAGGTAATTCAATCTGATATTTTAAAATCATTTTGGCTTCATGTTTGTAACTACTTTTCCCTCTCGTCTAAGTTCGAGTGATGGTTACGTTTACATGCTAACGTTATCCTAGCCTTGGCTAACGTTATCCCACAGCTACAGCTAAATGGTTAGCCTAGCCTACAGCCTTATCTGTTGATTCCTCTCGCGCTGCTGCGAAGGCTGCCACCTTTTCCTCCTCATCTTTCCTCTGGGTAGCCGAGATATTACCTCCTCGCCTGGCCGTTCCTGCTCTCCCTGGTCTTTCTCCTCTCCCTCTCCCCTCTCCCTCATCTCCCTGTGTCCTGTGGAAGAACACTCTGGAAACGCATATATTATAATCGCACCAACCTATATTTGCCGCACTGTGCCGTGACTATCACATAAAACGTGTTATTTTAGCATTACTGTGTTAATGTTTGCTCGTGTTACCAAAACAATTAGAAATAAAACACTCCTAACATATATCTCACAGATAACCTATATCTCACTAGTAAGCTATAACATATCGTAACATGGTTTAGATTCCTAAATAAATATTCGCTAGATACTCCTGAAAAACTCGTGGATGATGCCATCTCTGCTGTCGGTGCAAGGCTTTTTGTCCTACGAGGCCACCGTCACTTACCCGACGGGAGGGGTGAGCAAGTGAGCGCGAGTGAGCGCTGCAATCTAGAATTTGACCGCTGATGTCACTGTTACTCACCATTTTTACACACTGAGGCTTTAAGTAAAAAAAATCAAGTAAACATTTATGAGACATATGATTGTGTAGTGTTGCAGTTTTTGTCTTCTTCATCTTACCTTTGAGTCCTGAGCTGGTTTCTGACAACCTCTCTGCGAGATCTCTCCTGTTCATCTTCATTAAAACCTCCCTTGTCACCTCCACAGAAAGTTGGCCGTCGAAATCCACCATCAGCTTCAACATGCCAATTCTGCTTGCTGTCTCCAATCTCTGTGTGGAGATTTTTGGGAGGCTTTTCTTCATTCTGCTGTGCTGTAGGACATGCTTGAAGTACCTGAGCTCCCACTCACTTAGATCTTCCAGCGTTTCCAAAAGTTTCTCCATTAGTGGTGTCATGGTGACTTCCTGATGGATAGAAAGTAGTTGGAGAACATTTATGTCATAGCTCCACTGTAGTAACACATTAATCAATTTGTAACAACTAATATTAACCACATAAGGCAAAATGATAAATTAGTGAGATTGAATTTTAAGGTGACTATAAAAACAAAGACCTTCCATGTGTTCATTTCTGTAGCTTCATCACAATACAGTGGCCCTCATTTACAAAATAAACGTATGACAGAAACCTGGGCATTCAGTCATTTCCACGCAAAAGTTTGCATTGATCAATGTGGACGTGAGCGGAGGCTACGATCAAATCTCACATCACGTCTCAACTCACGCACAGTAAATCAAGCTGAGTTGGATCATTTTTATTAGATCATATTATGAAGGGCATATTAAGTATTTGCAGCCACAGTAATAATTTAAAAATCTAACGCTGCCAAATGGACGCAGTCTCTCTATCATAGCTCGCAGTTGCCTGGCTCTGTGTTACTGATGAAAGGCTGAACACCACTGGTGCTCGGCTCTAATTTATCTAAAACTCTTTTTTTAGCTGTATTATGTCTCTCCGTGCCGTAAACTAAACCAATATGTATTATATTTAAATGACGCTTGATCATTTGAATCAGCAAGACACAAACATTTTCAAAACGTGAACCCTATTGTAGATGATTTCTGTGTTTGGTTCTGTGCTGGTTTGTACATTAGATTGATAAATGAGGGCCAGTGTGATCCATTTAATGCTATAAACTGGTTATCAGTAACTGTGCTTTAATGACTGTCTCTAACTCTCTCTCTGTGCAACCAAAAGCAGGAACGATCCACCTGATCACATGTTCTCATTGCTTTTACAGCAGATGTGATGTTTCTGGTTTAAAAACGTTTTCCACTTCTTTACTGTTAAGATGAGGATCATTTTCAATCTGTAAAAATTCAAAGAAAGCTGTGTTCTGTAAAATGTGTCTGATGTGATATTACTCACTTTCTGGAGCAGTTCAGATGGCTGTTTCTCTGAAGAGAAGAAAAAAAAAAGAATGACTCTTCACAGATTCAGAATCAGACTATAAACAACTTAAGTCAGACTTAGTTGCTTTTGAATTAAAAACCTAATGGAGGATTAATCGCAAAATATCACTAGAATGGACTTGGATCTGACATCATAAAAACAGAATGAGAGAGGTTGGACACCATATCATTAACACCCATTAAATCTAAAGGACTCTAATACAAAAGTCCTGCAACAAACACTACCTTTATAAAGATTATAATGTCTGGAATGTATCAAAATATATAATTTACAAAGCTGTCAAATTGAGATATTCAGTGTCAGAAGTGTTGATTCAAGTTCATTTGCTTTTAAAGAAAATAAAATACAAAGAATTCACTGCTGCAAAACTGACAGCAAAATCTACTTAGTCATGACATCATGAAAATCAAAGAGGTTGAATTCAACTCAGTGATTTCTGCAGTCCAAGTAATAAATGTGGTGTGGTTGTGTCGCTGTCTGCTTTCTAATTTTTCAGATTTCTTATTGATTAAATAAAGTTTGAATGCAGCTTCACTATGAAATCTAAAATGTATTTATTAAACATTTCTGAGAAACATATGACTGTGTAATGTGGCAGTTTTTGTCTTTTTTCTCTGACCTTTGATTCTTGAGCTGATGATTGACAACCTCTTTACTAGATCAGCCCTGTCCATGTCCATGAAAACCTCCGTGGTCACCTCCACAGACTGCTGGCCACAGGTCTGGACCATCAGATCCACCAGTGTGTCTGTACTGTCTGCCCCCTGTAGTCTGCTCAGTGAGACGTGTGGAAGACCCTTTTGGAACTGCGTGAACCGCAGCAACCACTTGAATTTCTCGATTTCCTTCTTACTCAAATCTTTCAGTGTTTCCAAAACAATCAGTTTCACAGCTGCCTGAAAGATTTAAAGGATGCATTAAGCAAATGTGTCAATTCTGAACTGGCATTATAAAACATCTATTTCTTTGCATTTCATCAGTGTCAGTATTTTAGACCTGGATCTTTTAAGACTTTCTCTGTATGATCACTCAAGACAAAGACACAGTTGGTAATAAATATTCTGTTGATTATGTTTCCCTCTTTTTCTTTACAAACACAAAGTATTTTATGTCTATTCATTACTTCAGCAGCATCAAAGCAAAAGATGATTCCCTTCATACTTTTACCCCTTAATACCTGTAAACTGATTACTAGCACCTGATCTAACATTGTTTTCACATTGTTTCTGTAACTCAAAGAAACTTTTTACTCTACTTGAAAGTAAGTATTTTATTTTCATAGTTAAAAATCTGAATAAGATAACTTATCAAATAATAGATAATAGATATTTAGATATGCATTGTCTTCATCACCCACTGGGTTGTACACTGCTGTTTTGAAGCCTTGAGTTTGACATTTCAGGTGTTGCCAAACTGGCTTTTTGGAGTGAGAAATGACCACATTTGGATGAGAGGGTGGAGCTGTGGAAAAGTGAGGGATGGATCTAAATTACAGACTACAGCAACGCATCGCACCCAGCCTGTTACTCAAGCCACCCCATCGTTAAACATGCGCAACTTTAAGCCAAAAAAAAAAAAAAAAAAGTAAACAAGTGAGTTCTAAAAAATCCATCCCCCATACAATTGTCGTGAATGTTGAAATTAGCTACAGAGACCAAAACTGTTTTTTTTTTTTTGTGTCAGGCTGTAAACATGTTTATTTCTGCTGTAACGTTGGCTTCTATTCTCAGCCCCGGAGGTTGCTGGTTGATATTTTGCATTTAACTGGATGAATTCAGGGTTTATTGCAACCGAGAGGGTTTTTGTGAGACTTATTTTGCGCCTATTGTCAGACACTTGTAATCACAATCACAAACAATCTGAGCCTGTCAGTGGCAAAAGCAAGCACTTATAGTGGATGTAAATTGACAGTTGCTTTTGCCACTGTTGTCTGCAGCGGTCTCGCTCAATACCGAACCACTTTCAAAAATTGTAGTTCCCATTAGTCACTTAAAGGAAAATTAGGGTCCAGGTCAGAAAACGCAGAAGTTACCCTTCAACTGTGAAAACCATCAAGTTTAAAACCTTTGGTTTGATTTGTATCATCATTCATAATGTTCAGGATGAGGATGGTTTTCAACCTGCATCTACTGAATGAAAGCTGTGATGTGTAAAGTCAGACTCACTTTCTTCAACATTGCAGGTACATGTTCATCCACTGAGTGTGCCTCTGCAGAGAAAAGACACTTACAATGACTCAGAGGATTAAACTCTAACCTAACAGAGAAAGTATGATTGACTTTAAAAAGACTCAGGTAGACTCAAAAGTAGACTCAAAAGTAAATATAACAAATTCACAATATCATAAACACTTTCACAGTCGAAAGCAATCCAACACAAAAGTCCTGCAACAATTACTTAACTCATTAAAATTATAACACTTTGTGTGACTGTTATTGATTTAGTTATGATTCAGTTGATGATTTATTGATCCCTGCTTTGTTTTATTTCTTCACATTTGTGATGATAGAGTGTGTACATAAGCAGATTTACCATTTCCAAATTATGAATCATAAAATGTATGTAATATGACAGTTTTTTGTCTTACCTTCAAGTTCTGAGCTGGGCTTTGACAACCTCTGCATCAGATCAGTCCTGTTCATTTTCTTTACAGCCTCCCTGGTTAATGGCACAGACTGTTGGCTGTAGGTCTGCAACATCACATCCACCATTTCTGCTCTGTCGTTTGTGAGGCCAAACTCCGGTGAGACATCTGGGAGGTCCTTCTGGGAGACAATCCACTCCAGAGACCACTTAAATTTCTTGAGCTCCTTGTCACTCAAATCATTCAGAGTTTCCAAAAGCAGCTGTTTAACAGCTGCCATTGTTGCTACCTGAAATAATCAATACATTTATAGGACATATATTTAATCCACTGGGACAATTACAAATGTGTTTCTTTGCACCACATCAGTGTTTATGGAGATGTGAGTGTTAGTGGCAGATAACATAGCATATTGATCATTTGGTGACTGCTGTTGTATTAAGTACAGTTGGTACAGTTGTTTTTTATAGATTGGTGTATTTGCACATATTTGTGTTTTAGTATATTTTGCTTTTTTTTAAGAAACACAAACTACAAATCAAAAGATGATTCCCCTTTTCCTTCTTCCTTTTAATTCTGATGAACTTGTTAATTGTTTTTCCTTTAATTTACAGGCTTTTCACAAAAAATGAAATGAGTCACAGTGGCTCAAAAGAATATTTATATTTTTTATGTTCTATATTTTGTTTAATGCTTTTATGAAAAATGTTAAAAGTACAATAAATTGATGTTTCTTTTGGATAAAGTTCTCTTCACTGTTGTTGGGATTCACTAGACGGTAGATGATTTGTCGTTTGTTCAAATCTAAACTGGACATGTAAATGCTTTTTCCTCTGGGTCTTGCCATCTGAAATGGTAAGATACCTCATGTTCACTGTTCTTCAAACAAAGGAAAGCCATTTGGCCCTTATCTCCACAGGATGCCTCATTCTCACACTTAAGTGAGAGACCAGTTTACAAACCTGATAGGGCACTACTGATAAAGGGATATGTCACTCTGTGATGTCACCAAGGAAACTTTGGAAAAGTCCTGCTCTCTCCTAATGCCATTACAGCCCTGTTCAGCATCTCTCACTTGCCTTTGCCTAAGCTTGGAGCAGATCTTGTAGCTTTTGTAACATTATTGGCTAGACATCCAATACTAATGAGATGGAAATGACCAACACTGCCTTCCAACACTTTGTGGATAAAAGAGATTCTCAGAAAGAAAATGACTTTTCCACTTATTCCTGAATAATAACCTACTGAATCTTGTCTATTTTTGTACCCATATCTTTACTTTTACCCTGACTTTTTGAGTAAGTTTATTGTTTAATGTAACAAGTGTAATATGACCAATGACCAGTATGACCAAACTGAAAGTTTTGTTTGTTTGTTTTTATTCTGTGTGGGTTCTAAGTTTTTGTTTGTTTGTTGGTTGGTTTTCTTTTGTTCTGCACAACTATTACATCGAACCGTCATTCACAAGTGCTTTAACACCATTATAAATTTATATGTAAAAAAAAAAAAAATCAATAAACAAAGTTCATAGAAAATGTTCAAGACGATGATGATTTTTAACTTGCATCTATTTAATAAAAGCTGTTTTGTATAAAGTCAGACAGGTGTGACATTACTCACTTTCTGGATCAGTGCAGACTGGTGTTCATCTGAGGAGAAAAGTAGCAAAAGTTGTGAGTGACTGATCAAACATCTACCAATAAACATTGTTATCAGGCCATTCTGCTTTGTAAAAAAAAATTAAATTGGTAATATTACACTGAAACCAGCTCAACAGTCATTTTTGCCCCCTCTGCCTAAATATTTTCATATTTCATATTAGCCATGAAATATATTTTCTATCAAGAGAGTGATTCTTATTTTCTCTACATCATAAATCTTAATATTTATAATTGAAGGAGAAGAAAACATGGTTTATAAACTAAACACATGTTAAAAACCAGTTTTGTTCTTCATTTTCTTACTTTTGGGTCCTTTGCTGCTGTCTGACAACCTCTGCACTAGATCAGTCCTCTTCATCTTCTCTAAAACCTCTTTGGTCGTCTCCACAGACTGTTGGCCATAGGTCTGCACCATTAAAAACACTGTGACCTGCCTGTCTTCTATCTCCAGCAGTATCAATGGGATGTGTGAGACGCATCTGTCGAAGTCAGTCTGACTCAAGAGGATGTCCCTGAACTTACTGAGCTTCCTATCACTCAAACTAGCCAGTGTTTCCAAAAGCAGCTCTATGACAGATGTCATCATCTCCACCTGGTAAATTCAAAGGAAATGTTCATGGGGTAAAAGTGCAATTTGTCAGCAGGGATGATTACAGATTTTTCTTTAGAGATGTGGATGAGGTAAGAGTTCATCAGTTATATCACATAAAGTAATGATACAATTCATAGTATTTGTCCAACTGATCATACACTGTTGGACAGAAGTGACATTACTCACCGTCTGGACCAATGCAGGACAATGTTCATCCATACAGTGTTTCTCTGAGGACAAAGGAAATATGAATGAATGATTGATTTAAGGCTTTATAATCAGACAATGTCTAACTATTACAATTCTAATAGCAAGGACTTATATTAGAACTGGTACAATGAACAAAAAAACAAAAAAAAAAAATCAACTTTAATAATTCATTCATTAAGTAATGCATGCTTGTATGTTTTTTTAATTTGATCAAGACCTGTAAAATGTCAGCTTGTGAACATTAGTTTCATTCCAAATACAGAAATTTCAATTGTTTAATGCCTTTGTAATTTGTGATGACAGTTTTCTATTTCATTGAATTTTAGATAAACCCACTGTGATTCAGCAGTATCGAGTGTATTTTTCTGTAACTACAGAACACCCTTGTCTGGTTTATTTATTTTATAAGTCTATGGGAGGTGCACGTCAGGTTACAGCTCTACAAAGTATTGCTGGAGAACTTGTGAGTGAGTGGGGCAGAGCTGTGAAGAGACTGTGAAAGAGGAGAGATGCACACTGGTTTGTGACATATAAGGCAACTTGACCTTATATCGATAAAATGGTGTTGCCTAAATTTATACTTTGCTTGAAAAGATATCGATATATCGTAAATAGTTGTTGTATCGCCCAACCCTACAAAGAATATTTTTAAAGAAAAGGTGTTGAGAAACTTTTGAAAACACACAAACTTATAAAAAAGAACCAAAAGTACTTTTTAGACAGGAATTGTGCAAATTTGCAGGAAAGCCCAATCAGTCTTTTTTCAGCATTGATAATATAAAAACAAAATCGGGGAGTGCGGCAAAATGACGCCTACCTACTTTTGTGCTTTTTTCGGGGCAATGGGGGGCGTGAGCAAGTAACAAAACGTGTAGCTCAGCGTGTTTTGTAAACAGTGACGTGGGAGGGAAGCCACGGCTGGTCAGTCCTTCGGCGATTCTCTCATAAGTCGGCCCGTTCTTCATCGTTCCTGTCATCTGACGGTTAATGGCCTCTTCGTTTGCGAGGGCAAGGACAGCACGCAATTCCTTGTCTCCCCAGTTGCTCATCTTTACAGTGTCTGTCAGGTTTGTGTTTCCCTCCTGCTACTAGCTGCTCGCTAATTCCTGCTATCAGCTGTTTCCTGTTTATCCACCGCCACTGGGTCGCACATGCGGTGTCATCAACAGCTCCTCCCACAAGTCTTCAACAGCCCCTCCCGTGGCGGAAGGCCGCCTCGGTCTGTTTAAACTTAAAGGGTTCTGCCAATATGTCTACCCTACGAGGCGGAAAATTGGGCACCTCGGATCAACTCGCCAATCCAGCTCTGTGTGTCTAAACGCTCGCAGCTTGCCGGCAAAACTGCCCAACATTCGCCGAAAATCTGGCAGTGTAAAAAAGACTTCTGTCTAATCTCACATTTAGTTTTTATTTTGTGAGCACAAGTAAATTTAGTTTGTCACTTAATTTCACTGGGTAAAAAGCATATTCCTGTATTTTTAAAATAACAGATAAATAACTCTGTGAAGTTGATATTCAGTTTTTACTTGAGACTGTGTTTGAGAGGTGTTGTTTCAGCTCTTTGGTTGTTCTTGGGGTCATGGCAGGCCTACATGTTATTACTGTATTGTTTGAAACGACAAGCTGCTGATTTTGTAAGCATGTGTATTATCATTACATACAAAGTTGCAGTTGTCTTCTTCAATCTTACCTTTGTGTCCTGAGATGGTCTCTGACAGCTTCTGCATCAGATCACTCCTGTTCATGTCCATCAAAACCTCCACGGTCACCTCCACAGACTGCTGACCGAACTTCTCCACCATCACATCCACCAGTTCGTTTACATTGTAAGTCCACTGCACTTCTCTCCATGAGATGAGTTCAAGGCTCCTCTGGAAGAACGTGAACTGCAGCAACCACTTGAACTTCTCTAACTCCCTGTCACTCAAATCACTGAGTGTCTCCAAAAGCCGCTCTTTAATAGCCCTCATAGTTGCCACCTGGAAAATTACAAGTAAATGTTAATAAAAAAATGTTTAATAGATTTATATTTTGGCTCCTGATTGATATCATTATCATTAGACTTTTATACTTTTATATTTGACTGTTGGAAGATGTGTTTTTCTACAAGATCACCTAAGGTACTGATACTAACGTTTTGCGTGTGTCTTATTTAATATTTAATATCTTTACTGTGTTGCTTCTATTGTATCTATTTAATGTTCTGTACTGTAATGTCTGATTTGACGCAGCAATTTCCCTTCATCCAAGATGATTTTCTCCCAAAGGAAGACAAATAAAGTAACCTTGACCTTGACCCGTAACTCTTTCATTGTGCCGCTATAAGCTGAAATGAGCCACCTGATCTGAACAACAGATGTCGATGACGTCATGGCACTAACAGTTGGCGGCACAATGAAGATATTTTATCATTTTCTTGTTGAGCATTTGGTTTAAGTCTTTGAAAAACTGTTTAAAATACAACAACTTGATAATAGGAACAATAGAAACATTTGATTTAAATCACGAGTTTGGTTTAATTGATCATAATCAATATTGATATGAATTTAAACCTGCATCCTATCTAATAAAAGCTGTACTCTGCGTGGTCAGACAGATATGATATTGCTTACTTTGTGGATCAGTGCAGACAGGTGTTCATCCACAGAGTGTTTTTCTGAGGAGAAAGAAAGGAAATAAAAACATGTGACTGACATCAGACTGTACTGCTGTGGGGAAAAACACAATACAAAGACGTCAGCACAGAATTACACTCGAACCTCAACAGATAATTTATCAGACATTTTGCCTCCTTACCCGAAATATTTTTCCATGCTCTACATTAGTCATAAAATATATCTTGTTCACCTGATGATGTGTATCTTTAAATGTCTACATCATAAATCTTATTATTTATAATGTGAAGAGAAGAAAACAGCTTATAAACTTAAAAGACACATGTTAAGGAATATTTTTAACATCTTTTTTAGTTTTACTGTCTTACTTTTGGATCCTGAGCTGCTGTCTGACAACCTCTGCACCAGATCAGTCCTCTTCATCTTCTCTAAAACCTCCTTGGTCGTCTCCACAGACTGTTGGCCATCATTCTGCACCATAGAAAACACTGTGTCCTGCATGTCTGCGGTCCTCAACAGCCTCCACTGGATATTTGAGAAGTGTTCGTAGATGCAAGTTTGACTCAGGAGGAAACTCTTGAACTCCTCAAGCTCCCAGTCACTCAAACCAGCCAGTGTTTCCAAAAGCAGCTCTATGACAGATGATATCGCTTCCACCTGGTAAATTCATAGGAGATTGTACTCACTCAATGCGTCTAAAAAACAGTGATTATAAGAGAGGTACAACCTATGACAGCCCCACTTCCATTAGAATAATTTATATAACTAAGGATTTACTCACTTTCATGGCGTTCTCATACTCAGTTCTCTTGACGTCATCGATTAGATAAGACTCATGTTTATTCAGGATTTTGTAGAAGGTCTCTTTTCCTTGAACTCCACTGGATGCCAAGGGTCCACTGAAGAGCTCCCTCATGATCTGCTGAGGGGTGGGCAGAGCCCTGATTTTATCATAACTGTCTTGTTGGATGACATTTTCACTGACGAGCTCAGCTAGAATGGCTGCGGTGTTGTTCACTCTCTGTATCAGCTCGCCTCGATGTTTATCCACAAAGAGCTTGTCTGAGGAAAGAGTAAAAAAATGACTCCACAATGACTGACTGGAATTTCTGAAAATTTCATCTGAAGAGGTTTTATTGTAAGATGCTATAAAACTTCTAATTTCAATAATCAAAGTGTAAATGACTGAGATTCATCAAATACAGACAATTAATTAATACATCTTTTAATTATGATATGACGTTTTCTTCAAATGCCATTCTGTCGCAACTGAAGTTTTATGATGATAATTTGGGAAATACACTTTCTGTCTTTCCTGCCAAGAGTGACATGAGAAGATTGATACCAGTCTCATTTTTGTACACTAAATACAAAGCTAGAAGATATTTAGTTTAGCTTAGTTTGACAAAAGACTGGACCCAAGGGAAAAAGCGAGCCTGACCAAAGTGTTTTTTATTTAAAAAGGTACTAATGTGTTAACTAGAGCTTTAGAGATGCTGGTTGACAGATTTTTCTGGAGTTTGGGCAGAGCCAGGGTAAGCATTTCTCTTTGCTTCCAGTCTTTATGCTAAGCGAAGCTAAAAGTCTCCTGACTCTAGTTCTTTTATTCTTAATGTACAAACACCAGTCGTATTGATGTTCTCATTTAACTTTAAGAAAGACATGCAAAAAGGCATACCTCCCCAAAGTCACACTATTAATTTAAATTAAATAATGCAACACTCATCACGTTTATTCATTGCTCTTGATCCTGAACTCTATTTAGACGAATTAGGCCTGTTTTAACCATACAGTAAATTAGGAAACAGGTTTTAAGGCTCAGACACAGCAAGCTGACATCAAAGAACTAGCGGTGACAAAGGGCAACTGTTGCTTGCCTCATGTCGCCTGTGTCTCGGCCAAAAAGAGGAAAGAGGAAATAACTCTCCACACCAGCAGGTAGGCAACAGACTTTTGACATTAACCTAACGCTGACCATTGGTTTGGTGTGTCAGGGGCCCCTATTGTCAGATTCTGGGTTTCTAGAGAATCTGATCAGTGACTGATTACAAACAGAGAACAAATAATTTATTGAGAAGTCATCATACTACCTCTGCACCCACCTTCTGCCATGGTATCTACACCAGTTGCTCCGGCTGAAGATTTCCCAGCTGAAACAAAATTAGAGAAAATTTAAGTTGTTTTACGATGGACATGACTGGAGTTTACGCACACAGGCAGCAAACACAATGCTTTCTGTCATGGCATTGGGGAAAAATGTAGGGCTAATATAGATTAAGACTTTGTCTCTTAAATGCTCCTGCTTCACCAAATTTATCCTTAAGGCCAACCTCACATTCACTCTTATTCACTATCTTTGCGTTTTTATGGTGCTGTGTCGAAAGAAAGACTATAGAAATAGTTACGTAGTTTTGTAGAGAAAAGCATATTTCTAACACATGAACAGTAGCGTGTAAAAATGGGTCCCAGTTATAATTTTAATTACCTAGCAGACTAAACTACTATATTTAAGAATGTTTTTAACCAATGTAAAGTGTCTTTGAGCACCATGACAAGGGCTCTATAAATAAAATGTATTATCATCATCATTATTATTATTACTACTATTATTATTATTATTATTAAGTAGGGTACCCCAGCAGCCCTACTATCAGCGGTCAGAAAAAGTACTCAGATCTTTGACTAATGTAAGAACACACACTGTAGAAATACTCTGTATTAAGTCATTAAAAATAATAATATATTATTATTGATGCATTAATGTAAGATAAGATACACCTTTATTGATCCCACAATTGAGAAATTCCAATGTGCATATCTCTTTAATGTTGCAGCTGGTAAAGATGGAGCTAATGTTAGCTAACTGTTAACGTTACTTTACGGCTGGGTAGCTTGATCCATAATAATACATCATTAATCATTAATTGATACACACACACACACACACACACACACACACACACACACACACACACAGACACACACACACAGTGTCTCTTGTTGAACGTCGTCTTTGCTGTTTCTCTAGTTTCTGTTTTCGTAAACTATCTTGTCAAAGCACTTTAGCAACTTTAGCTAGCAACCTGTTGTTCACATACTGACGTTAGTTACTGTACGTTAGCTCAGTTAACCGTTTACACATGAATGGAGCTCAACAGGAAGTTGAAACCATAAAAGTGAAAGCAAAGATACTGGATTATCCACCGTCTTTGGTGAAAGTAAGAGTTAAAGTATGTTTTACAAACCGTTTTAAAACAACTCGTATCTTCAGCTGTCAGAGATGAATCCGTCCATTTTTTTATGACAGCGGTAAATCATGTCTCGTTGAGTTGACAGGACTTGGGGTCGAAGTGTGTCCCTCCCCGTTTCCCGTAGTGCCCTCTTCTCCAACTGTATTCGTCTCCTCGGCGGTTGGGAGGGGGGGTCAGTGCTGACAGACGGACGACAGGGGGCGGTAACACAACTTAACTGCAGAGACATGCAACAAGACGGCGCAGAAGAAGAAGGTCCAGGAAGTCAACACCAAGCTAAACACACAGGTGACAGGTATGTACTGTGATTTATGACAGTAAAATCAGTATCTAGTTAGCTTCAGCTTTGTCATGGACCCCTTATACACAACTGTGTGATCTCAACCTTCACGTTTTCAAAGAGCCTTAATAAAACTCTGCTTTTTTTTTGTTTTAATTATAGCAGCTCTCTTACAAAAGCATAAAGTATGAAATGAATTGCAGAGTTTGTGACCCTTAAAAATACTGAAAAAAAATCTTGTTTTTTTATATATATATATTTAGAAAGGCAGTTTAAGTTTAGGCAGAAAAATAATCACAATAACCTCACACTGACAGAACAGGAGAGGTCAGTTTTATTATTATTTATATTATTGAGCTGTCTGTATGACAGTTTTATAGGGCTAAAATAAATGTTAGCTTCATCAACAAAGTAATCTACTACAGGGTCATGTCACGACTCCGGCTCTTATAACAAAAGCCCAAATGCTAAAAATACTGTAGGCCTACAAGTTTCTTCTCATATGGTGTTTCTTTGGTGTTGGCCTAACTGTAGGTAGGGGAAGCACAATATAAGGTGTCTGGTAGTGATGAACCTACAATTATGACCTGAATCTGCAGCTCTCTTTATCTTCACAGAGCTTTACAGTGAGCTTCAGCTCATTGTTTAGCTGTCCAGCCCACAATTTTACTGTTTTGCTTTACTGTCTTTGCTCTAATGATGTGTTTTGCTCTAAAAACCTACTATTCACTACCTGCTCAGCAGCAAACAGCAGAACAACACAGTTAGGGACTAGCTGTTGCACATAGTGGAGCATTAAGCAGCTAAAGGGACAGATATTAAGTTAATATATGACAAATATTTATCAGGTGGACAAGAGACCAAACATAAGAATTAAGTCATATCAAGACAATTTATTTACTGAAAAGCAACAAATGCTAGACAAACAGAGAATATTAGACAATATGTAAACATGTTTTTAAAAACTGCACAGTCATAGTGTCTTTGCATATGACGTATGGTGCTCTGTCCAGATTGAAGGCAGCTGGAGGCAAAGTCTACCAACACTGCACCAATGCCTTTGATTTGCGCTGCTTACAGCCGTTCCAATCAATAAAACTTGGGAAAAAACAAGAGCCAATTTATGTCCCGAATACAGTAGGACGTAAAGGGGAGAAGTATTTTTAAAAAGTAACTGAGAAACAGCAGCAGATGTGGATCCAAAATTTCAGTCTTGGGTTTGGAAGAGCCCAGTGAACTATTGTCAAACTTAAAGCATTTTAAACATGCCTCGAGTTGGATGCAATTACATCGAGCTGCGACAACTTCTCCAAGTTTCTAGCCACGACTGAGAGCTTTGACGGCATTACCTCAGACCTCTGGGATCGATTAACCTCGTAACGTTAGGTAGAAAACAGTAGCCAAAGTTAGCTAATGTTAGCTGGTAACATTAGCCTGACAGCAGCATATCCATGAACACCTGGCCAAGAACAAGATGGTAGTCGTTTCAGTCGTGGACCCAGATAACACAAAATAGATATAGTCCCCTCGACCCTAGAACGCTTTCACTGGTTCACCAAGTAACATGAGTAACACCAGGTCTGGAGGCATGCACGTGCACTGGGGGGAGTGGAAGGGACTGGAGCACCTGCTGGAGAGGTGGTGGGGCCTTTTGCATGTCTATACCCTGGGGCCCACTGTCTTACAATCCACCCATGGTTATTGTAAAAATTGTTGTGGTAAAAAGAAAGAGAAATAAAAGTAATCATTAAATGGTTGCTGTTGGATAAAAACCTTCGATATCTTATCTTGAGTAAGTCCTTTAAATATCTACCTAGCAAGCTAGATTTGTGAGGGACAAATAAAAAGGGAACTCAACTGGGATAGTGTCAAAACCACATTAAAAAAAATGAATGTAATTACTTAAAATCCAGCATAACATCCCATAACAAATTATATAACAATCACAAGCTGTCCAACATTTATTAAATCTTTATAACCTTAACATTATTTACCTCAGAGTGCTGTCACTTTACTTTCCATTGTGGTTGCGCCCTCGGAAGTGATGTCACAGCCACAGAATCTCTATTTTTTAATCATGTACTTGCTTATGATGAGCTCAGTATTGATTTTCAGTAATGAAAGTATCTACATGTAAAGATAAAAATGATGACAAAATGACAAGATTCACGATTGTCTCACTTGACCAGTTTTCATCCCAGGTGACAAATTAGACGGAAAACATTTGATATTCAGCATTTTATTTATTTGTTTATCTTTTGATACAGCCAAAGGGGGAGGGGTGGGGCTAAATAATGTTTTTAAACATGTACACATTCACACATATCAAACAGGACTTTATTAAAAAAAAAGTTATATGAAAAGACATGGCATCTGCATGTTATACAATAGGACGTAACACAATAAAACGCCAGATAAATGCGACTGTGAAGGCATCATCATACGTATAATATCACGTACTGATGATGAAGGCGGGGCCAAAGAGGTGGAGTCGTTGGTGCAAACAAAAGACATAATAATAGAAGACATGCCACCACCACCTACACAAATAGCATGCAATGCTTAGTAACTATTGCCATGTTAGTCATTCTGGTGTTATACTGCACCAGGCTCAATGCAAGCACGAGTAACAACTGTTTTCTAATCGTGGAATGAATTTCTGTAGCTGCAAACCAGGCTCAATTCAAGAGTACAATGGGAAACAACAGCGGAGAAAGGCACATCTCCAGGTTCAGAATGAAACCAAATTATTTGAAGCATTTATCAATGAAGTACAGTACAGTAAGATAAGAATAAAATAGTATATAACTGA
The DNA here is from genome assembly GCF_041903045.1 of Epinephelus lanceolatus. Taxonomy (NCBI): domain Eukaryota; kingdom Metazoa; phylum Chordata; class Actinopteri; order Perciformes; family Serranidae; genus Epinephelus; species Epinephelus lanceolatus. Next base: position 15,652,744 of record NC_135743.1, on the reverse strand, counting down.
CATGAACAGAGTACAAAAGATGAATAATGGAAAGAATAGTGGTATTTAACATTAGGATCTATCAAGACCAAAGAACTGGGCTCAAACACAAAAAGGTGATATAAAACATACATGACAGTGAGAACACTGAATCTCATGTAACTGTTTTATTAACCTTAATCTTGCCAACAGCTTCGTGAAAGTTGGTCACTATGTTTTAACATCTGTTACCTAAAACTCTAATGCCTCTACTGAGCTATTATCCTGCTGTTAGGACAGGTTATTTTAGCACTGGCACACATATAACCTTAATACTTAAAAAAAAATGGTCCATAAATTATATGTCAAAGCAAGGGATTCCAAGAAAATGTATATCAAAAGCTACTACTATGTTTCTAGATGGTGTCTACGAATACAAAATTGATCATGTGCGGGAGCTTTAGAGTCAAAATGACACTTAAAGGCTTTTTTATTTCACAATGGAACTGTGCAACGATCACATGATAGGTCCTGTTTTCAGCCATGCAGCTGACATTTATAACCACATGGGGGTTTTTTTTGTTTTTTTTTTTAAATGATGAGATCCCCAGAATGGAATCTGTGCTCGTCTGTTTGTTCGTAATTTGTGCATCCCAAAAGCATGCATCTAAAAATACACAGTTAAATCAGCTCTGAGTTACGTTTGAGAAGAAAACAGCTGATTTTTTTTTGTTCTAACCTCGCTCTTATACAGTCTGTATGGTTGAAGAAGAGAGAGCAACGAGACATTATTCAACGCATGCATGTAAATTATCAAATTCACATCACAGAAAACTAAGAGCAACATTCACTGTTTTTATCTTTTTGCAGTCAACGTGTAGCCCTAGATGACTTTAAAATGCTGTCAGAGTAGATCGGCTGATATAAAGCACTTTCTAGGCAGGAAAGCATAATTAACCATGCTTGCAGGCACAAAAACTGCCAAAGTGTTGAAGATATGCTCTACCAACAGCCAACCGGAGTGGTGAAATATGCAGAGTGGTCAAATGGGAGATTGTGGTACTCCTCACCCTGTGGTAACAACCTGTCTCAGTAACATCAGTGTAGTTACAATGCTCATAGGGAAAGAGACCAGACAGTGAAAGTCTTAAGATGGAAATATCTCAGTATATGTTGCTACTTACAATATTGAGGCAAGAGACAAAGAAAGGCAACTTTATATTCATCAGACTGCTCTTTTGACCAAACTGTTCTTGTGCAAGTTCTGCTGGAAATTTAGCGTAAACATAGAGTTGGCACAAAAAAATAAGTTGTAGTACACAAGGAGGGCTGGATGAGAGGTCAGGGAGTTCGGGATCGGGAATAAAAGATAAAGGAAGTTTATTTCAATGCAGTACATTACTTCTGCACTGAAGCGAAGTGAACAAAGACGAGGGGGATACTACACTGAGTCTGCATGCAAACATACCTTTTTCACACAGCACATTCATACTCACACCTGCGCACATATACTGAATAAAGCCCTGTTGCAAAGGCAAAACGGCAGCTGAATGAATCCTGTGCTTTTGGATTTTGGTTCATAGTTAATCTGAGTCGCGCTGCTCCGGCCGATCACTGTGCAGCTTGCCTGGCTCGCTGGGTGTGGCACTTCATACACAGGATCTTACCATCCAAGGGATAGCAGCCATTTTCATCTGCTTCTATGGAGAGAGGGCGAGCACAATCCTACAGGACAATAGATAGATATTTATTAGTGTTTTGTTACTTTTTAGTGTTTATTTAAAGGAACAGTGTGTAAGATTTAAGGGGATCTAGCAGACAGGGTTGCAGATTGCAACCAGCTGAAACTTCTCCTGGTAAGAATTCCTTCAAAGTTCATTGTTCAGGAGGTTTTAACGGGAGCCAAATTATCTGCAGAGGTCTCTTCCTCTCCAAAACAAACTGACCAGGTGATTAAAACCAGTAAAAACACCAAATAAAGTTTCATGTTACAAATCAGTGTTTCTCCTACTCTGTTCCACACATCACAGACAGGCTATAGCCCAGCACCCGCTAATGTGTGCGCACCTTGTTTCTCTAATAACTTAAGATCCAGAGGTTTTTACAGGGAGCTGGATTATCCACAAACTTGTCTTCCTCTCCAAAACAAAAGGATCCAGTGATTTAAAGTGGTAAAAACCCTGAATAAAGCAGTGTCCTGTTACAAAAATCCATCTTTTTCCGACACTTTCATTGCAAAGGGGCTTATAACTGCAGTGGATACAGCAAAAAATATAAATGGGCCCGGTCTAGAGCCTGAGTTTGGTTTGTCCATTCTGGGCTACTATAGAAACCTGGCATTGCAATATGGTGACCTCCATAGACGAGGACCCACTCTCTATGTAGATATGAACTGCTCATTTGAAAGACACCGAAAACACAATGATTCTTATCTGTAAGTGATTGTACACTAAAGAAAACATCCATTTCTACCAATATATCCCTTAAAATCCTACACACAGCACCTTCAATACACCATGTGATGTGGATTTATTTGTTTAAATGTCTTACCTCGCAACGGTAACACTTGAGGTGGAAGTTCTTGTCGAGAGCCACCACTCTGACTGTCTCCTCGCTGCCCGGGGCTGGAATAATGGGCTCATTACAGCTCACACACAGAGGGGAGAAACGCCTGAAATAGAAAGGTTAGGAAAACCTGGCTGTTAGTTGATGGCCTTAAGCAAATTCTCACACATTCAGTTACAGTCAAGAAATACCAAAAAAGCAATGTATTCTAATAAAACCTAATCAGATTTGGTGCTTGTGGACCCTGCAGTAGAGAGGATTAAGTATTACTATTTTATCCACAGTTTAGCATGCTGTGTAAACTTATCAGTCCAAATCAAGTGAAGAAGAAGTGTTGTTCTCTCCTTCTTCCAGCAACACCACTCTTATCAGTAATCCTGATAGGTAGGATGAATGCGTCATGAAAATGGAAAAATCCAAACAGCTAAAACTCATTGTCCTTGAAATACATGTTTGGGCGGCTGATGCTTCAATATGCTGAAAAACTGCACTGCAACCCAATCACTTCTCATAAGAAAAGAGATGCAACATTTCCTTATCCTTGAGGAATTGACTGCCAGTAGCTACCTATGGTAATCCTGGACACAGTAGGGGTTGTTGTTGTCATCAGTGATGAAGGGTGCCCCCTCGAGTGTGCAGGAACAAGTGCTGCAGCGGAAACAGTGGGCGTGGAAACACTGGCCCACCGCCTTCAGCACGCGGTCTGTGATCCTCTCCCCACACCGGGAACACACTGCCAGGGAGTTCTGATGAGGAGCAGAAAGAACATGAGATGGAACTAAGAAACTAGTTAATAACCAGGAGGCACACAGAGATGATATATTCACTGTGTCAACATTGTTCAACACATTCTTTACACATAGGGTATTCTCTGAACACTGCATACTATCAGTGTTTACTCATCAGTATGTAGAATGAAGTGTGCACTGTGTACGTTACAACATAGGAGTTCAAATCTGAAACTGTTGAAATGTGAGTTGTAGCTACACTGACAGTTAAAGAAGTATTTCACTGCTGGAAATATGGTCTTTTCATGAAACTGGGCTGCCTATGTAGTAGAAAGATGCAAATATTTTTTTAAATTAGTGCTACATGAACAGAGAAAACAGAGGAAAAGGGCAGTGGTATTCAGTTTTACTCAAAACTTAGAACTACTACAGTGCACTGTGCATCACCAGACTAATAGACGCTCCGGCTGGTGGGTGACATAATGCCAGGTGCTCATCTGAAAACAATACGGTGGGTTTTTTTTTCAGCCTCTTATTTCACAATACATGAAACAGTATGATGTCCACTTCCTGTTCACAATGTTGTTATGTTTCTGCAGCCATTTTAGGTGAGAAAAAGACAAAACAGGAACAGACTCTTGGTTTATATTTGATCAGCACTGCCTAGTTTTACAGTTTGACCTGAGTTTCATCCAAGTTTTAGAGAGGGAGAGAGACTTCTCTTTTTCTCAATCCGTTTCATACTCTTGGACTGTGGTGGTCGCCATACTAAAATGAGGAAGTAAAATCTATAATTTAAGCAACAGCCCAGCGAAAATTTGCTGGATGATGCAATTTACACCAGGAAATGAGCAGGGAGATCTGGGCAGTGGCAAGATGGAGGGAAGTTTATCACAGATCATTTACACATACTCCTGTGGTGGAGACAGCTGTTCTGATACAAAGTTGAATGCAAAATTTTAAAGTATTCCTTTAAAATGATAAGACACTGAGGTGAGAGCTTTTGGTGTTTTGGTATGATCATGCAGTGTCCATTAGCTCGGTGTGTATCCTCACCATATAGCAGTCCTCACACTGAGGCGCTCCATCCCTATCATAGAACTGCATGCCCTGCAGGGGGCGATGACAGCTCATGCAACAGAAGCAGTTGGAGTGGAAGAGTTTATCCATGGCCCTCACTGCTGGCTGAGTGCGGGACAGAGCCTCGCCACACTTCCCACAGACCTCTAAAATGGGAGGAGAGAACAAGGAAGATATACAAACAGGATTATCCACAAATAAATCCATCTTCTTACTCAACTTTGTTTGTGTCAACGAGTGTCATCCCCTAATTAATGAGTATTGTATTGAACAAAATGAGTTCCACACATGATAAACCTTTAAACTTTTTTTTTGCAACATTAAGTTTCAGAAAATAAAAACACCTTTTCTTTAGAGTATAATCACTTGAAAATAAGAATCGTTTCAGGTCCTATTCCACAGAATCCGCCATGGTGCACTGCTATGTTTCTACAGTAGCCCAGAACAGACAAACCAAATGCTGACTTTCGATAGGGCCATTCACGTTTTTATGTCAGCCACCATAATTACCAGGCCGAACAGCGTCGGAAAAACACTGATTTGTAATGTGAAGCTACTTTATTCAGTGTTTTCACTTGTTTCAATCACCAGGTCTGTTTGTTTTGGAGAGGAAGAGAGCTCTGTGGATAATCTGGCTCATGGTAAAAACCTCGTGAACAGTTCTTGCTCGGCACATGAGAGAAGTTTCAGCTGGTTGCACTGAGAAATTCTCACCGCTAGATGCCATTAATTCCTACACACTGCGTATTTAAAATGCTTCACACATCATATACCAATGACTCACTGTGATGAATTTCAATGTTAGTTTCACCATTATTTTACAGCTACCCCTCTGTTTATGCATGTGTGTATGTACCTGTAGGAGGGGAGGTGATGACAGGTGCGTGTGTGTCCATGTCTTTAATGAAGTCCTTGGTCATTCTTTCCAGCTCTTCCACTTCCCTCATATTCAGAGGAACGCCTCCACCTGGGATAGGAATGGGGCCAGGGGGAGAGGGCTGCATGCACATGTAAACACACAAAGCCATTAGCACATATGTATACATTATTTACAAAGCTTCATACAACAGACCGTAGAGAGCATTTTGTTATTTACGACTGAATGGTTTACCTCTGAAAACACGGCTAGTGTTGGTCCAGAGATGCATAGATCTGATCTGATGACTATGAACTAAATTATTTGTACTTCCTGTGTCTCCTTACTGAACTAGATGCAATGCTAAGAGTTACTCTGAAGTAAAATATTCTGGAACATACCGTTGATGAAGGGGGACTTTTCATTGGTTGGTTAAAAGATGAGGGGGGAGATGTCATCATCTTGGTTTGAGGAGGAGGCACAGCAGCAGGAGGGTTTTGGTTTGCATTCATCTGACTAGCAAAGGGAGAACTCCTAATGTGATTAGAGGCCGGGGCAGCCGCCATATTGTTAGGTGGAGGAGGAGCTGCAGGAGGAGCTGCGGGAGGCGGAGGGAAGGTGGCAGAGGGAGGGGAAGGTTTTGGTGCAGCGATTGGGGTGGTGTTCTGGTTCAGGTTCTGGTTCAGTTTTTGTGCTAGAGACGACGACGATGTTGTTGGTCTCCCTCCGAAACCGGACTTGGGGGCCACAGCCGGGGCCTTATTAAACGGCTGAGCAGCAGAGTTTGGTGCAGCGTTGTGATTGGCTTGTCGGTTCGTTCTGGCTTTTAGTTCTTCTGCCCAGGGCGCCGGTGGCGGGCGGTCTCCCATCTCAGGGGGTGGGAGGAAGGAGAGAGCCGGTTTAGGAGCAGTTGGGGGAGGAGCTGAAGGCTTGGGTGCTGGTGCTGAAGAATACTGGCTCGGTAACTGTGGATAAAACGACGACATCAACAATAAAATCATCTCTTTACAGATTCTTTTACTTCATAACAAAGCACGCAGAAAAAGACATTCAGTGTAAGGTTAATCTATACATGCATTAAGCTTGTCCTGCAACATAAAACTTCTATTTACTATAAACAATGATTCAACGGAGGAAGTTCATTTCTAGTGTATAACCTTGGAAACTGAAATGCTGCGAGCAGACACTTTTATTATATCGAATGAGGTACTTTGATTAAAGTAAACATTGGAAGCGTTCCACAGTTTGAGCTTATCAGAAGTGCTTCATCTTTCTGACATTTATTTTGCAGTTTTGAGCCAACATTATTCTGCCATGATCCAGCACCTCCCAGTTGGATAAAAACACTCTCCATTTATGGCCCTCTCACTGGGTTTCTGGCAGCACACTCTGGCTTCATCACTCTCTCATGCTCTCCACTCAATTCTGTGTGCATCACTCCCTCTCTCCCTCTCTCTCTCCCTGCAAGTGTCGCCTCTCTCAGTGTGAATCACCCGCTACCTCACTTTTTGTCTTCTCTTTCAGTCTGGTGTGCTGTATGCGCAGTTCACGAATCACTGAGCTTTCACCCTGAACAGATGAAGTGAGACTAGTGAAACCGACCTGGCATCTCTTCAAACTATTTCCACTGACTTACCTACCTTTCTTTTTGTCTTTTCTTCCCTGTGTCTGACTCATTCTCATTTTCTACAGTGAAGCTCCTGTGAGTCAAAGTCTGCTGTCATTTCCCCTCTCATCTGCTCTTCAATCTTTCTGTAACCTTCTGTCTTATGTTTGTTACAGTGTGTTTTCCACCCCTCCATGCTTTGTACCTTAGGGTTGAAAGGTCCCCTGGTCTCCATCTCAGACAGCAAGTCAGTTAGAGAGTCAAGCTGTTGGTCGAAGCTAGTCTGCTTCTCCACCAGCCTCTGGGAGAGGAAGACAGAAGGGGAAACAGTCACAACAAGTATTTATTTATTCAGACAAATAAAGTGATCACAATGAAGCAAAGGACGATGAGGTCAGGACGAGCCGAGAATGCAAAGACAGATGATGGTGAAAAATCATTAGTTATATTTACATATCCACTGAAAGAATGAATGATAAACAAACACACTTAATGAAGTGATTAACGACAACAATGAATAAATGAATACTATTTTAATTTCATTTCCCTAGTTGGATGAAAGAGAATTCTAACTGTTCAATTATTACATTTTTGGATTCAGTGAATTGTTTGCAGAGAATCATTGCTGGTTTAAACATGAGATATACTTCTATTTTCATCCTGTCAAAGACTTTTTATACATATATATTTCTTTTAACAGCGGCCAACAACATCTAATTCCATACATTGGTGCTTTTATAGCCTGACAAACCAGCTGCAATTAAAGCAGTCTAACAATAAACAGCTCTACAATTAGCCTTTCATGCCATGTCTAAAAACTATTTCAGTTGCATAAATGGGCAATAATCCTCTTAGACGCATGAAACTGGGTGACTTAGCCCAGACAAATGCTAATATAATTTGTGGGAAAATCTCAAAAGACAGTATTTCCTGCCAATACTCCATGGACTCACTGTGGTTCCACAACAATGTCCTCCAGTGTCCTGCCTGATGATCAAATTATGCTAAAATGCAATTACATGCAGCAAAAAGAGGAAACATGCAGACAGGCGAAGCAACTTCAGCCTAATTTGGTGAAGATACCATCATGACTCACCTGTGGGTTTCCTGCAGCACTGGGAATACTGGTACCGGAGGCAGGGAGAGGTGGAGGGGGTGGGGGAGGAGGGGGAGACGGGCAGGGAGGCGGACAAGCGCTGTCCTCGGGGGGAGCTGGGAGGGGCAGGTCATCTGCAACTGGAGGTGGAGCAGGGAAGGCGGGAGGGGGGGCGTCAGAGGCGGAGGGTGTGGTTTGGCATTCGGGGGGAGGGGCTGGCAAATCATCATCCAGTGGAGGAGGAGGAGGGGGTGGGAAGTCTGGTAGAAATGAGGAGGGTTGATTGGTTAAAAGCTGTTTCTTAAACTCAGTTTGCACTAATCATCCAGTTTTCACTGTCAATCATTTGTCATATGTAGTGAGTGCTTTGACATCATATGTTTACAGCAATAAAAAACAAACAGGACAACATAAATAAAGAGCAAAGCTATGGGGAGGATTTGGCCAGTTTGGGAGGTCTTTGACTTTTAGCTGTACAACTGCTTAACTCTACATGTCTACTGAGAATGAAAAAGCCTGTTTTACTCTGCCCGTTCAAGGTGGAAATGTCGTGCCATTATTCCGCCTCGCCATTTTCGCAGAAAGGAGGGACAGCTGTCTTGCTTTTAAGTCAACAGCGGAAGTGGTATCAGCACAAAATCAACATCTGTGCAAAATGGACAGCTGGCAGGACGGGACCGTGGACGGGATGTGTGTGACGTTTTGGTGATGTGCTATGTGCGAGACCCAGTGCCAGGAGATTTTTAAAACAAAAAACAAACAGCTGATAGCAGTTAGTAGCTAACTTTAAGTCGAATAACAGCAGCCGAAAATGTCTGCAACTTGGGGCTCACAATTAGGTCAAAGAGCTCCTTACCCTCCAGACAGAGTACGAAATCAGCCGCCACATAACTAAGACGGTAAATGATTGTTATTGCCATGTTATTGTTTAGAAAGCGCTACTGATGCATACGTTACATGCCACACTAGAGGCTGACACTGTGTAACGCATTAAGCTCATCAGTCCTCTTTTGCTTCCGCAATGCCAGCATGCTATCTAAAACCACACACTGGGGAACCATTATGCTGCTGGTTCTGTGTAAAAAAAAAACCAACAAATTCAGCGCAGTGAAGGAACTATATTGCAGCTCTGTCATGTGATCTCTGTGTAAAAAGGGCTAAAGGGTACAGCCCAGTCCTGCCACTATCTTGACGTATGTTTTCCTTTGTTAAATTCTTGTAAACAAAGAAAATGTCTGTTTAGTTTCAGTGTTTCTTACCAAACCACTGTGTGTATCCTTCAGGTCTCACAAATATGTTGAATGCATTTCCTCATTGATAAAATATTTGGAAATTACATTTTTAAAACATTTGAAACCTGCACTGTTGACATCTATTCTTACTTGCTGGCAGTCTTCACAGTCAGGTGCATTGTTACGCTTCTTTGCACGTACATGCCATCAAGCGTCGTCCTGAACAGTGTGAAACCGGCAGCTGGAATGTGAGTGGCGTCACCTACATACTGTGAAGTGTCATGTATGTGCGCAATACAAACAAAACAGAGGCCCACTTGTAAAACATTACTCTCTAACACTTATAATGATCATAAACTCCACAGAGAGGCTTTAACTTGGTGAGGGTGTCTGACTTTGTGCATGATTTAGATCAGCTCAGACATCTTTAAATTCGCACTAGAGGTATAATTATGCACAACTCTAAAAGTAAAATCCCCCCCAAAAGCAAAAGGTATGAGACTCTGTAACTATCAACATTTGACTGTAATATCTCAAAGGCAGGAATTACAGCACAGTGACGTTATGTCTTGTCGGCAACTTATTAAAACAACAGCACTGTACAGCTGATGTTTTCTGCGCTCATTAGTGGAGCTCTGCATGCTGTAGCATAAAAAGCAGCAGGGGGTGGGACAGGGTACAGCGGACTGACTGAGTGGATTCAACTTAAGATTGTCACAGAAATGGTTCACAAAATAGCATAAATAATGCATATACCATCACAGAGCGAAGGCGGCGGTGGGGGCAGGTCGCCCACTCGGCCAATCACAGCTGTGCCTACTGGTGTCGGTGATGGAGCCGAGGGAGGCGTTATACTTTTTGGCCGCGGTGGTGCCACAGAGGCAAACTTCTTTGGCTGGTTGTAGAAGGACGGGGTGGTGACTTTGAAGTTCAGAGAGGATGTCACCATGAATGGCTTGCTGCTGCTGGAGTCCTCCATTTTGTGTATTTATCTGAGGATGAACACAAGAAACGTTATGAACATCAGTTGGACACCGTACAGGAAAATATTAATACTTATATGAGAGGCTGTTTTTCTGAAATGGTATAATACAGGTTGCAGTGAGGTTCAAATAGCACCAGACTCAGGGGTCTTACTCTCTCACCCCACATGATGAAACCAACATTAATCAGCTGACTAAAGTCAAAGGGCTCGCATTCCTTGGCAGTGTAAGCATGTCGGGTCTTTTGCAGGAGGATTAGTGGTGATGACACATCAACAAAACATTTGGCCCAACACAATTCCAAATTACAAAGTAATTGCAACCAGATTTTTGGTATGCAATGCCTTTACACTGAACAAGCGACAAAATTAACTACACCAAGAGTTTTAGAGTTGTGTTGACGGACAGTTATCCGTCACTACACAGCGAACAGGAAACAGAGGGAAAAAAGGTGAGACAGCTGCAGGAACTACTAAAAAAAAAATAATATGAAGGTAATGAATCTTTGGAGGAACATTTTTTTTTTGCTTTGTTAGGTTTCCAACTTTAAAATTGGCAGTTGCTTCCTAACATTGCAGTTTTGATTGATTCAATCTGTGCATATTGTTTCTCATTTCCTGTTGGTACAAAACTTTAACTTCTTTTATACCAACTGCCAAAACAGTACGCTATGCAGATTGGTACCTATTGTATACTTTATAACTGAGACACAGCTGTCTCGACCCCTAAAGTCTTAGCAAAACTAATTAAAATAGAGGTTTGTTGTGGCTTGCAGTGTCTCTTAAAATGTAGTTTGGACTGTGACTATTTCTAGATTTAGTGAAATTGCAGTAAAAAAAACAAAAAAAACACCACGAGGCATTCTGCAAATCCAGTGTTAGTCTTTAAACACAAAAGCTTTGGCAAATAGTCTACAGTGGAATGGGAGAAAAGTGTGTGAACATTTCCTCGGGCCATGTATACCGAGCAGACAAAGTGGCACTCCCAGATGCCAGACACAATTTACAATGTATAACACATGGCTGTCTACTGTGACATAAAACAAGACGAGAGCAAGTTTTGTAAGAGGGAGACCAGGGGACGATAGCAACTATCATAACATTTTCATGTGAGGTGCGTCAAAAAGAGAGAGAGCTCAAATATTTACCTCACACATGGTGGTGGTTAAACAAATGTTGATGTTACTTCAGTGTCTCTACTGAGATTCTTCGCAAAGTCTGAACACATTTCCCCTGAAGACCGGCGGCCCCCAAATATGAACTTTAGTCAAAAGCGCGGTTGTTCTTTCTGACCTCCTCCACCAACACACACAATCACACACTGACGCACACATCTGCACACACACTGGCTGTCTTAGCTTACACTATGACACTGCTTAAGACTTTGGACTATTTATGCAGTCTTCAATAGGTTGTAAAAGATAAATGTCACGCAGCCACAACACACAACCTGTTAGAGAATGAGTAGGTGGAAAGAATTAGACAAATTGGAGTTAACATTTTCCACTGAACATCCAGTATGCAATTATCTCTTTGTTGTGTGGCATTTATCCTCACATCCTAATGAAGGTTGCATAGCATAGATGCCTCCATAAATGTCACAGATATGGAAAAGAAGAGTGTGGGATTGTTTTCTCAGTCATCTATAATTCAAAAGTACTTCAGTAAATGTCCATTCATTGTTTTGTCTACTCTACTAAGACTACACTAATCATTTCCAAAAGAAAAGTATGCACAAGTCAAACTGAAAAACAGGTTAAGGTTGTATCAGTGCGTCTTGATATACCTCTCCTGAGTTAGCTTTAGTATTTCTCTCACAGGCTAGGGGTTGATGTGCATGGGTTTTCCTTGAAAACGGAAATAAACATCCTGGTATGTTAATAAGTATGCCGCCATGGTTTCTTCTCAACATTTCAGAAATATTATCCCCAAAATATCAAATACTTAAATAACTGTGACTAAAGAGTTTACTGGACCCTAAAAAGCCTTAAAAGGCATTGAATTCAATAATCTAAAAATAAGGTTTGAATTGGTATTAAAATGTCTTAAATCAATCTTTCAAAAGACTTAAAAATGTTAAGACATTGGCATCAGAAAATCTCAAAATAACATCCATTTTCTTTCATAATTAACTGAATGCTTCTTGGATTAACATCACACAAATCTGGATAGTGGAACCAAAAACACTACTATTTTGTTTCCTGCCAAGATGCTCAGATTGGAGGATCCACTATCTGCTGGCTGTCGCTGCACCCTGGACGACATGGGGAAGTACAAATTTAATGAGTACTGGCTATTTAACCAAGATTTTGTTGCATAGCTAATTCAGTACAAGGCAAGAAGGCTTGGTGTATTTTTTGCAAAAAGCTTTTCAAACTCTGCATGATGGGAATCAAGGCAGTGGAATCCCACATGCAGAATGAAAAACAAATTTGCCAAGAAAACTTGCTAAAAAAGGTCAGGTATTTCCCAGTTCTGTTCTGCCACCATCTCCACCTCCAAAAAAGTCATGTTTTATGTTACAATAAACATTTCATGCAAAAATTTCCCTCAACATAACTGATGTCAGTTCATGTTTTTCTTTAGTTTTGGTTATTGTAAAATTGTCTTAAATTCCATTCCAAATGGCATTGAAAAAGTCTTTAAGAGTCTTACATCTAACCCTGGACCAACTGTCTTTTCTTCCTTTCTTAAATTAGTGATTTTAAACTGGCTCCTTTTAATTTAACTTACTGTATTTTTGCCTTTGAAGTTGCAACACATATTTCCTGACACACATAATACTGTTAAGCAAACCTCTCCAAAAGCCACAAAACACTTTGTTTACACTGTGGGTTAAAATGTAGCTACATCAGTTGTTTACCATTTAGATATAATTGAGTCTGCATTTGGGAAAACAACCTACCCCAGGAAGAGATCAAGCCTGACATAGCCTTGAAAACCATTATGCAGACTGGGCCTAGCTGACAGTAAAGGCTAAACTAACCAGGAAAGAGCTGAAGTGTTTCATCCTCATTCCACTTTGTTGGGACACACAGGCAACGCTTCAAGTTCTGACAAGACAAAAACCCCTCAGAGCTCATGAAAGTATCTCTGGTGCTCGTGATATAATCACAAGTTTCTCTGCAGAGAAAGTAGCAAGGCATTTTCTCTTCTGCTTTTTGAGTCAGCTTCCTTAAAATCAATATTTATAGATGCTGAACACTTTTAACCATATATGTCCTTTGGGCATGTGGAGGTGTCGACTCTTCCACTGTGTCATTCAATAGTCTAGACTTCCCATTATGAATCACTGATGTATTAAACCTGGGTACACAACACTTTAACTATACAGGGACATAATTCATTTGTTGGAATACTAATTTGTTGTGTATATGCATTTTTATCAGATCGCTCTATATGTGTATGTACAGTCTTTATGTATCAGATTGTATGTATTATCATGTAAATAGGTCATAAGTTTTAAACTAACACAAGTTCAGACCAATAGCTTTCTGCTCTGACTAGACAAAAATTTGATTTGAAGTATAATTCCTTCTGATGCATCTCACTACAACAGCATTAGTGATTGATCATAGGGTTCAGATTAGCTATGCCACCAGGAAACACAATTAGTTTTGACCATTTATCTAACAAAAAACATTACAACAATCAGTGAAAGTATCTCCAGGCATGAGATTTACTCTCAAATGTCAGTGTCCTTTCAGTACAGTTACAATCTTAGCTCCACTTCACTATCTCATGTAGTCTAAATAATTCAGAAAACTGCTGCATGAATCAATAGGGGAGATGGTGAGGCTCTAATGGAGATGCAAAGTGTTCTGGTTGCCAACTTTCTACAGGCACACAGGGAAATTTTGCAGAGCAGTTTGCACCAATGGAAAAATAAAATAACAAAAGGAGAGTGCAAGAGAGAGAAAGGACAGATGTTTTTTCAGTCTTTTGAAAAACAGCTGGCATCTTATTAACATGATATCAATGCTTACTTCAAGTTGATCAGAGTGGTCACTTAATGCAAAACCAGATTGACTGGTTACAGTGAAGATAAAGCTCTTGGCTTTAAATAAGGCTGAAGTGCTCTAAACAGGGCACTTGGATTTATAATGGCTTTCTAAAAGGAGTGCTTGACAAGAAGGGTGGGTATAAACTGTGATTTAGTCTTTTCATTACAGCACTTTAGCTACCTTGTCTCTATACGAGACAATACGCAATAGTCCCCTCAATTATTCAACAGTGATAATAACTTGTGGTCAGGTTCCATCTGCTCCTTGATTCGATCCTGAGGGATTTAATACGATGACATCAGCTCCACGCAGAGCTCCAGACATCCTACTCCAAATCTATCTTGAAACCTGATGCTTGAGATGAGAGAGACCCTCAACTGAGGAACATATTTGGCACTACAACTCAATGACATCACCTCTTTTTTTTGCTTCTTTCCAAACAGCCTCTCTTTCTATATATCTTTGCTGCTTTGTTGAAGGATGGAGTGCTTGTCATAAGCTCTGGCTCGCTCTCACAATCTGATGTACAGACGTGTGTTCTGAGGCAGACCACAACCATATTTATCTCGTTTATTGTTGTACTCTCTTCAACTTCTCATTCATCTCTCGCTCACTAACAACTGAATGACATCACTTGAAGCTGCATTTAATCATTTCTATGTTACAGCTGTGATGGAGGATGGCATTACGGAGCATTTAGATAGGGCCCCTGCATAAATCACACGCTGTCCTCTGCAGCTTTTGAACTTTGTGCAACCTCCACGTGGCCGGACAGCTTTTATAGGCTACAAAAATGGTACTCAATGCTGGTTTGGGTACTGCAGCACAGTTGGTTTTCATTCCACCTTATCAGGGACTGATTTACACATGCGACAGAGGGTAAATGTAATCAACCTTGAAGAATATGAAAAACAGCATGGTATTGGCACTAAACATGGTTGGAGAATCACTGCCTTACAGAACAGAGAGACCTCTTCAGGACTTGAGAGGCCCTTGAGACTCAACATTATAAGTCCCATAGGGACTATGAAAAAGCACAAATAAACAAAAATAAAACTGCACCTTTTGTAGCACACTTGTTGTTATCACTGTGTTTTGTCTTAGTGTTAATGAGTTTCACATGAACACCTTCTTTCTGAAGGCGACAGACTATATGATGCAGTAGCTGTTACGGGGGAGTTTACCACACTTTTCCATGGCAAACTGTTTAACTCAGCAGTGGTTCATTACTTTGAGGTTAAAGAGGAACTACATTTGGTTTATAAACTGTGCTGCTACCTTTTAAATGGTCATATATGGAGGTGTTGCAGCATGGTGCATAGATGAACTTCTTTTTGAGTACCAATGTGCTCACATATATTCTGTAAAAACATTTTTGCTGTGGTTTTTCTACCAAAATTGATGTTCTTTTAACAACACAGATAGAGGTAAAGGTCCCACATTAGTATCAAGCTCATAACTGCTTGTCAGTACACATAATAAATACAATAAAGCAATCAAACACAAACACAAAGATAATTCCACATTTATAAAGGCAGTTACCCTAACAGTTACAGGAACCTAAATTCCTGAGAGTAACTAACTTTTTCCGCGTCTGGTTGGTCATTGTATCAGTGACTAGTGTGTTGTTGATGAAACTCTCTATTGTTCGCATGTTAATAGCACACCCAGTTTCTGGGAAAGCGTGTCTAGGCCGGGGGTCACTAATGCGGGGACAAACAACCCTTTTGAGTCCAATCTTACAGGTCACTGGACATGCATTGAGCACCAGTGCTGTGCTCCCTCTCAGACTACAGTTAGATGGCTGATTGAGCAGGCAACATTTCAAAACTGGTAATAACATCAGGCGATGGGCTCTGTGTCAAGCTCTCACCCGCACCACCTTATCCGCTTCCACAGATATTACAGTAGAGGGATTTAGGCTAAAGAAGAGTCACAAGATGGGTGGGAGACAAAATCAAAAGAGCTTCACATGCAGGGATTTAGCGCAAAGGGATGCCCTAAAATAGCCTGCCTGTCTTGCCTCACGGAGGCTGCAATTAAAGACGATTCCTCATCACCCCAGTCATCAAGGGTAGCATGCACTCATTCATAGATCATCTCCATTCACTGATTTCCATTTGCCTCAACAATTTACTGAGGCGTTACTGACCATAATCTGAGTCTTTTCAAACAGAAGCACCACACAAACCTCAGGCCAACCCAAGCTGGAGTCTTCTAGCTTTTAGTTATTCTTAAACACAGTTTACTATGGCCTTGGGCTGAGGCTTCCCTCCTATCTGGCTGATGAAAAGGCAAATCAGAGAGGCAAGGCACAGCTGTATGGCTAACACTGATAATGACAGGATTTTTATATTCACTAAAGCTGTGTAAGTGCTGTGCTAACATGGCCATGATCCCTCTGTATTCTCCCAACATGCCTTATTAGTGCACTGAGCTGTGGCAGAACTGGTCGCATCCTTTCATTCATGACATGAGACACAATTAGGTTATGAATATAGGCCATTCAGTGATAAAGGCCTCCTCAATATGGGCACAACAGAGCAGTAATCATGTACCACCTAATCACTTGGCTATATCAATAATAAGTTACACATACTGCACCATGGTGCTCCACCCACCTCGGCACCCCACTGATTAGATAGCGTTAGCCAACTGTTAGCCTTTGACAGCTGACATCAATGGGGGAGCGGTCACTAACACAGCAAATGGAGACAGACAGCTAGGTTAATAAATAATAATTAATAATTCACTATCTAGCAATGTACAGAGTGCGAAAAAAATGAAGGTTGCTAGCTAGACGTTGGCTAATTTAGCTAGGTGGCTAAGAGTGAAAATCAGTTCTACGTTGATGTTAACATTCCAGCAGTAACCGTTGGACGCTCGTGACGTTAGAAACGTTAGCGTGTCTCAGTCGGGTTGATTCAGGTAACGCTCATATGATTTACCGTCATTTCTTCGACACACATTAACACAGAAATTAAACCCTCTGACGATTTAATGGCATCTGACACTCACCCGCGACTCTGACCAGCCACCTTGTGTGATAAACATGAACGTAAGCTCTGTGGCTTATCATCAATCACATCAACGGTAAGGTTAGCTAGCTTCACTCGCGCACACCCCTAACCTACCTCTCCTAACGTTACAACCCTTGGGTCAGTTTGTATCGGTGGGTAACACCGCCCCATTTTTTCTCCTTACCTCATATGGCAAAGCAGGCGGCTTCTCTTAACTGTGCTGTCATCAAGTTTAATATTCCTGCTACTCTCTGTAGTGCATAAAAGCTTCCAGCTGCGTTGCTAGCTTGCTAGCTTTGTCAACTTTTTGGCTGGACTTCCTGTTGCAGCTTCCGCATAGCCCATTCCTTATCGTCGGTGTCCATCAGCTGGTGTAGCAACCTACTGTACGTTGCTCACTATACAGCCAGGGAAACAACAGACCACCACCCACCCAGAGGTATCTTTCAGTTAAACCCTGCAGTAGTTTTAAAATGACATATAAAACACAGCTTTATGACAGATCCATAGAAGTTGTCACGTCGCAATGATGCCATTCCCTGAGGTGTTAACAGCAACCCTCATTGAGTTTCTGTAAATCTGTGCTATCATTGAAACCTGACAATAAACTTTACCTTATTAGGTAACCTGGGGCAGTCTGACCCCCCAAAAAGTGAGACATGCCATCTCCTCCTGTTATCTTGATTCACAGCAAATACAGTTACTCACCCTGTTAATACAACTGCAGTGTGTGTCTCCTTTTCTCCTTGTTTGCTTCCCCTCTTTCTTTTGTTCTTCTTTTACTCTTGGTCCAGGCTGAGTAACAGTTGACTGTAATGGTAACTTCTGTTCCCCTCTCCAGCTATTAGACCCTCCCCCTGTGCTTTTCAGCCTGGAAAAGGAATGACACCATCCTTCCAAACAAGTTCTCTCTCGTTTTACTTTGGCTCAGGAGTTGTGTATTACTATGTAAACAGCACCTCTCTCTCTCTCTCTCTCTCTCTCTCTCTCTCTCTCTCTCTCTCTCTCTCCCCTCTGTGTGTGTGTGTGTGTGTGTGTGTGTGTGTGTGTGTGTGTGCACACTTAAACTGTCCAGTCAGACCCCTCCTCCTCCCCGCTCTCTTTTCTCTCTGGATTCTTACAGCATTCTTCATTCAATGACATCAACCCTGTTGCCTCTCCTTGTAAGGTCAGACCGAGGGAATGAGGGAGCGAGAGGGAGGGAGAGATAATGGGGCTAGAGGCTTGATTAGATACAGACACTAAAGGCGGTCAGGGTTTAAACACAAGGAGGTACAACGGTTGAGGAAAGTATGTTCCACCAGGGCTGGGCTGTGGACTAGGTTGCCCACTGTAACTTTTATTTAATGTGAGAAAAAAATAAGACTGGTTTTCTTCCTGTCTTTCACTTGCCTCAACAGGCAGAGAGCTGAGGATCAGATCGTAAAGGCATTGTTTTGTCTGTTGCCAAGTGCGCTGCCACACCGTTATTTGCTTTGCACAAAGGCAGTGAACATGCAAAGACTTAGATTGCTTCTGTGTGCATGATTAGCACACTTGATTATGGAGAGTAAATTTAGTATATGGCTATTTCGTAAGTCGTATGTTTGCTCATCCTGACAATAGGGATGTGGTTGCCCTCAACCTGGTTTCAGATGACACCTCCCATCCTGCACATTACCCACTTCTATGACTTAATATCCTTTTGTGCCTCACCCACACACAGACACACACCACGACACCACACACACACACACACACACCAGAAACCTTGGTGACGCATGTTGCCCACATGGTTGAGTCTTATCACACTTTCAGGTGTAGTCATTGCTTTTACAATGCAAGAAATCTTTCAGAATATGTCTATCATTTACATACATTTACATTTATTATCACGTTTATATTTTTAACACTTTGAAAATGTTATGGTTAGTGTACCTTTTCATTTTAATAA
Organism: Epinephelus lanceolatus; assembly: GCF_041903045.1. NCBI lineage: Eukaryota > Metazoa > Chordata > Actinopteri > Perciformes > Serranidae > Epinephelus > Epinephelus lanceolatus. The sequence continues at coordinate 15,633,684 of NC_135743.1, read as the reverse complement.
CACAGGAACAGTAGAGACACCAACAGAGTGAGACTCTTTCATCTCTTCCTGATTCAAATCAGTCAATAATTCAAGTTTTACTGGAATCAAGTACCACTTTTAGCTATGCTGAGCTGAAATGATTAGTTGAGTAATTAATGACTCAATTGAGAGATATATTTAAATAACTTTTCAATAAATAAAGTCAGTTTTCAAGGAGATATACCCAGGATTTCATGGTTTCAGCATAGTTGTGAGGAGGTGTTGGTCAGAGAAAACAAGCCATTTTAATGACTTCACCTAATGTAGAAAATGTGACAGTCATTTTATATGATCACCTGAAATTTCATATACCAAACGTTATTTATTAAGAGAGAAAATAATCCTCTGTTTAATTGATAATAATCAGTTGCAGCAGCACAGTGATGCAGTGGTTAGCATTGTCACCTCACAGCAAGAGAGTTCCGGGTTTTTAACCCAGCGTGGGTTTTCTCTGGGTAATTTGACTTCCTCCCACAGTCCAAAGACATGAAGGTTAATTGGTGACTCTAAATTGTCCATAGGTGTGAATGTGAGCGAGAATGGTTGTCTGTCTCTATGTGTCAGCCCTGTGATAGTCTGGCGACCTGTCCAGGGTGTGCCCTGCCTCTTGCCCTATGTCATCTGGGATAGGCTCCAGCCTCCCCACGACCCCCAACAGGAAAAGCGGTTATGGAAAATGAATGAATGACTAAATAAAATGAATGAATGGTTGTAGCCTTATCTTTGTTAGTTTAACACAAAGTGTAGCCTGAGGGCCCCTGAACATGACATGAAATGCATGCATAATATTTGAATCATTTGTGGTCCATGTCACTGCTTCATTTTCAATATCTTACATTCAGTACACTACTCAGTTACTGCGTCAAACAAGCATCTGTCCGGTTAGGGATGTAGGAATAGTGATTTTTCAGTGGACAACTCGGCAGTTTCATGTCGAAGTGAGATTTGTGCAGTTTTCCTATGCGGCCCTTAATCATATGCTGGCCCCTGTAATTGGCACTTTGTTACCAAAACTTTAAGCACCCATGGTTTAACATATTTCTAGATAATTCTGTAACATCGGAAACTGCACTGGAAACAACTGCAGTTAACGCACCCTATGGAAAAAGTTTTTCCCTGTCTTGCCTTTTCTTTAGGCTGACTTTGACATTAAATAACTGAACTGTGCACTGTTTATTCTGACTCATCCACGCCTCAGTAAGATTGCCACCAACTTTCAGATCACCATATGACAGTCTGTCTGAGTCACAGCAGAGTTGCACTTAATACAGGTTGTGAAACCAGGCAAGGTTCTCCTCCATCCAATCTCTGCGGAGGCTGTTGTGTAACCTGTTGCTGCCTGATTCATGCCTGTGAACTACAGGGAGTGGTCATTGGGGTCTTTGATAGCCCATTGTCCCGCAAGGAATGTTTCCAGTCTCTCCCCACTTCCACTGGGACAAAAAATGTGTTGAATTTCCACTCAGCAGCTCTGGTGTATGCTGAGAAAAAAAGCACACTCCATCCTGGCTCGTCGGCTCTCAGGCAGGTGACATGAGAGGTCAGTGTCTGTTTGCCGTTCCAAATTCCAGACAATTCATGAGCTTGCTTTCAGTCTGACTAGTGACGGGACTGAGGAAGCTGAAGTGACACATGTGTAACGCTCCTTTGCCCTTTTCAGCCAGCTGCACACGTGGGGTGGTGCCATGGTGACTGAAGTTTGGATCAGGCAGGGAGAAGGCAACTCCAGGGTCCAGTCAGTCTGGAGGTAAGACAGAAAAAAAGAAAAACAGGAGGCCGTCAGAATCAGAGCCAGACAGCCTGGAATGCAGCCAAACCTTGGAATGAACAGTTCCTCTCCCCCTCCCTCTCTAAAGTGCCATATTTCTCCTTCTCTCTCTCTCCCTGTTTCATGCTGTATGTTTTTTTTTTCACCAATGTTCTCCCCCAATCCCTCCACTCCTCAGTCTGCCCTCCATACGCTGCACTCTTATTTCCCTTCCCATCTTTTTTTCCGCTCCTCCCTCTCCACCTCCCACTGCTCATGTGAGTCACTACCTGCCTCATAATACCACAGTGCTCACAGTTAATATCCTGATCTTGGATCATTTCCGACTCGCTCTCCCTCTTTCTCTCTTTCTCTCGACACACTCATTTTCTCAACAAAGGAAAAGTGGGAAGCCATCTGAATGCAAGGTAAATGTTTTTAATTGCTCACACCCAAGTGAATGCATTTTAAAAGCACAGAACAACAGCATGGCAGTAGACCTTACAAAGCAAATTATTTGTACGCGATCCCAGCATCAAGAACTTTGCTTTCTTTTCCTCTTTTGATATAATATGCTGCACCCACAGACAACACAAAATACACCAAACCAACAATTAAACACAATGTTTCAAGTCCTTGCCGCCCCAGCCCCCCATCCACAAGGGTTACAACAAAAGAACTACAAACAGAGGGGTTGTCTTAAAGCTTCTGTTGGCATCATTCAGAGCATTAATATAGCAGCAAACCACTGTTTGCTATGTGAAGATTTAGTGGAGTGATGATGTCCTGAGCCGAGAATGAAGTGATACTACTTCTGTGTGTGCTGTAATCCAAGCTTCGTTTGTTTCGGTGAGCTAGTCCAGCTGCATGTGTATGTTAGTGCATGTGTTTATTCCACTGGCTAGCTCATTGCCACTGCTTTGCACTGACAGTCAGTAACCACTGATATCGAGAGACATCATTGAAACTGAGGTGTGGGGCCCACCCTCAGATTTCCCCCTGGTTAACACCATTAGCTCTGTCAACACTGTTGCTGCTGTTTAGCACTATTTTTGGAGTTCAAGCCTGTCAGCTGCTAGCTGCCAGCTCAGCCGCTAGCTGCCAGCTCAGCCATCTCCATGTTGAGAACCATGTCAACACAACTCATATGCTCTGATTTTCACATAGAGCCCCTTTAAACAAAGATGAATGCATGTACAATTCCATCACCAATGTAGTTACATGCCTATGTTATCCAAATAAGTCTGCCAGCTCTTTAAAGGGGACAGCACCTACATTTAGAGTTCCTATATGTTATTTCCATGGCCAAAGAAAGTTCAGTCAATACTTGTGAACATGAATAACTGTTTCAAAGCCAGAAAACAAAGAAGTAAGTCTCAAACTTGTGATGTCATCAAAAGTCTGGAGCTGCTCCACAGACAACGAATATGAGCCTGATTTTGTGGCCGTAAAACTCCAGTGAGTTTGATTCTATTGCAATGTTCTCAGTTTAGAAACAGAAAACATACTCATATACTCAGAACATTCCCCTGGGTGCTGTCAGTGTCAATTTACTGTCCGTGGAGCAGCTCCAGACTTTCGATGACATCACAAACTTGAGTTTTAACACACAGAGTTGTTTATGTGCACTTGTTTTTTTGGACTGTCTGAGACCATAGGAATAATGTATGAATTTTGGATATAGTTCCCCTTTAAGAAAATCTCTCAGTAGGCAACAGTAGACGAGGGGAATATAGCTGTTATTTGCGGAAAATGTTTAGCTGTAGAGAGGAGAGTCCATCTTGTGATTTTTGCCAGATAGTGTGGACTTTAATACACATCCAGGTACAGTGCAAGAAACACCCTTTCACAATTCCACATGTAAAACACACCTTTGACCATTTAGGTCTGGGATGTGACATAAAGTTGATTAAGGAAGTTTCAATGCAGCATGCATGAATGCATGTATGAGTAGTAAAGCTCTGCAAGTAATGCACATGAGTAAAAAAAAGTTTTTTTTTTAAAGAAACAAGTACCATTTTTTAAAATAGTGCTTCTAATCTTTATTGAGTATACTTTCGGAGTGCTCGAGTGTAGGGCGGGAGAGCGCACGAGGAGCACCTCTACTGCAAATGCCAAGTTGCCAGCTGCCTAGAAGAAAAAGAAGCACCACTTGTCCTTTAACCATGATGAGATGATGTAGAAAACCCAGAACAGGAGGCAGCAACAGTCCTTGGCCACACTTTTTATACCAAAATCTTAAAAAACAGTAACATGATGCTTGCTGTGCCTCTTGACAAACACAGATCTCTACCTTTAAAAACTGTTCTTCTACCTCCACAAGCCCATTAAAGAAGGTTACACCTATTGTAACTTATTTAATTTCTACTTGAGTCTTTTTTTTATGGGGGCAATTGTACTTTTAACTGAGTTTAGATGTTCAGTACTCTACCCACCACTGCATAAATCCTCTCTCAGGTATTATAAACATAAAACGGAGCCTATAATGGAGTTTAAATGTAGATAGCAGTGCCTACAAAGCAAAAACCATTAAGCCATCAAGCAGAAATTCCAGGCGTACTTTAGACAGGATGAGAACCTGCATACTTGAGACAGAACATGGTCTCTTCACTCAGCAGCACCCACAGGAAAAATCTGTCTGCTGCCAAACTGGCCCCCATTCAACGGCAGTGTGAGACTGCAGTGCCCCAGTTACCCCAGCAGGTGTCAGAGTGATACTCATTTATGTGTGGCGTGCACAGCCAGACTGAAATGCCTTGAGGGAAGAAGACTCGCTCAGAATCTCTTGACAGCAAGTAAATCCACATCAGCCACAGATGTGATAAAGGACAGGGCGGTGTGTAGATAGTGACATGACTCTAAGAGAGACTGATAGGCTTGTTGAGGAGAGTGGGTACATGAGAAGCTGGACACAGAAGCATCAGTGGATACAAACAGGCCAGCAGTGCTGGTGGTCTAGACAAGCAGGGCTGTAGCCAGAGAGTGAAGGGTGATTGCAGGAGAGCAGGAAAGAGAATTGTAAATAATAGAGGAGAGTTGGGAACTCCTCATACGCAAGGTTTTGCCTTGTGTAAGACCTGGAGTGCACAAACACACACAAACACACACACACACACACACACAGCGTGAGCGCAGAGACTCCATACCACCCACACACAAATATAAAACAGTGTGTGCTGCTGAAGCTAGAAATGGTGAACTGCCAGCCCAAAGCACCAACTAATAATACACATAAACTGTATCTCCCACCGGCTAAAACAAAGCTAATCACATAAGCAAGGCCATTAGAGAACACCTTATTAGAGCCTGCCTCCTTTTATAACAACATTTATATCTCTCCCCTTGTCCCCACCCACCTCATACGCTCCTTCCCTCCTCAAAAACAAACCACAGAGCATTCCCCCTCATCTTTTTCTCCCCCCCTCCCTCTGTCTACCCCCTCCCCGCTTCACTTCTCCGTCCCCACACATATTTTCTCTCCTTCATATGCGAAACCCAATGCAGGCTGGCTGTCACATACACACCCTCCCTTCCTCCTCTACACACACACATTCTCGTATAACTAACTTGGTGGGTCCTTGAGGGCAGATGCGTAACATGTGGTTCCAATTAACACAGATAACACACACTAGCAGCAGTTAGGTTCACTGGAGTGCAGAGTAACGGCAAGGATATATGGAAAGCAGCGGGCTGTGAAGTGAAGACAACGGGGAATATAGCTCCTTGTTTTTGAGGAGGTTAACCAGTCTGAGCTAGTTTTATTTTAAATAGAAACGTTTTGCCAACCTCTAGAATGACTTTCGTTCGTCAGCACATAACATCTTGAACGAGACAGTAATAGAGCTGTTATTCATTATCCTTGAGGTGCAACCTACAGAACAGCCAGGGGCTGATGGACAGATAGTGACAGATACATGAAAGTCACTGATTACAGGAATGAGGTGTGCGCGGGTCCCCGAGATAATATTAAACAGGGGCTGCTGCATTTGAATTCAGCGCAGCACCATCACCCCAGATAAGAAAACAAGAGACGTGCTGACGGGGGACATGATAGAAGTTGGCTGTGTCATGTGTTGCAAGGCGCTTTCATGTCATTGTACATGCTTTGTTAGCACAAGTGTAGAAGTCTGTGTGTGTGTGTGTGTGTGTGTGTGTGGGGGGGGGGGGGGGGTAAGAAAGGAGTGGACAAAGATGGTGAAAGGCAGTCATCTTTGTGATTGGCCCATGTATCAGAGTGAGATTAGTGTCAGGAATGTCTTCCCTCTGCGGCTGACCTTGTCTCACATTGACGTTCCATATCATAGATCACCACACTGTCACAGGTGTTCTGTGTACATATAAAGCACGTGAGTGTGCGTGTGTGTGATCGGGCTGCAACTAAAGATTATTTTCATTATTGATTAACCTGAAGATTATACCCTAACTTAGAGGTCAAGTATGTATGATTTATGGGGATATATTGACAGGTACGGAATATAGTATGTTTGTATTTGTGTATAACCACGTGATATTTTCACGTGGTTAATCACCAATCATTGTATTTTCATAACCTCTGAATGAGCCATTTATATCTACATAGTAAGAGGGTCCTCATCCAAGGTCATTGCCATGTTGCATGCTTCTACAGTAGCCCAGAGCGGACAAACCAAACACTGGCTCTAGATAGGGCAGTCTGCAATATTGTGTCAGCCACAGTCGTTACCAGCCTCTTTGTGTGGAGCAGCATTGGAAAAACAGATTTTTTTTAAAATGTGAAACTGCTTTATTCTGTGTTTTTACCAGCTTAAATCACCACGACCATTTGTTTTGGAGAGGAAGACACCTCTGCAGATAATTCCAGAACATCTGCACCTGCATCAAGTTATCAGAGGAAAAAAGTGAGCACAAATTAGCAGGTGCAGGGCTAGCTGCCCATGTAACATGCCAAACAGCGCAAGAGAAACACAGATTTGTAATGTGAAACTGCTTTATTCAGTGTTCTACCAGTTTTAATCACCAGGGGTCTCATTTATAAAAAAATGCGTAGGATCCATACTAAAGATGTATGTACAAACAAAAGCCAAAAATGGTGTGTGCCAACAGTTTCTATAATCAGGCTTCCATCTCACTATCAGTGTTGCAAGTTCCCCCTCTCCAAAATGTTTGTAAGCACAGGTCAAAGTTTCTCCCATTAAGTCTGTCTTTATACATCACAACTTTTGCGTGGGAAGTGGCGTACGCCTCTTTCAAGCCTCGTTTTGTGCATACGCAATGTTAATAAATGAGACCTGTGGCGTGTTTCTTTTGGAGAGGAGGGCACCTCTGCGGATAATTTGGCTTCTGGTGAAAACCTCTTGAACGATGAACAATGAAGGAATTCTAATTTGGAGGTCTCATCTGGTTGCAATTTTCAGTCCTCACCACTAGATGCCACTAAACCCCCTTGGGTTCTACGCATTGCTCCTTTAAATGATTAATCGCCTGGTGTGTAAAACTTTAGATAACAGTGAAACATGATGGTCACAATTCTCCAGAACTCAATGTTACATCATAAAATGTCTTTTATTGTTTGTATGTACGTTGTAATGTACGAGAAGGAAAGGCAGCAAAGTCTTTTCAGAAGCTGGAACCATCAGATGTTTGGCATTTTTGTTGCAAATTGACTTGAACAGTTAATCAATCATCAAAATAGTTTGACTGATTGATTAATTGTCACAGCCATAGTGTGTGCGTGTGGCTGCGTCTCAGTAATCTGACCCAGTTTGTTCACAGGGTTTAAATATATCCTACTTTTGACACAGGAGAATGTGCGAAGAAAAGGTGAAGGGGGGGCAAATATGAATCGTACTGACAAAGAACGACAGGTAGAGCGGGATAAATACACCTAGATTAACCGAGGATTTCGGCAAAAAAGCATGAAATGTCATAAAGCGGTGCAAAGAGAGAAACTGTCTGAAGGATTACAAACAGTGACTTAGACAGAGTGATGGGCAGATGGAGGGGGAATTGAGAGCCAGAGAAGGGAGACGTGGGTCGAAATCAATATACTCAGCATGCAATTACACACAGCAGAGAGGAGCAGTGTGTTGTTTTTTCCCAGCCAGGTTCAGGGTATGTGAGCCAACAGCCCCGAGTGAAGCTGACCCCTGCAGCATCCTATAGCCTCATCTCCTCTGCCCCGGTGGGAAAACCAACAGAGAGAGCACATCTATATATAAACACAGTGCAGGGATTGGCTATATTATGTATTATTTGTTATGTCTGGCTTTTCCTTTTTATTGCTACAACACGTCCATGCCTCTCTCTTTTCGTTATCTATACAATTCTGAAACTAAGTAATAGGATTGTTGTCTTTTTCCTGCATCCATTCTGGAGTGCTAATTGTTATTTCACACACCATCGTCTCCACACCTCTCCCGCACATGACTCAACTGTTCTTTGCTCTCCTTCCCATCACCCCCCCATCTGTGCCCATGTCTTTGTCTCTCTGTCCTTCCATCTGTCGTGCTCCCTTCCTCTCTGTCTTCTTCGCCCAGTGCGCGTAAAGTCAACACAACATGAGTGACCGCACATGCACCTCTTCACTGTCCAGGCTGCTCCTGCGTCATTTGCTGGACAAACACATGAACAAACAGCACCCATGAATTTGTAATCAGCAAAGGGAGAAAGAGAGAAGGGCAGGGGGCTTCCCAGACAGAAGAGGAGTCAGAAAGATAGGGAGGGAGGGAGGATTAAAAAAAAAGAGAGAAAGCGTTGATATGAAACTGAGGTGAGACAGGGGGAAGGTGGAGAGTGTAGGTGTGGTGGTGTTACAGATATAGATGCAAGTCAAATGACAGAGAGAGAGAGATGTAGATAAAAGAGCCACTCCTCTCATTTGTCTCTCTAGGGAAGAGAGGATAGAGCTGAAGGAGAGGAGCGAAAACAAAAAGAGTGAACAGAGGAAGATGTGAGGATGTGACTCAGAGTGAGCAGAAAGCAAGAAATAGGTGCAGAGATGACTGAGGGGCGGATCAATACGGAGAGACGACATAGAAAGAGGTGGAGACTCGGCAGCGGCGGCTTGACTGTGAAGGAAAACCCTCTGCTGTTTTTTTCTCAGGATTGTTTAATATTGGTGTATGTGCGTGCATTTTTTTTTTTTCGAGTGATCAGTGTAAGGGAGGAGGAGGAGGAGGGGGGTGATTGAGAGGGACATGGAGAGAGGCACGAGGAAACCGCTGCAGTGCATTGTCAGGCTGAGCGCACACAGGAGAGGGAGACAGAGAGAGAATCCCCCATTTTAGCTCAACAATATTACGGCAGTGCAGAGATATCTACAACAATGGCAGCCCGGCACTCTCGGCACTGTGCTATTGATCTTGTAGTGGCAACCCAATACACACACAATGTGATTGTTGTTTTAACCTCTCATTAGATTAATGCCTGTGGTTGTTTTTGATCATTCTCATTTGCAGATCATCCAATTATGCTGTCATTGTCAGTCCCAGTAACTCAGACTGGTTAGGTAAATGTCATAATGCCTGCAGATTAGAGTGGATATATAATAGCACAGTTATATCATTGATGATATTGATACTTATAAAAAAAAGACAACTGTTTAAATAATGCTAATAATGCCTCCTCACATCTTTATTTAGTCCCAATCTATTCCCCTCAGGCATACTGACTTACTAACCGGATCTCTTCTAAGACACTGCACTGGAGAGAGAGAGCAGAGGGGAGAGAGGGAGAGGGAGGGAGGGAGAGACAGAGAGAGAGTGATCAAGCAAGCGCAGGAGGGAGAGAGAAAAAGAGAGAGCACAGGAGAGCAAGAAAAAGAAGCTAGAGCCGAGAGAAAGAGAGAGTCGCAGGAGGAAGAGGGAGAATGCACGGTGTCTGGGTAACACTTCCACGCTTGTATCCAGGGCCTTTGTGAATACACCATGGGATGCATCGGCTCCAGGAGACTGAGTAAGCCCCGCTTCTCTTCTCTCTCTCTCTCATTGCGGGCTAGAGGGGGGTTTGGGTGGGGGTGGTGGCGGAGGGGGTGAGGAGGAGGATGAGGAGGAGGATGGGGGTCGTGCAGGAGCGAGGGGTTCGTGTGTGTGTGTGTGTGTGTGTGTGTGTGTGTGTGTGGAGAGACTGTGCATGGACTGGCTTTGTATGTATATGTGTGAAGGTGCTTGCTTCTCTTGCAGTGGTCCCAGAAGCTGTACACTTAGTATACAGGCGAGATGTCAGAGATAATATGTGTTAAAATGTGGTACTCTGTGTGTGTGTGTGTGTGTGTGTGTGTGTGTGTGTGTGTGTGTGTGTGTGTGTGTGGTTGCATCCCCCACCATCCCTACCCTCCCCTCCCTCCTCCCATCCCTTGATTTATGATGCTGTTTGGCAGTATGTATATGTGTGTGAGTAGGAGGCAGAGAGGGATGGAGAGGAGAGGGAGGTGCGGAGAGGGGAACGCTGTGATAGTGCTTATTTATAGGGCGGTATGGCTCGGAGAAAGAGAGGAAAAAGAGACAAGGGATAATGCTATTGTCAGGGGCATTTGCTCAGTTTGTTATTATTTGCATGAATAATAGGGATAGAGGGGGGATAAAGAAACGAGCAGCAGAGGAAGAATTTCAGCGCAGGCAGGCAGGGAGGAGGGGAGGCGGACGGATGGCGATGGAGAGAGGGGGAGAGGGAGGGGCGAATACGTGCAGGCAGGGTGTGTGGGATTGATGGGAGTTTTCAGGTGAGGACCCTCTTGGATAGATGGCATGTTAGGAACTGCTGCTACATGGTGAAAGACTGGGAGTGGTTGTGTAAATGATACATATATTTTTTAAAGTTGTTTGCATAGATATAGTTTAACTATACTGCAGTGCATGTCTTCGTATGTTGCATGAATCACACTCAAAGGTAAAAATAAACACAGACTTCTTTTTGGTGTTAAATATTAATGAGTCACTTAGCACGTCAGGCTCTTAAAAAGCATCAGTCAGAGTGTGTTTTTTTAACGTCACTCTGAAAAGTGCATAACCTTTGCAGGGGTCGTGAATGTCATAACCAGGTAGAGAGGATTTCCTGCTTGGTTGTGCAACCCCCCGTCCCTTTTTAAACTAAATGTAAAGACGCGATAAAGAGGATTTTAAATAGATGTCTTTGAACATGCAAGAAGAAAGAGTATTACAGCACATGACACAGTTAGGAAGGCAGGTGTGAACTGAATACAGCAGGACCAGTGTTACAGCGGCTCAGGCCAGCCAGATTATAGTGTTTGACACATTGCAAAGCAGGAGAGGAGGTTAGGATCCTCTGTCAACAGTCAGGTCAAGACAGGAGACCTTACAAAGCCCCGCTGGAAATAATGTGATTGAAGAGGACAGAAGGCTTTGGAAAGGTGCCACATTAATCTGATCGTGAGCCACCTGAATACTGATGCTCCGTTTTTATACGAGTGATCAGAGAAGCTTAAGATTTCAGTAAGGCTGCTCTGGTAATAGCAGTTTCTAATCAGGGATAAATGATGATGAGCTGTGTATAAAAGGAAAAGTACACTGTAGCCTGTCAGTCACATGTAGTGGAGATCTACTCAAGGGAATACAAATGTTATTCCAAGTTGTGTGTGCTATAATCTAATACAAATGTGTAAATAAACAGTATGTTTTCAAGCAGCTTGTGTGCCTCAGCCTGGGATTCTCTCGTAAGCATCGGAACCAGCGGCAGTTTCGAGGCATGGTTGTGTTTATCCTGGGTGAGGATGGCTTTAGTGTGTGCTATTGATCAGGCTTCTCAACTGCAGTCCGCGCTGCCAAGCAGAGATCAACAGGAGGAGCAGCAGCAGCAGCAGCACTGGCTCTGTCTCTGTACGGAAGTAGCCCTGATGTATCTGTCTGCCCTGTGGTAACACTATCTCTCCCAGCTCCATCGTATCCTGGAGTGTGCTCCGTGGTCAGGCCGGGATATCTGTGTGGAGGCACACGCTGCTGTAGTATGGCAAAAATCATGCCTCTGTGTGATTTGTCTGTGCCCAGCAGGTTGAAGAAGTATACTGCATAGTTTAGTTTGTTTTGGATGTCACAGGGGATGTGCAATGCTAATAGAAAACTTTATTATCCCCCGTAAGGACAACACTTTACCCTACATATCACTTGTTATTAGAGGTCTGGTGATTTGAATTTATTCAAACAGAAAGCCCCAGACGTAAAAAACTCAAGGCCAAAAAAAGCAGCATAGTTGCAAATGTTGCAGACACTGATACATGCAGGCAGTGAGGATAGTTGGTGTGTGAGTTTGCAGCCGTTAATTCAGGCCCAGTTGGAAAATAAGGGCTGACATAAATACCACAGCTGGGGTTAGTTCCCTTTCACCTTCAAGTGTTTCTTTGCCAATAAAAGGTTCAGTCTACAAATAATCTATTGAAGATAAACTCCTTATCACTGCAGTATTCTGTATGTTAATGGTCATAGGCATAGATTTCAGGGGGGATGCAGGGAACGTGTATTTGTCCCCACCTCATAAAAACATAAAAATAGCAGAGGACTTTTATTTAGATGAAATTAAGTAAGTTTTCACCATAAATCGATGCAGTAAATTATGTGTTTGACGCTCAAAATTTATATTATATATATATATATATATATATATGTCTCACACCCCAATGTTCAAAACAAAACCTTTGCCCTTGTTACTAGTTATTTTGGTTTGTGTTTTAAACTGACTCTTATAACATCTGCTGTAGCCCAGCATCCCCTCACCACCACTGTAACTGAGTCAGGTGACACAATGATGTACAGTGGATGAGATGTCCGCATCCATCACCCCTTCAGAGAGCAAAAGGCCTTGAGAAGCATATGATGGGAGGTGCACATTCTTCTTCGCCTCATCAGCAAGGAGAAGGCAGCAAGATCTACTGCAAAATCACTACCGACTGTATTTTTTGTCGGTGACTCAGCTCGTGTGCAGTACACAGCTTATGTATGCTTCATTGAGAGCAAATCTCCACAGCTGCCGAACACAGTGTTGGTTATTCTGATACAGGCACCGTGATGTTGATCACGTTCCTAGATGTAGTGTTGATAATGCCATTACCCGTAACTGTGCTAAAAGTACTCAGCATCAGAGGCATTTTTTCTGTATCCACTTACCAGGCCACGCTATAGGCTACATGTGAGTGCTGGAAACATTAATCACTGTGTAATTTAGGGCATTGTGTGCAGTGTGAAGATAACTGCTATGGGTCAGGCTGCAGTGGTGAAATTATAGATATGAATGTGGGGCATTATGACAACTCTCACCTGTTTGTGCCGCCTCTCAGCAGACTGTCTCTATACTTTCTCTAAGTTGGCTTTGGTAAGGTGCCACGCCACTGATGCACCACTTACTGATTCAATTAGCACTAATAGCTGACTCCGTGTGTGCGTTTGTGTCTGCACATATTTTTCTGGCACTGAAACGTGTTTGTAGCACAGTTATCTAAAGTGGCATTGAGTGTGTTGTCATACTCATGATCTTGTTTGCTAGCTATTTGATCACATAGTTACAGACTTAAATCATCATTTTGCCAGTTTTAGACTATTAAATACTGGTAAAGTTCTTTTGCAACGGCTTGTGTTTACACAACATTTAACATTTTTGTTTGTTAAATGAAAAAGAGCTTTGTACAAAGTCATGTTTATTTGTAGAAAAGTATGTTTCTACTTCTTATGATATTTTAAAAAAGGACCGTTTTGGTATTGATAGACTCCAGAGGTGTGGATTTGACTCACATGACTTGGACTCGAGTCAGACTCAAGTCACAAATCTGATAAATTTAGGCTCAACTTGACAAAATCATAAAGTCCTTGCAAATCAACTTGGACTTAAACCCCAATGACTCGTGATTTCACTTTGACTCTAGCCTTTTTATTTGAAAATACTTGATACTTAAAAAAGAAAATATGCCACGAATCAGTTAATTTACATTATATTACCTCAACCAAACTATCATTAATGCTATTCATTCCCTGCAAGCTGACGCTCAAGTCCTCAGAAGATCCACTTTGTTTGAACCAATCCGACAGCATCCACTCATGTTGTAGGAGAAAACCACGAAGAACTTACGTTAAGTTACTGAGCACCTGTTGGAAATATAATACCAAAGATAATTTTGTTTGCTTTTGTTTGTTTGCGTAAACGACATGGTGGTCAACAAAAAACAAACTGCGCTAAACAAAACATGTGAGTGGAAAATTACAAATGGAGACGCAACAACTTCCTACAAAATTGTTTTAACAAATAGGTAGAGTTAAGGTCAAGAGCACTGTATGACTTGTTTGGAGCTTGAAACTCAAAGTTTAGAATTTGGGACTTGTCTTGGGATTAATTCAAGACTTGCCTGTCTTGACTTGGGACTTGAATAAGAACTTGAGTGCCTACTAGCCAACCCCTGAATAACTCAGGTTTTGTGTTGCTAATTTTAAAATATTCCAAACAGTGCCCAGTTTGTCTGCCTGCATGTTCATCTATCTATCTATCTATCTATCTATGCATCCATGCATTCATCCATCCACCCACATATATATATATATGTATGTATACTGGTATATTTATATATGTGTCCATGCATGGACCTGTGAATGACCTCAAGTTTACATCCGCCTCTCATACGATGCGGTCTTGCTGCAGTCTATATTCACACGCACGTAGGCCCATGCGTGGGTGGTGTATAGGCACCACTGTTGCTTCACTGCTGTGTCCCATCTCTCTGTTTTCGCTGCTGCACTACAGAGAGGGATTCCCTGTCATTAACTTAAAAACCCAAACACCCCCGCTAACACCATGCCTTTACACACACTCACTCAACAACTGATAC